>NC_034593.1:22156922-22189785 GCF_900095145.1 Mus pahari
TGGTTAGTTCATATTGTTGTTCCACCTACAGGGTTGCAGCCCCCTTCAGCTCCTTGGGTACTTTCTCTAGCTCCTCCATTGGGGACCCTGTGTTTCATCCAATAGCTGGCTGTGAGCATCCACTTCTGTGTTTGCCAGGCACTGGCATAGCCTCACAAGAGGCCGCTATATCAGGGTCCCTTCAGCAGCCTTTCCTTTCCTTTGCTTTTCTCACTGTGCTTACCCAGGCTTATTTAGCCCGCCATTGCTGCTCCTTCTCTTGGCCCCTCTCACTCGGTTCCAGCCCTTTGGCTCACAGAAGTCTCTCCTTGGCACATTTGTAAGTAAGCTCCCCTGTACCTTATTACTTCTATCACCCTTATTTACCTCTTATTTTTATATATAATTTTATCCATATATTGTTTTCTCATCCACCACACTGAAGTTACTGTGAGTAGATAATTTGCCAAGTCTTAATGGCATCCTTCACAGAACGGAGAAGACGATCTTGACTTCATATTGAAGCATGTAAGGCCCCACATAGCCAAAGCAATCCTGCGCTTAACAGGCGATGCTGGGGTATTACTGTCCCTGGTTTCAGGTTATACTACAGAATCACAACAACAAAAGCATCATGGCACAGATGCGAACGTGGACAGGCAGATCACTGAAGCAGGATGAAGGAAACGGCCATAACCCACAGAGCTACAAATACCTGATGTGGTGGGCTGAATATGCTTGACCCAGGGTGTGGCCTTGTTGGAGGAAGTATGTCACTGTGGGTGTGGGCTTTAAGACCCTTGTCTAACTGCCTGGAAGTCAGTATTCCCTAGCAGCCTTCAGATGAAGATGTAGAACTCTCAGCCCCTCCTGTACCATGCTTGCCTGGATGCTGCCATGTTCCTGCCTGGATGAAAATGGTCTGAACGTCAAAGCCTGTAAACCAGCCCCAGTGAAATGCTGGCTTTATAGGAGTTGCTTTGGTCTTGGTGTCTGTTCACAGAAGTAAAGCCCTAAGACACCCGATTTTTGACAAAGAGGTCAAAAATCCACTTTGATAAAAGTCTCTTCAACAAACGATGCGTGCGTCCACACACAGAAGAGCGAAAGAAGATAAACAACTTAGAATGCACTGAAGATCCTAATATAAAACTCAAAACTACCAGAGAAAAGAAGATAAACATAGGCAAGGACTTTCTGAAAAGGACTCGGGTCACACAAATGCTGCCAACTGAAAATGGGACTTCATGAAATTAAAGCACTTCTGTTCAGCAAAGGGCATCATTTATTGAAGGAAAAGTCAGCCTACAAAATGGGAAGAAATCTTTGCTAGTTATACACAGCAATATATATATATATATATATATATATATATATATATATAGCTATACATAAGATAGAGGATTAATATATAGAATGCATGAAAAAACTCAGAACACTCAAGAACTCATACGACCCACTCAATAAATGAACAGACTGTTATCAAAAGATGAACCACAATTTCCAGTAACCCAGGAAATACATTTCACCCTCACTAGCCATTAGAGAAATGTAAACTAAAACACTGACATTTCATCTCAGCGCAGTTAAAATGGTCCTCACAGCAAGCACTGGTGAAAGCAGGAACCCGTCTACACTGCTGGTCTACACTGCTGGTGGAGATGCTTAAGAGTCCAGCCAATATGAAATGAGCATAGTGTCCCACTGACAATGGGACTTCATGAAATTAAAGCACTGATGCTTCATGGTGGCCCTGAAAACACCAAAAAAGAATCTTCCACAGGACCCAGTGTGCATAAAGATCCCTAAATCAAGATACCACAGATACACTTGCACGTTGGTGCTTACTGTGACTCTGAAATAGGTAAACGTGGCACCAATTTATGTGCCCTGTGAGAGGAAGGGAAGACAAAATGTCCTATACACATAGTAGGACTTTCTCAACTGTAAAGAATGAAGTTACATCACTAGTGTGAAAGTGGATGCAAGAAGAGACATTAAGTGAACCAAACCCCTTTCGGAAAGATGGTTATTGCATGCTTTTTCTTAGATTCCAGAGTTCATATAAGTACACACAATTATATCCATATGTATATATAACATGAAAATAGAAATGAAACTATGGATCATGGGAACTAACAGGAGGTGGGAATAGGAAGGAGGCAGGGGGATGGGGAAATCTGCTCAATGTGTAGTGTGTATTTGTATGACAATGTTCTTATGGAAGACAGAACCATTGTACCATGAAAAATAATAAGAAAATTAAAGGTTCAGATGTTTGCTCTCAAATCCAGGCTTTTTTTTTTTTTTTAAAAAAGAAATAGCCTTGAAATGATCTCAAATGCAAACTGGATCTGTCTATTTAAAAACCAAAGGGTTAAAGGGTAGGTGCAGACATGTCATGACTCATGTAACCATGATGGTCCATGGTGAACTGACACATCGACCTTGACATTGCACATTCTGAGATTAATTGTAATTGACTCTGTAGCTCCACCTCACACGTAGTCTTTAATATTCTCCCAACATGTAGCTGCTCTTATGAATTCACAGCTAATGTGGCTGCTTCACGAGCCGTGTTGGCATTGGAGTGATGTGGCGCTTACTGTGGCTCTTGTCTGAGCATGCACACACGTTTGGGAAATGTTCTCTAGCTTCAAGAACTCTGAAAGCTGTGAGAAAGAGGTGCCAACTTACTCACAGAGGTTATTCTATCAGAGTAACAGCAGAAACCCTAAAGGCCAGGAGGTCAGGGCTGATGCTTCTCAAGCCCCAGAATAAATCAAGGATAAAGACCACTACATCGAGGGCCAACAGGGTGGTTCAGCTGGTAAAGGAGCTGACGAGCTGAGCTGAATCATAGAATGCACGTGATGAACCATTTCAAAAAGTTGGCCTCCCCAAGCATGCTGCAGAATGAACACACACACACACACACACACACACACGCGCGGTCATGTGGAAGGTTAGTGTTTAGTGGTTTTAGGGCCTTCATGCTCATTTCCATATTGGCTGGACTCTTCAGCTCTTGCAACCGCAGTGTAGACGGGCCCCCACTTGCCCTGTGCTTGCTGTTACGTGCCATTTTGACCGGGGTGATGCGATACACACATGCACGTCTGTACTGTAAGAGCTATGAGGGAGGAGAGATTATCAGCCACAAGCAAGGCTTCAGGCTCCAAAGGAGAGAGGGGAGAGTTAGACGCCGCGAGACACCTGACATCCTCTTCTGACCTCTGCACGTAGGCAACTGCCACGTAAACCCACACCGCCCCTCTGTTCATCCACCCCACCCCCGCAATGCTCTTTTCAGAACCAGGTACAGTCTACCTGGTTTCTTAGACGCTCAGGAGAATTTTTCGCTTTGAGAAGAAAACGTGGCTTCCTAAAAATAACAAGAACAACATTGATAGCAATATATAACTAATACCAATAAACAGAAAATGTCCTCTCCTTTCTCGCTCACTGCCTCCCTATGAAAACTTACTGCCTGCCTTTGCTTCTGGGGCTCCCAAACTGGAGGATGGACTGCTGTGTTCAACCTTGTAACTTGCCTAGCAGCTCCTCTGCCCGTCAGACTAGACCTCGACCTAAGTTTGCCTGAGGCATGTCACGTTTCTTTACACCTTCCTATGTCTTGGGGAGGCAGCGTGAGTCCTGTGTAGTTTGTTTCCTTCAAGTTGGATCTGTACTTCCTTCCTTTCTTCTGTCCTGGGCCTTGGCTTTAGCTCTCTGGAAGCATCTCTCTTCCATCATGACAGACCCAAAGCCTGACCATCTTTGCCTTGCTTATCTGCACACCTCTGTTTCTTGATTATTTTCGAGCATTCTCCTTGTCACTAGATGGGTGCCTGGGGTAGATGCAGCGATCACTTTAAGTTACAGGGATACGTAACCGGAAAGTTCTTAACAGTATCTCCTCAGCAAACCCTCCTCTGACCTCAGCTCTCTAGTAACTAGGACTCTGTCCTTACTCTGCTTAGGGGCTCCCCTTTACCTCCCCTTCTCATAAATAATTATTTTATTTTCAAATTGGTATTTCTCATAAAAAATAGCAAGTTCCTCAAGGACTCAGTTGAATCAATGGTTAATCTATATAACTCTGCATAGTGTGGTATTATTTCTTGTCATTGCCAATATTTGTTTGTTGATAGAATATAATTTATCTTAACCGAACACAGGCAGGAATGGGGATTGGAAGCTATTTTTTAAAAGGCATGATTGTATAAGATTTATATTATGCATGTGCACATGTGTATGCACAGGTGTGTGCCTGTATGCACACTTTGGAGATCAAAAGAGGTTGTTACATGTCTTCCTTTAAGAGTGTCTGTCTATTCCCTTTAGATGTGGTCTCTCACAGAGAGTCCTAGGGTTAGGATGGCATCCAGACAGCCCCTGCTCTCCTCTTGTCTCCATTCAAATCTTCCCCAGGGCTTTCTCCTGGGGATACAGCATGTAGCCATGCCTGAGTTTTTAGGTGGGTGCTGAGAATCTAAACTCAGATCCTCTTGTTGGCCCTGGAACTGGAGTTACAGACCAGGGTGAGCAGCCATGTGGGAGGAGGACTCAAACCCAGGTCTCCCCGAAGAGCAGCCACCTCTCCAGCCCCACTCTTTGGGCTGTTTTATGAAACCACAGGATGAGTTTGAGAAGGCCCTGAGCTCAGGATGCCTGGTCAGACACAACTGTGTGAGCTGGACGGTGTATTTGAGAAGTGTTTTGACAAGCGCTGATGTTTTTCTGTCATGTGTCTTTTAGAAAAGCAGCTAAGTACCCCTCCCTTGCCCAGAGGTGGAAGACCTCAGAAGGTGGCAGCTCACGTTACTGGGACCACTCGGAGAAGCAGCTCAGCCTTAATTCCAAGTAAGCTCATGAGGGCTGGGGTGGGGGCTGGCAGCAGGGTGGGGTGAGGACTCTGGAATTGTTGCAAGTAGTTTAACTTCTATCTGAAGTATCTCTGTGACTGTAACTGCTCCATAGGGACCCAGTCTCAGACGACTGGTTTGTGAAACGAGAAGACACACAGGGAACTCGCTAACTCTGCCATAGCTGGGCCTCAGGAAAGGTGTGCACTAGAGAACACTGTGTCTCACTGGGCCACCTTTGTTGCTGCTGCTGCTACACAGCTGTCGCCGTCTTCTCCTCCCCTCCTCCTTCCCCACTATCTTCCTTTTCCTCTTTTATTGAAACAGTGGTTCATGGCTGGCTTCAGAGCTCCAAACTCTTTTGTCTCAAGCTCTCAAGGGCTGGGATGCCAGGCACCACCACACTCAAACTTTTTAAATTTTTAAAGTAATATTCTCTCTAAAAATCCCTCTTCCCTCCCTCCCTCCCTCCCTCCCTCCCTCCCTCCCTCCCTCCCTCCCTTCCCTCTCTCTCTCTCTTTTTCCTTTCCCTCCCTTCCCCCTCTCTCTTTCCTCTCCCTCCCTCTCCTCCCTCTCTTTCCCTCTCTCCCTCCCTCTTCCCCTCTCCCCTCCCTCTCCTCCCTCTCTTTCCCTCTCTCCCTACCTCTTCCCCTCTCCCCTCCCTCTCTCTCTTTCCTCTCCCTCTCCCCATCCCTTCCTCTCTGTCCCCTCTCTTCCTCCCCTTGTAGCATCTTAAAATCCACAGCCCTTGCCCCCACCACAATCTAATCCACAGCCTTTCTCTTCACCACAAGGCACTAGGATCTCCCACCACAGGGACACTTTTGAACCACAGGGAACCACGAACCTTTGTGTGTGTGTGTGTGTGTGTGTGTGTGTGTGTGATAGCTGGCAAGAGGGACAGACAGTAAACGTGTCAAAATGATCCAGGAGCCTCCCAGTTTTCATGTGACTAGCCTTTGTGGTCCATGTCAGATGAAAAGTGTAAGAAGTTGGATTTTGGATCAACATTGTGTGCAAGCCCAATGAAAAGACTGACTGTGTGGAGCAGCTGAGGTATCTCCTCATTCGATGTAAACTTCCTCCCGCTAACTGTTTCTTTTGTTTCCACGTAGTCTCCAAGGATGGAAAGGTCTTAGGCCAGAAGATTGAATCCTGGGAGTCCTCTCGGAAAGGGCATTCATTTCTCAACCACGTGCTTTTTAGGAAGGGAGAGCTGATCATCGAGCAGGAGGGCCTGTATTACATCTATTCCCAAACCTACTTCCGATTTCAGGAAGCTGAAGAAGTTTCCAAGATGGTCTCAAAGGACAGGGTGAGAATCAAACAGATGGTGCAGTACATCTACAAATACACCAGCTATGCGGATCCCATAGTGCTGATGAAGAGCGCCAGAAACAGCTGTTGGTCCAGAGACGCTGAGTACGGGCTGTACTCCATCTATCAGGGGGGACTGTTCGAGCTCAAAAAAAATGACAGGATTTTCGTTTCGGTGACGAATGAGCATTTGATGGACCTGGATCAAGAAGCAAGCTTCTTTGGAGCCTTTTTAATTAACTAAATGACCAGCAAAGATCAAACGCAGCCCTAAAATACCCAGTAATCTTCTAGGTTGAAGTCATGCCTGGAAAGCGACTGACCTGGTTAGGGCATGGCCTGGCTGTAGAAACCTCAGGACAGATGTGACAGAAAGGCAGCTGGAACGCAGCAGCGACAGGCCACAGACGCTTTTGGGGTTTCACCGAGGGACTTGCTTTCTTCCGGTAAAATGAGATCACTGTAGCCTTTCAGTGATCTGCCTGGCGCCAGTTTGCAGAGATCTAGAAGGCGTCCAGTTGCTAAATATTTATGCGACAATTGACAATTTTCACCTTTGCTATCTGGTCCAGGGGTGTAAAGCCCAGTGCTCACGGGCTGTGTGCCATCCAGGATAGCTATGAATGCAAGTCAGCATAAAAATCACAGAATATCTCACCTACAAAATTAGTGTGTGTGTGTGTGTGTGTGTGTGCTCGAGCCTGTGTGTGTGTGTGCTCAAGCGTGTGTGTGTGTGTGTGTGTGCTCGAGTGTGTGTGCATGCGTGTGTGTGTGCTCGAGTGTGTGTGCATGCGTGAGTGTGTGCGTGTGTGCGTGTGTGTGCTCAAGCCTGTGTGTGTGTGCTCAAGCATGTGTGTGTGTGCTCAAGCATGTGTGTGTGCGCACGCTTGAGCGTGTATCTGTGTGTGTATGCTCAAGCATGTGTATGTGTGTGTGTGCTCGAGTGTGTGTGCATGTGCTCGAGTGTGTGTGTGTGTGTGTGCTTGAGCATGTGTGTGTGTGTGTGTGTGTGCGTGTGTGTGTGTGTGTGTGTGTGTGTGACTGTTCTTTATGGTAACCGGTTATGTTTTTCTCAAGTGTGAACTCTGTACATGATAACATAATGTCCCATCATCAGTGGACACCTTGCCCAAAGAATGTATGGACTCTCCAGGCAATGAATGAGGGCAGCCCAAGAAAGAGGCCTGCAGAGCCATACCACAGGGCTGCCCCACCCTGCTGGAGCCACTGCCGCATGCTCTGGGTACCACGTATATAGAGTTGGAGGAGGACTTGCCCTGTGGGTCTAGGTTGTTGGTGCCTGCCTTCTTGATAGGGCCCCAGTCCTCCTTTGCTTATCTCGTTTGCTAGTTTTATCATGTATCCCAGGCCGGCCTCAAGTTCAATATGTAGTCAAGGGTGATCTCTAACTGTGCAACCTCCTGCCTCCGAGATCTGCTGAGATTATAGGCGTGTGCCCCCCTGCCTGTTTTGTGTAGAGCCAGGCTTCTTGTACATGTGACAACCACCCCACCCTGAGCTATGTCCCAGCTCCATCTCTTCCTTTCTGAATGCAAGCGTTTACTTTGTGTCCCTATATTCTAGAAGTAGCAACAGTGAAGAATTCGCTCTGACTTTCAGGATAAAGTTTGAACTAGGTTCAACATGCTCACTTTGTCCAGAAGGCGGCTGTCACCCAGATGGCTCGTCCATCCGTCTGTCCACTCCACCTGCCAAGATGTTGGACACATGTTCTTTTTAAGATGTCGGTGCCTGGAGTTTCATTAGAGTAACACAAAAATGACTAAAACCAAACAACAACTCCAAAGGAGCCCATGTGTATTTTAATGAAACATTTTTTTTTTAAAAAGCCTATTGGGGGCCTGAAGAGATTGCTCAGAGGAAAACAGCACTTCCAGAGGATCCAGGTTCAATACTCATCCCTGATGTGATAGGTAACAGCTGTAACTCCAGTTCCAAGGGATCTGACTTTCTGACCTTTGCAGGCAATACATGCACATGATACACAGACATACATTCTGACAAAATGCATCCATACACAAAAGTATGGTTTTTTTTAAAGCTTATTTGGATGTAAGAGTATGGCTAGCTGTCACTTCTGATACCCCTTCTTATTTTTTATGACTCAGGCCCTTATAAACTAGCAAACAGAAGTCACAGCTACCACTTGAATATTAGCACTCGAATACCTCCTCTCGCTAGAATACAACACAGCGTAATGAACCAAATGAATGTATTAGTTAATAATAGACATAATGATCACATGGCAAAGGCTGTGAGAAATAATGGAGAACACTTGAAAGCTCAAGATGGAAGGGAAAGACACTTGTCAAAAATCTTCACAACCTGAATTTGACCTTTGGGACTTCCTTAGTGGAAGGAGAGACCCCACTCTTACAAGAAGTCCTCTGACCTCCACACATGTACACACACACACACACACACACACACACACACACACACACACACACACACACACACACACACACACACACACACACACACACACACACACACACACACACACACACACACACACGGCAGGGCTGAGAACTAAACCTAGGGTCTTGCTCCCAGTAGGCATGAGCCCCCACACTGAGCAGCACCGCAGTCCTAAGGTTTTAAATGGCAGGAACAACTGAGCTCTCTTCTAATTCCTGGTCCCCAAGTCATCACTGATGGCAAAATTCACAGCACTTCCTCTTGTCTGCCAGGCTGGCAATCGAAATGGTGTCTGATCTCTAATTTTTGTGTTGAACGTATACATTCTTTGTCTGCTGTTCATTCTATACTGGAATCTCCTGTGCAGCATTTTATAACACCCAGGCCTGGACTCAAACACAAACCAACAGGATCAGAATCTTGGGGTGGTGCTCAGAGATCTTTTGTGTGCGTGCATTTTAGTTTTTTTGTTTTTTTTTCAAGTAATTAGCAGGCAGCCTGCAGGACACGTCTTTGCCAAAATGTCAAATGCTGTGACTTACAAATTAAATATTTAAGAATGCAACATACCCAGAGAAATCATTAGATGTTCAAAGATTTAATTCATGTGCAACATTAAACGCCATGACTTGTTTAAACAAGCACACCTAAATATTCTTTCTTCTGCTAGAATCTGAAGCCTGTGATGCAGGAAGCAAGAGCGGAGAGAATATTCTAGAATGACAAGTTTCTGGGCGGTTGTGAGCCCTTTAATTATAGGCAAGAATACTTGTCTGTTTGAAAAGGAAATCAACTTGGGGTGGGGGCAGGGGTTGTCCTTTCCTTGTTGAGCCATCTGACTTGAAGACTAAGACGAGCCTGCCGCTCTGGCTTAATCAGACTGGGAACCTGGGGGAGCACGGGGACAATGATGCCAGGGGAGGGGCCAGCTCTGCTGTTTTGGAGAAGTGTCTAGGCAAAAGTTGTTTTTTTTTTTTTTGTTTTGTTTTGTTTTGTTTTGTTTTTCCCAGACCAAAAGGGGCCACTTTAATGTCACACACCATTAGTGCCACCAGGTGGCGAGGTTCCCTTAATTTCTTCAGTATCAAGTCTATTAAAGGTGTATGAGTATAAACATCTTCAAATTCTCAGGTTTAAAAACAAAATCAAAAATGAAAAAAAGGTTGCTCACCTTTGGACCATAGGCAACTGGAGTTAAAGACAAGAGATGAATGAGCTCATGTACCCCGATGGAGCACCAGGCTTTAACTGAATCTGCGAGGAACAGGGCGGGGCTTCACCTGGTAAAATCCCAGACTGGCAAGGTTTCCTTTATTTGGCTGGTCGGCTTTGGTTTTTCAAGACGGTGTAGTTTTGACTACCCTGGACCTTGAGCCCTCGAACTCAGAGATTCGCCTAGCCTCTGGCTCCAGCGCGCCAGGACTAAAGGCAGGCGCCACCATGCTTGTTCTAACCGCGTTTGGGTTGGGTTCTAGGGCATGCTGGTCTTTCTTCCTAAAAGCCCTTAGAAAGCCATACTGAAGATGACCTAATTATAATATAGAGACACGGAGGGAGGAATGGGGCTTCGAGTCTTCCCGTTCTGTGTCAAAACAATCCACAAAACACCGAGATCATGGAGTATAACCTCTAGATTTTGCAAGATAATATTTTAAAGAGAGTTTCACCACAGGCTTCCTGTGAGAGTTAAGTTTGGGTTCTGTATTAAGAATCTGAGGTGTGTTCTTTTGTTTGCTTGGGTTGTTGTTGTTGTTACTGTTTTGTTTTTTGTTTGTTTGTTTGTTGTTTTTTTTTGTTTTTTTTGTTTTTTTTTTTTGGTTTTTCGAGACAGGGTTTCTCTGTGTAGCCCTGGCTGTCCCGGAACTCACTTTGTAGACGAGGCTGGACTCGAACTCCAAAATCCGCCTGCCTCTGCCTCCCGAGTGCTGGGATTAAAGGTGTGTGTCACCATGCCCGGCTCTTGTTTGTTTAAGTGAAAGACTTAAGTAAGACTTTTATAAATTCTCTTGGTCCCAAGGGAGGGCTCTGTGAAGTCTGGAGTCTCAACAGTTTGGCCTTTGCCCTGTCTCCCGATACTGTAGTCGGTGGCCTTCGCCACTCCATCACTACCTACTGCTTTTCTCTCCCATTACGGGCAGCCAGCAGTGCCCTGAGAGTCTCCTGACACGTGGCCATGAGGGCCTTTTTTCCTGGATGCTGGGGATTTGAACCTGGGTTTCCACAACTGCTTTTCCCCGGAGCCGTCTCCCAGCCCAACCGCTGCTACTTTTTTTTTTTTTTTCTTGGCAAATCAATTCCATTCTTTAGTTTTCTTCCAAGTATTATTTTTACCTATTTATCATAGTTTGGCATATAACACTTTCATTATCAATGTCAGAAATTTTGTTTAACCAGCCTATTTACTTATTCTTGAAATAAAGGGTTAAATAGCTATTTTTTTCAGTTGTGAGACATGAAAATCTTAAAAAGAATTTTTCTTCTTTTTTTCTTTTCTTTTTTCTTCTATGTTAATAGCAGTGAATCCAGAAAGAAAATTAATTTTGATGGTGGCTATTTGAAATGTATTGATACCATTTTGTGGGCTGGGAAATGTTAAACTTTGTAAACTCTGAAACACACAAAGTGTTGCTTTGAATTCCACCTTAATAAAAATAAAATCAAGTACATCCAGTGCATTTTCTTCTCCCTTCAGCCCATGTAGAGTCGCCCTCTAAGGTACAATCATCCTTTGTCTACTAAGACTAATGGTTCTGATTTTCATTGTTTTATATTTTCCTCTTCCTTGTGTGTGTGTGTGTGTGTGTGGTGTGTGAACTGCTCTTTACACCCACGGGCTCTATGTATTCCTCTGAATTATATAGTGCTACACACACTTTGTCATCCATCTGAGGGTCCCAGCACTTGATCAGTGAATTTAACCCATTTCTACTTATTGTAAAAATGGTAACACAGGAGCTCATTTGTATCTCTTTGCTCCCTGTTTAGCTCTCACTGTGTATCCTTTCCCTAGCCTCCTAGCTTCCATAGGATAATCTGAATGCTTTAAAGGTAATGTCTTAGTCTAATTTTCAGTTGCTGTAATAATTCACCTTGACGAAAGCAGCTTAAGGGAGAGAGAGTTTCGTCTGTAGTCCAGGTTACAATGCACCATTTCTGGAATGTCACAGAGGCAGGAGCTTTTGAGAACTGGACATAGCCACACTGAAGAACAGAAAACAGCAGTTTAAGGCATACTCAATAGTTCTCACTCATTTTCTTTATTTTTTATATAGTTCAGGATCACATTAATTAACAGAATTAAGATAATCCTTCCCAGACAGTCTTACATTCTTGGAGGCCCAGCTTCCAGGTGATTCTAGACCATTTCCAATCAACAGTTAAAACCATCACAGGTAACTACAACTTTTAGGTTTTGTTTTTAAACCTTTTATTGATTCCCTGTGACTTTCACATCATGCATCCCAATCCCACTCATCTTTCATCCCTTCGTCTTTTCACTCTGCCCTTGCAACCTTCCCCGCCCACCAAAAGAGAATAAAAAACAAACAAAACATAGAAAACATCTTGTTATGGAAGCTGTAGTGTTATGGACTCTGTGTCCACAGCACACCCTTTTGTCCACACATCTTTATTCACAAATGTTCATTGCAATGAGTCATTGGTCTGGCTTCTGCTATGCTATCATACTGGATCCTCACAGGGACTCCTCTTTCTTATCCTGGGTCATGGAGATCCTGCAGCTTTGGATCTACAGGACAAGTCCTTTCCCGCATCCAGCAGTTCATAGACGGGGTAGATGTTTGGGTGGGTGAACTCAGAGCCCTGGATCTGGGCCTGGGTGGGAGCTGAGCTGGTCAGCTCACCAGCCCTTCTGCATCCACACCGCCAGGTTGAGCTCTCCAGCACTGTCCTGGCTAGTTCCCCCAATGCTGCAGCTGGCAAGGGGCAGGGTCAGCTCTCCCACTCTCAGACCCTAGGTACTGGCTCACCCTTGCTTTCCCATCAGGGCCAATGCTTCTGTGATGCTCAGGTAAGGTGCAGGGCCTGCTCTCCCAAACCCCGCAACCCCGCAGTTAGGGGCAGGACCATTTCTCTCTGACTGTCTCAGGGGGCGAGGATGGTGAGGAGGAGAAGGTTCGTTCTTAATATCTGATAAATTTTTCTTATAAGACCAATAGTTAAGTTCACTTTTTTCATCTAAGTTTAAATGTTATTAATCTTTGAATCTCTGACTTTTATCTACCTACCCCATACAAACGAGAAACTCTGCAAGTTTCTTGTTTTTCATTGAGGTATCTTCATATTGCTGTTGAAACCGTCAGTTTTACTGCTATTGTTGTTGTGATTGGGCGTATTGAGAACGTAGACCTTGATACAAGAGATATTCCTGCAAGCCAGAGCAATGGATTCCTACATTGTCCCGATCATATACCGTCACAGAGCACTGCAGACTCTGCTCACTAAACTCAGAGAGAAAGAAGCAACCCAGAGAGATCGTTTTCAACTCACCTCTCACTGGTGACATGGGTGCTCTCTTGAAACTGCTCCCTCACCGCAGACCTGAGCAACGTCTATCCGGAGGAGAGCACCTCTTACCCTCACATTGATCTCCGAACATGGTTGACATCACCAGTCAGTACCATGGCAGAACTGGGATGGGACCAGCTTAGGGGGCCGAGTCTGGAATCTGTAGTTAGTTGCTACCTCGCTTGAAATTATGAATCTAGTTTCTGTTCTTCCCAAGCTTATTAGGAGACTTGAGAGAGACTACATGTGCAAGTTCTTAAAAAAAAAACCACATTGCATAAGTGTCTGAGAGGCATTGTGGAGAGCAGAAAAGGCTATTTCATTATAGCAATTTTGAACCCTTTTCAGCCAGCAGACTCTAAGGTGAGAGTCGTTTTCACACCCGAGGCATCAGAGCTTCTTCACTTCCTTCCCTACTTAAAGTTGTCATTTGATTTTTCTTTTAACAAATGATCTAAAGGACATAGAACATAAAGGCCCGGGGACCAGAGAAGTTCGATGTGAGTGCCATTTCTCCCTTTTATGTTCCCATTGACAGCAAACTCCGAGGAGAAAATCGCTACACAGATTACTTGTACTTGAACATGAGCACAGACTTCATTAGGAAGATGATAACTGGGGCCTTCCTCTCCTCATTATCTTTTCCAGAACAGGTTGTCTTTAAAACCAGCAAGAGGCTTCCAAGGAGCAGAACATTCACGCTCTCTTAGTGACTTCTCCTGTTGCTAGGACAGCACAGCTGACAACAGCAAGGGTTGAAAGGTAGAGCTGATTGGTCTGCAAGTCTGAGGCTAGAGTCTGCCCTGGGGAGGAGGCTATGGAGGATCCCGTTGGACCAGATGTCACTTGGGGGACAGAGGGCAGCGAGTCATGTTTCCAGAGGCAGGAGTTGGGAGTGACAACTGCTCCTACCCAGCTCCCTTCCTCCGTTTTCCTCAGCCTATGACACGGTGCCACCCTGCTCAGAGCAGATCAGCTGAGCTCAGTTAACTTAATCTAGAAAACTCTCAGCTGCCCTCGGAGATGTGTTCCCATAGTGAGTCTGAATTCTGTAGAATTGTCTAGATAGGCCATCACAGCAATAACAAAAAGTTCCCTTTAGCCTTCAAAATATAGGATTATTTATATATCCCTCCACGTGTTCTCTCATTAAAGAACTAATTATTTATGTGTCCCTTCACGTGCTCTCTCATTAAAGAAATAAACCAAATAAGTATAAAAACATACCATACTCTCTTATTTTCCATAAATTTTACTAAATAAAATGTAGACAGTATTTGTTGGAAAACTATGAAAAGTAGTTTTCTACATTCTTCACATGTAGCAAGACAATAAACACATTATTCTTTGTAATAATAAGATAGAAAAGTATAACTCTCTATAGTGTAATGATAGAAAATTATAATAATTTTATATATGATTATATGTTATAGATAATATAGACAGACATAATATATATAATGGATCATATAAGTATAATAATTCTGAGGTCTCAAATTCTATATTCCAACAAAAAATAAACAATAAATTGGCCTACATTAATAAAAAGACTTTTTAAATTTGGAGACAGAATCTCTTCATGTGGACCAGTGTGGACCTTTTACTCACAGTGATCCACCTGCTTCTGCCTTTCAAGCGCTGATTAGTGGCAGGTGCTTAAGCCTTTTTTTTTTTTAAAAGAACCCTAGACACTCTTTATCTTACCACATTTCTTATGGGATTTAAAAGAATTCATCATCATCGCCATCGCCATCGCCATCGCCATCACCACCACTATTGCTATGGGTGTGCTTGGGTCAATTCTCTGCGTTCACTGTGGTTTCCAGAGATAGAATGCGGGTTGTCTGGCTTACAAGTTACCTTTGCTCACCATCATTAGAGACTTAAAAAAACAAACCAATAACGTAGTCATACTTAAAGTCTTTTCTGCTTGTTGAGGCACAGAAATAAGCTGTTTTACTTAGAACTAGCTCTTGGCATTTTACTTAATTGAATGAAACCAAATCAGTGTGGTGGGCAGTGGGTATTGAAACAAAATCTCTTGTAACCCAGGCTGGACTCATGCTCCTAACCCTTCAGCCACAGAATTCCTAAGGTCTGGCACTGTAAATGTGCACCCTCATGGCTGACATTTTAAATAAACCTTGGCCCAAGTTTTAAACTGATTGATTTAACTACCTATAGCTAATCTGTATAAAACATCTGGCTTAGTCATTAATCATGCCTGATACCTTAAAGTCAGTCTGTAGCCATCTGACCTTCTATAAAATTCCAGAAAGCTAGTCTTCTGTGCACACTGTACACGGGGAAAGACTGATATCAGAGTTGTTAGGGTCAGGGCCTCCCCCTCCCCAACCTACAACCCTAAGAAGCTAGACCTACCCAGCCATCCTCAGTAGCCCAGCAAGCGCCGGTGAAGCGGATTTATTCAACGTGGCCACGTTGAGAAGATAAACAGGTGTCCATCTTTGGGGTCCAGAGAGAAGGCTTAGGTTTAACTTAGAGAGCAAAAATTCTGCATGACTAAGCAGCCCTGGTCAAGCTGAGGCCCTGACCTGGGCCCTGACTCAGCTGTCTGGGCTTGAGTCCCTCCTGTAAGGTGCTCTGACACCTGGTCAGAGGGTATGACATTTTGTCCCCAAACACAAGCTCCTCCTCTGGCTAATGCCAGATTCTCAGTCTCTTCCTTCTCTCAGCGTGAGGTTTCTTGGGAAATTCCTAACTTGGAGTTCATTGTCTCTACAGCCTGATTGCCAAAGGGCAAGCACAAGTGTCTCTTTTAGAATCTCTTCATGCCTGCCAAGACCAGAGGTTATCCCGCTGCTTCTCCTTAACCTGCTTGAGCAGGCGGAGAGGCCCCGGTGCACGCGGCCCACAGCAGCTTAGGATAAGTGCTGAGTTGGTGTCATTCCAGCCTGGCCAGCAGAAGGCCCAATCCAGCCTGCGCTTAGGCACAGAAAGCCCAGAGCACAACTGTTTCTTTGAATCGGGGCTCCTTGCCAACGCCGAGGCGAGGCAGGCACCCTTCGTCTCCCTGTGCCCTTTGCGCTCCCCGTTGGGTTTCGATGGCAGAATTATGACAACTGCTCCTCATTTCTTCACTACACGGGGGAAAGTTCTTTGTACATCTTTTTGTGTAGGAGGCAAACTTCCCGAGCAGTTGGAATTCAGAATTATAGGCTTGCCCATCCCTAATCGGTCATTGGCAAGGAGAGTGACGTTGGGTTGGGCTTAGATAAACCAAGATGACCCCCTTGGGCAGAAGATGGTGCTAAGCGTTTCTAAAGTGCTGCCCCAGTGGCATTTCTGATGCGGTGACAAAGTATATTGATGAGATTATCTACTTTAGCTCCTAAGTCCAGGTACCACTGTAGTAGGACGTCAATGTGGAATGAACTTAAAAATTGTGATTCACAGTCAAGCACAGAGAGATTGAACGCGTGCATGCTTGGGACTTAACTGAGACTCTCTTCCCAGAAGATTCTAGGTCACATCGGTCTGACAAAACGAACCACCACGAGTGTGCACCCTCTTCATAAAGACCCAACTCAGGGCTCTGGGTGTTGGAAAGATGAGAAAATGGAGTCCTTGCACAACGGTGCTCCACAAATCAGAGTGGAAGCCCAAGAGATGATCCCCAAAGTATGGCGACCCTTCTGGTCATCTGCCTTGTAGAAGAGAATCAAATGAAGGACAACTGTTCCTTCTTTCCTTCTGATTTTCTACGGCAGCTTCAAGTCCTGATATATTTTCAAGGAAAGATTAAATAGGGTTATGACGCTTCTTAGAAGAGACAGAAAACACTACCAGGAAGAGACAGTGGTTCTGAATTATATGGGTAGCCCAAAGCAATTTTGGGGAAAATATAATTAATTAAAGCAAGCTGATGTGCTCGGCTTCAATTCACAGAAGCGTCCTCTCCGCTGGACTCGTGGTAGGACAGTTCATCATTAGTCACAGGAAATGCAGGAGAGGATGGCTCCACCGTGATTGGTTAGGCTCGCCATCCCTCAGCTCCACCTCCCACAGAGTTGGCGCCACCTTCTGGTTGGTGACGGAGGTGACTCCAGTTACCACAACCACTCAAGGTGCTGTCCCCAAAGGGGTGCATCACCAGCTCCTTGGAGGAGAAGGGCCTTCCTGACGGGTCCTTCATTGCTCTTCATGTCTTGTTTCTCAGGCCAGAGCTGAGTCACAATCCACTGCAGAGTCCATCTTTGCGAAGACGTGTGATTTAGCAAATGCCTCCAAACGAGAGAGTTTTGGTTGAGGTTTGTCAGTCTGAGTGCGACCATTTCCTCGCCTCTGAATGCAGCTCGCTGAGATCGGATGCCAGCAACGTAATCCTCCATCGTGTTAAAACTGCTCCATCCAAGTGTATAGTGTGGGTTCATTGTGCTCCCTCTCCTGCTTCTCCCCCTTCCCATAGTCCTCTTGTTCACACACACACACACACACACATCCGCACACACACCTACCTCTTTCTCTCTCTCTCACCTCTTTCTCTCTCTCACACACATATGCCTTTCTCTCTCTCACACACATACCTCTTTCTCACACACACATACACACCTCTTTCTCACACCTCTCTCTCCTCTCTCTCTCTTTATCTCTTTCTCTCTCTCACACATACCTCTCACACACACATACTTCTCTCACACACACACATTCCTTTCTCTCACACCTCTCTCTCTCTCTCTCTCTCTCTCTCTCTCACACACACACACACACACACACACACACACACTTCTTTTTCTCTCACACACATACACCTCTCCCTCTCTCTTTCCCTCACTCTCACCCCTCTCAGAGTTATCTGAAGTACTTCTTTTATTTACCTTTAAAATTGCCTTCTAAAATCAGGTCCTTTGCTTCTGCTTTTACTGGAGTCAGCCATTTCTACATTTACCACCATCGTGCGATTAGATACTTTCTTCCTGTTTCTCTGGAGCATTTCCAAGCTGAAGAAGCCTGGTCTACACAGGATAGGAAGTCACTCTTCTTTCCCCAGCAAGGGCAGAGTTGGGTGTGCATCCCTGAGACTTGCTCACACCGCCTTCATGCTGCTGTGAAAGAGACCACTGTGTATGGAGTAGTTACATCACAAAGTAATGTTTTCTTTCTTTTTTCTCTTTGAAGGCACAGTTAATTTACCAGCACTCCATGACTTCTATGGTTATGAATATATCTTTCATACCTGTTCTGTCATTTAGCCGGCAATGTCTGTCTATCATCAGGGTCTGAAATGGCCGGTCTATGGAATCCATCCTTCTGTGAAGTAACCCAATTTACAGCTCAAATGCTACAGTTTGGGGGTTATCTAAGTTTCTCTGAGAGGTAAACTGTTTATTTCAGATTTTAGAGGTACAATCAATGAAAGAAAACTTGCTTTCCCTTATACTAGCTGGAACTACAAGCATGTTTGTACCGTGTAACTGGTGGAAAGTGACAATGTATTAGTAAGGCAGGGCATATTCGTGGCTCCTGTTGTTTGGGGCGGGAAGTAGTGTTCTCTGAGATTTAAGAGGAAGACTGAGAGAGGCAGCTTTAATACCCGAAGTGCGTTCACTTGCTTAATAAGTGTCCAGTGAAAGTCTGTAAGTCCTAGATAATAATGATTTAAAGCAATTCTGACCCCAGACTGGAGATATAGCTCAGTTGGTAAAGTGCTTACTTAGCATGATTGAAGCTCAAGGTTCGATCCCCAGTACTGCATAAAATGAGCATGATGGTACATGTCTGTAACGGAAGAACTCAGGAGACGGAGGCAGGAGGATCAAAACTCACGGTCATCTTTTCTACCTAGGGAATTTGAGGTTAGCCTGGGCTACGTGAGACCATGTCTCAATGGAATAAAATAATTTATTGACAGCAAGATTTTTTTAAAGTTCAGTTATTACCAGGATTGTGTGGTTAGGCAGACAGAGAACTTGTGATCTGTGGTGATCAAGTAAGGGACTGAACTGGGAGACTTCAACTGGGGATGGAGAGGAGAGACAGATGTCAGGGATGCCAGTAGGTCCCCGATCTGCTTCAGATTTGTGAAGAGATGGCAATGAGGAGGTGATTCCCAGGAACAGCAATGTGACAGGAGACTCAGGCCGGTCTGGCTGCATCCCCGTGCCGTGCTCGGCCCCTGCGGTCTTTCCTCTCTAGCCTTCCCACAAAGACTGCTCCATGATTCGCACAAAGGGAAATTCTGATTTCTAAAGCACTTGGTCTGATCTTATGGGATGAAATGTTTTGAGATACCTTCTCACTCTAATATGGAATAATAATTACACGGCCAAATGAAATAGCTTCAGCAGTCATAGATGTGTGGGATTCTTTCTCCATTCTGATTGATGGCTGGCGAATTTTAGAAAAAAAACCTGATAGTCAGCACTTTTTAAAGGGTGAGTAGGTCTCTATTCTAATGAGATTTGTGAGATCAAAGATATTTTATAATACTTTCCATTAATGTTAATATGTTGTACTCTATAGCTAAGTCATCTAAGAGTACATTGTTTATGCTTTCTGTTTATAAACGACCTACTCTCTATAGTGCCTTATTATCAGAGATGAAAAATTCTGTCTGTCTGTCCACCTACATGACTCTTCCACTTTCTTAAATCTACCATAGTAGTAGTTTGACAGACACCTCAAGTTTTATAGACCCAAACATACTACAGATGACGATCAAAGAATAATGTCTACGCTGCAGATTAGCTTCCGAGGACACCAACTGCTGAGGCATCTGCTAAGTGGGAGTTTTAATTGAATGGAATGTGTTGTGAGTCTATCAACGAAGCTCATGCTCTCTGCACCATCTGTTGAGCGGTCTGAAACTGCCTTGCCTACGTAGACAGATGTAATGACTGTATCCACTAAACTGAACACCACTTGAGACTAACTGGCCTTCTTTGCATTTACTTATTTTTTATGTTTTCAAAGTCATTAGAAGATAAGGTGATGAGAAAAATATATGATCACAAACAGCAAAGGAACTCAACAGCAAAATAAGCAACTTGACTTTTAAAACTGGAGCTTCTTTGAAAGGCATATGAATGGCCAGTGAGTACCGGAAAGATGCTCAACCACCAGTCGTTATGGAAATGCAAATTAAGTCCACAATGCGATACCATCTCACAGCTATTAGAATGGCTGATATTTGGAGAAAAACAAAACAAAAGCAACAACAAGGGTTGGGCAGGTTGTGAAGAAAGTTGAACCCCGGACACCACTGTTGGGGATATTAGGTTTGTTCACTGTGAAAACACCACAGGGTGGAGCCTAAAAATATTAAAGATAGAACTTGGTTCAGCGGTTCCACATCTCAGTAAAGAACTCAAAGCAAGGACCAGAACAGATATTTCTAACAGTGTTCTGCACAACAGTGTCCACAATAGCACAGGAAGAAGTGGCCCACCATCTTCTGACAGATGACGGCATAACATGATAAACAGTATACATTTAGTGTGTATCATAGTTCCATCTAGTGTGTGGCACAAGTACTAGTACATATACAGAGGTAGCGAAGCTCACATTTTAAATATTTATACTATTTTAGTATATGATGGTCTATGCTATTGTGCACTGGTCAAGCGTACTGTTTCTTCTGCATGATTAATTCTTGTTTCTAAGGATTATTTTTAAATTGTACATATTTTCAAGTAAAGCATGACAATTTAATGTTAGTGTACAGTGTGGAATTGTCAACACCTTTCTCTGCACATTGCCAAGCCTAGTGACCCAGGCCACGTGTGTCTGCGTGGGAGGCTGGGGTGAGCTGACGTGGCCACCTTCTCCTGACTAAGGCCACCATGTTTGGTTGGGGTATCAGTGCTCTCCGGATCACTGTCAACTCCTCTTCAGAATGGAGGAGTCAAGCTTATGTCATCTGTCCTTCGCTTGTTTCTTTTAAAAGTATTATATTTTATTTATTCTTTGAGAATGTTATAATGCATAAAATGTACTTTTATCATAACCTCCCTCTCCTACCCCATGTCCAATTCCCTCTGGATGTGTTTGGAATCCAGCCCCTCTCCCAACGTGATAGGGAGGAAAACTCTCTTCTCTCCGAGGCAAATAAGAGTCCAAACCCTTGCTCTTTAGGCTCCTTGAAGACGGAAGAGAGATAAATTCCTTGTCGCTCCAAGACACACTCTCTGGAATGTGTCAGGGCTTGGAGTTCTATATACCTAAAGAAATATGATGGTAGGGAGCCTGGCAGACCTCAGCGGCACAACTGCAGTGACATCAGCTTCCAGGAGCAGGGGACAATCAGTGTGGGCAGACAGGGTAGTGGCAGTGGTGATGCCCATGCCAAACAGACTCCAGTTTCCCTATGTGACCACAGTGTTCCCTTCCCTCCCCCCTCCCCCATCCTCACTCTTAAGCTGGGTTTTCTTCTCTTTCTGGAAAGCCTACAAACTGTCCTTTTACTAATTGCTTTAATTTACTAATTAGTATTTGTTTGTCTGTCACATGTAGCTTAAGCTGGACTTGGATTCCTGATGTTCCTGCCTCGGCCTCTCAAATGCAGGGACGACAGGTAGTGCCACCACACCGGCTTCAATAGGAAATGCGTTCCTCTTTGGATTCTGTTACCTGCACTTACAGTTGTTTGCTAAGAACTAAAAACCCTGCCTAACAGAACTGTTGGCAGGTTTGGGGGATTATTATGAATTGTATGTTCTCAGACAGGTATCAATAAAAATTGGAATGATGGTATCAATTGACTGGAAAAATAAAATAGCATAATCTGTCAGCCCCCAAAGTTTGAGAGTGATCACAATGTAAAAGAGTATGGGAGTTGCTTCCTTTGCAAGCGAAAATGGAGTCTGAAATTGAAAAAGTGTGATTTGTAGTTCCTTTGTTGTTGACTTGGCGTGTGTGTGTGTGTGTGTGTGTGTGTGTGTCTTCATGTAGAGGTCAGGGACAATTTTATGGAGTTGCTTTTCCTTTCACCTTTATTTGGGTTGGCATCAAACTCATATAGCCAGGTTTGGCAGCAATCACCTTTACCTACTGAGCCCTCTCACCAACCCCAAATTGCATTGTATCGAGGTTCTCTCACGTAGGAATCTTAATTACGTTCTTCTTGACACCCTCTCAGCGCGGGTAAAGAGTGTGTCGTAATATTGCTTAAAGTTTAAACTGGCCATGTTGGAGTTACAGAAAACAATGCAAATACTGATCATGGATTCCTTCAGCTAACGCATACTCAGTGCATTCTCTGTGTGGGGTGTGGTTCAGAGGCTAAATTTCATGGGAGCTGCTGCAGAACAGGCATCAGTGAAGGCAGCAGGCTCGTGAATGAAATACTCGCATGGAAAGCACAGACTGGCCTAACTGAGTCAGAGAAGGGAAGTGGCTGCCAAGGCAGGGCGGGGCCAGTAGGGAAGAGTGGCCCAGCAATTGGACTTCCCAGACAGAGGAAATGACGTTGGCCCAATGCCAAGATCCTGTCACAGAATTAAATGACTAGCATGCTGTGCCATAAGGCCACAATACAACTGAGACCATGCCAGAGGCTTCGTCTCTTACAGGGGACCGTAAGATTTAAGGTCCATTCTTTCTTACGAGAGTAATATAGCGTCACTGAATGCGCTTGGCTTCAGGGGAGGCCTGACAGGATCAAATCCATTCTGCCTGCATGTGCAGAACAGACAGAGTTCAGTGTGAATGTAAGGCCCTAGATAGGCATTGCTGTTAGCTGTGGGTAACAGAAAAGAAGGTGAGGTAGGTAATTCAGAATGTGTGTAGGGCCCCAGTCAGCATGTGTTGGTGATGTGCTAGACATGGCTGTTATGATAGAAAAGAGGAGGCAGGTGCAAAAGGTGAGTCCTTCATCTTTAGCTTGCCCATCTGAACAGATATTGCTGTTACCGAGGTAGGGAATACATTTTAGTTCAGGTGGAATCAGGTGATTTTATGATTTATGCAGATCACAAGTTTAGCTTGAGATACGGTTGTTGTCTGTGTATCTTTGAGATACACAAACAATGGTGCTAAATCTTTTTATATTATTAGAAGTTAGAGGAGCTTTAAGACACATGCAGAGCATTCGTAAGAAACACCACCGTGTGCACGAAGCAAAGATGTGTAAGCACATGCTGGTGCTGATGTAGAATAGGAGACGCTTTATGAGGCTGCGGTCATTGTCGTCACGTGATGTTAATTCTCAAGTCAACTGAGTGGGAGGTCAGAAAGAATAAGCAGATATAAAGTGGAGGATATTAAAACTAATACGTAGTCTTTGAGGAGGACCCGAAATCAATAACAGACTAGAACCCAGGGTCTTTCTTCAGAGCCGATGGTGGTCTCACACACCTCCCAACTCCAGACTAGAACCCAGGGTCTTTCTTCAGAGCCGATGGTGGTCTCACACACCTCCCAACCCCAGACTAGAACCCAGGGCCTTTCTTCAGAGCCGATGGTGGTCTCACACACCTCCCAACTCCAGGCTGAAGGAGAAGATGATGCATTTCCTTGTGAAGCCAAGTGTGGGTCTGGCTCAGCAACTAGAGGAACTGAAGGGGACACGCAACAGGACCCGGCTGCTGCCTCATGTCAGCTGAGATGACCCCCAGATCTGTGATAACTGCTCACATCAATGACCTCTGGGAGTTTTTGAGCAAAAGTGATGGCCTCTTCACTTAAACCTCACAAATTTGGACACATTTCCCCTGTCCAAGCCTGTGCCAGGCCCCTGTGAGGAAACTGTCAGACAGCAGCCGGGCTAAGTCTCCCGACCTCCCTCACAGACTCTGCGTTCCTTCTGCCTGGCATGCAAGCAGCTGCCCTTGTCACCAACATTCTTCAAGGCTTTACTGAAAAGTCATTATTTTCTCTGACTACTTGGTTTACATTTTTATTCATTTTCATTTTTTTTTCACTGATAAATCTCATGGAGGCCATCTCTTTGAAATTCTGTGGGGAAAAGGCTGAGTGGGTTGACAAACACGGTCGAGGCAGCAGAATTGTGAATTTGAAGCCAGCATGGGTTGTATGATGTCAGTCCTAGGGATATGGACGGATGGGATTCTCTAGGGAAAATGATGTTTAAATTAAAACTCTGTAACTGTTTAGACTTTGTTTACCACCCATTCGCACAATGAATTAATAGTGGTAATCTGAGGGTCTCAGGTGGTGAGGGTTTGCCCTGTCAGGCAGAGTTCTTTAAAAAGGGCCCAAAAGAGCTCCCTTCCCCTTTCCGCTACTGAGGGCTCATCAAATTCTCCTTGGTCTTGGAATTCACAGTGTTCATAACTGTGAGGAAAGAGTTTCTGTTGTCTGGAAAGCCATCTTGTCTGTGGTACTCCCTTACAGTATTCCAAAAAGACAAAAATGATTTAAAAACAAACAAGCAATGAACACTGGACTCTATATGCTGTTACCATAACGATTCCAAAAAGACAACAATGATTTAAAAACAAACAAGCAATGAACACCGGACTCTATATGCTGTTACCATAATGACAGTGAAGACTTAAAATGGGAGTCTCAAATTTTGACCTCCCATAAGTCTTTTCTTGGGAAGGTGCTTGTCTTAGTCAGGGTTTCTCCTACTATGGCAAAACATCTTGGTCAAAAAGCAAGTTGGAGAGGGAAGGGTTTATTTGGTTTACGTTTCTAGATCACTGGAGGAGTTGAGGACTGGAACTCAAGCAGGGTTGGAACCTAGAGGCAGGAGCTGATGGGGAGATCATGCAAGGGGGCTGCTTATTGGGTTGATCCTCATGATTTGGTCAGCCTGCTTTCTTATAGAACCCAGGACACCGTCCAGGGCTGGCACCACCCACAATGGGCTGGGCCCTCCCCCACCGATCACTGGTTGATGAAATGCCTTACAGCTGGATCTCATGTAGGCACTTTCTCAACTGATGCTTCTTCTTCTCTGATGACTCTAACTTGTGTCATGTTGACACATGAAACCTGCCAGTACAGTGTTGAAAAATGTGTTCTTCCTAACAGAAGGCAAACTAAGAAAGAAAAAGAGAAAAGAAAACTCAGTAAAACTGTAGTTCAAAGGAAGTACCTAAACTCAGAGAGTATTTGTGAAGAAGGGAGAAAAGGTGATTGTTTTATCTATCTATCTATCTATCTATCTATCTATCTATCTATCTATCTATCTACCTACCTACCTATCTACTTATTTGTATGTGTGTGTGTGTGTGTGTATGTGTGTGTGTGTGTCGGTGTGTATGTGTGTAGGTGTGCAAGTGTTCATGTACATGTGCCAGAACACACAGGTGGAAGTCGGAGGACAATTTCTCTGAGCCAGTTCTCCCCCTCCACCATCTGCATCCTAACAATTAAACTCAGGTCCTGAGGTTTGATGGCAAGTGCTTTTTAACCCCTGAGCCATGTCACTGACCTGATGCAGCAAATTCTTAAGTAGCTTGAGGAGTACATAGAAGAACCTTCACTGGCCAGGCAGGCAGTTACCTAGAAATCAGGCAAGAAAGAAAAATGTTGCATAATATGTAACCTGGATACACTAAGGTTAACAATGGTATAAAATGTTGACCAGTGACTCTGGCTTGAGTCACAGTATAGTTACAGTGGCACATTATGGAAGCAGATGTGTGTACTGTACATGTGTGTGCATACCTTCATATGATGAAGCATGGAGCACAGATGCAAAAGAACTAAAACTTCTTTTATTTATTTTCCCCCAATAGTTAGTAATGAATAAATCAGTCTCATTGTGATTTAGTAAACTAGTATATCTATGTGACATTGCAAACCTATTCATAGATTTTAAATATCTCATCTTTAACTTTTATTTATGAGTATGGGTGTGAGTGTGCACTTATATGACAGTGCCCACGAAGACCAGAAGAGGGCATCAGATCACCTGGAGTTGGAATCACAGGTGGTTGGGAGCCACCTAACATGGCTGCTGGTAACCAGCTCAGGCCCCCTGTGAGAGCAGCAGTATTCTTAACTGCTGAGCCATCTCTCCAGCCCTTCATGTAGGTTTTAATGGATAAATAGTAATAGAAAGTTATGGTTATTAATCAAAGTGATTATAATGATTACTCTTCATGGTAAATTTACAGGATTTGGAATCACCTGAGATTCACACTTGTGAGCATGTCAGTCAGGATCTTTCCAGAATGGTTTATCTTGGGATGAAAGACATCTGTAGATGAGAGACAACAGCATCCGAGATCTCAGACTGAATAAAGAAGAGGAAAAGGAAAAAGCAAGCTAAACTGGTATTCATTTATCTCTGCTTCCTGAACGTGGGGTATCACTCTTGACCTCTCTTCTACCATGTTCATTGAGGCAGGGTCTCTCAATCAAACCTTGATTTCACCAATCTGCCCAGTCTCCCAGGAAGCTTGCTTGGGGATCCAGTCCTCCACCTTTTGAAGCTGGAATTATGGGTTGATCACCACGTCCACCCTGATTTCACATGGGTTTTTTGACTCTAGTCTCCATGCTTGCCAAGTGCTAAACCTACCAAGCAACCACCGAACAATCTCCCTAGTCTTTAATATAATGAGTTTTTAAAGAAATATGCTACTCCTCTGATTGGAAAATCATAAATATTTTAAATGAATTTCTAAACTGTGTAACTAATTATTCAGAAATACTTTCTGATAATAATATATCTCATTTGCTAAGTAAGAACACTTGTTTTGCGTACTAGGATTAAATTTTTCTACAAATATAATCTTATATTGATTTACTTGATATTAAATTTGGATTCTTACAGCTTGCTGGTCTGCAAAGAGTGATGTGTGGGTTTTTTCGTTTTCTTTTTTAACTCTAAAATATGTGCATGAGATTATTTAAATGAGGCTATAAGGCATGGTAGAAAGAGTACAAGAGGAAAAGCCAAATGTGTTAGTACATTATGTCCAAAGCGTAAATCAAACACTAAAGCAACTGATGATGTATTTTATGGAGACACTGCAAAACACTTAAACTTCCTGAGTTCTCTTCTGTGCCCTATGTTTAAACATGTAATTTAAATGAAATATAAATTCAATCAAATTAGTAAATGTTTATTTTGGGTGACACACACCCACTGTACTGGGTCTCATGGGTCATGTAAATTTCACAGAATATCCTTGCTTTAAAATCATTTGCAGTCTGGGAGAAGCATAGCAAAGAGTGTAACTTCTTTTTTCCAATTTAAGAACCCTGGGGGTAGTCTTAAACCCTGTTAGGCATATGCCCAGTCACAGCATAGGGACCTAAGTTCCTGGTGTACTTCTGTTGTGAACGGTTGATCACCCAGGGTGGGTACCAGGGATAGACCAGATTCCAATTTCACCAAAGTCTAATTTGGTAAGATGAAGAGTTTATTGGACTTGTATACAGAGCACAGATGAGCTCATACTTACATGAGTGGGGGACACCCCCCCCAAAGAGTTGCATCACTGCTGAAACCACCCCACATGGATAGCAACCTCATAGACTCTGTATCATAGAGCCCCATCTTTAATCAACATTTGCACCTTCTATAGTCCAGCGTCTTCCAAGATCGCTTGCAGCTGGCGAGAGAATAATCGCTGGAATCCCAAGTGAGAGTCTCTTGACCTTCACTAGGAGAGTCAATAACTTCATCACCATTATTATTACCATAGCCCTGGCTACCACTGTCTTGTTCTGCTCTAGTTGCCATGGCCACAAGAAAGTCCAGGATGACATGTTGTTATGCTAACAGGAAAAGGGGGCCATGCAACAGTTTCCTAGCTCCTCTTAGTTATGTGCTCAGCGAATACAATATAGGTGAGAGATTTGAGTTGTATCTTTAAGAACATCATCTTCCCCTTCCTCTTCCGTTCCTTCTTGTTTAGAATTTATTTGGATGACTAGATCTCCTAGTATCAACCTTGAGCCATTCAGCAACCTTGATGTTGGAAGCCACTCTGAAGGCTGGCAGAACAGAAACAAGGAGACCATGAGTTCATAGTCCCAGCTGGAAATATTCCAGTTGCCAAACTTTTGTCTTGTTTATGTCTCTTTTTAGACTTCTTGGGTATTTGTTCAATCCTACTCCTAATTAATATGGAAAATATGATACATGATTAGGAAGGTAAGAAAAAATTAAATTAAAGTATTTGAGGGACTGCGGAGATGGCTCAGCAGTTAAGGGTGCTGGCTGCTCTTACAGAAGAACACAGTTTGGTTGGTTCCTACCTCCCACACTGGATCGCTCACACCTGTCTGCAGTTCCCACTACAGGAGACCCTCTTCTGACCTCCGAAGGCACCTGTGCACATATACACACGCAGAGACACACAGACACAGACTTACACATACTCACACGCACTCTCTCTCACACACACACCTAAATAAAAATAAAATAAATACTTCAAAATAGACTTAGCATTGTGCATATGTGCAAACACATACGCACATGTGTATGGAGGGCAGAGGGCAATTTTGGGTGTCATTTCCCAGGTTCCATTTGCTTGGTTTTTTGTTTGTTTGTTTGTTTTGGTATTGGTTTTGTTTTGTTTGGTTTTTTGGTTTTTTGGTTTTTTCTTGTGGTTTTGGTTGTGAGACTAGCCTTAACGGCTGAGCCACCTCTCCAGCCGAAACACAATCTTTTACTACCCTGGAGGTTGCTGATTCAGTTGGACTGGCCAGCTAGTCGTCCTCAGGAACCTGCCTTTCTCTGTGTTCCTAGTACTGGTATGACAAATGTGAGCCACTATGCCTGTCTTTTGAAAAGTGGGTTCTAGGAGTCAAACTTGGGTCCTTGTTCTTGCAAGGCAAGCCTGCTACTGACTGAGGTATTTCTTTAGGAATGCCACCCAAGAGCAAAGAGTTCCTTGAATGTACAAATAAAGACTGCAGAAATACGATGTGGAGCCCAAGGGTTGAGTCTGGGCTCTGAAAACATGTATAGAAATCTGATATATGACAACAAACCCAGCTCTGATCAACATTGAAAAATGAATGTTTAAATAAATGATGTTGAAACAATTGGCTAGCTGGTGGGGAAAAATAAAATTGGGTTCAGATGACATTTCATATACCAAGATAAACTGCAAATAGATTCAAAAATGTAAGTGTCAAAAACAGAATGTCAAAATAATAGAACAAGCAGACGGATTTCCTTATAAACTGCCAAGGAGAAGAGCTTTTCACGAATGTGAATGAAGTCCAGGGGCACCAACAGATATGGTGAAATTGGCATGTCGATTAAAAAAAAGGAAAACGAGAAGAGTATACCGGAGCTGAAATAATGAAACAAATAAAACTCCGAGGAAATGTTTTTAATATCCACATTTCCAAGAAACTCCTCACACAACAAGACTCTTAAAAATGTAAACAAAAGAACAATATCCCTGTGGGAAAACAGACTGAAGCCATCGCCCAATGGCTCACATGATAATGGGTAAATTTCTCTCAAATGTATGAAATTATGTGCAGTCTCATTCAAAATAAAAGAATACATGTTTAAAACTCACTGAAAAACCATATCTCATCTAGCAAGCAGGCAAAAGTTCAAGTGTTGACAACCTGTGTTCCATCAGATACAATCTAATACAAATCTGAGGGGAGTTGCACAGAAGTGTACAATGCAACTGTAGCTAGTTTGGTTTTATCCTGGGATTCAGGAGCCTCACTTCTCAGAACACAACATGGGGTTCTGCCTGTTGCTTTATGCTGACATTGTGTAACTGTTCTCAAAGCTCACGGTTCGGCCCTTAGACACTTCATATTTACTTAGCCTTATTCGTACAATTTGAAATTTGGCATGCAACATTTGTCATTGCCATTTGTCATTGCTTCTAATGTGACTTTACCATATCTGTGCTTGTATAAAGTATCATAGGCAGTAGTAAAAGATTACACACAATACACACCCACACTTGTACGCATGTGCATAGACACTCACGTGCTTACACACTAATAACTGCTATAAACATTTTGAAGAGAAAACACAGCAAAGATATTGTAGCCAATATAAATAATCCATTGCTACAGAAATAGCCCTGTAACTTCCTGAAGGTGGAAGTCAAAAAACCTTTTAAAAAAGGATAGCAGCATTAGGATTCTAGGATGTAATAGTGAGATTAAAAGGAGAGCATAAAGACGACAATGTACTGTATATACTCACCCCTTGTCCACAACTTTTTTCAAGATCTCCCACAACCAAAACTTGTAGATGCTCAAACTCCTTACACAAATGGGCACAGGATCTGGGTGTAATATACACATACCGTAGTAAATCACTTCTAGACTATTTACAATATTGAATACAATATAAATGTTCTATAAATATTTACTATACTGTGTTGGGCAGAGACCATTGACAAAAAATTTACATGCTCAATATAATTGTATTTTAAAGAATGTATTGAATCTACCCATATAAAGCCCAGAGATATGGAGGGCTGAATGCTCTACATTTTATGTGGATTACACACAAATATACACTTAAATATCTAGACAAAGAAACACACACAGAGAAGAAACAGAAACCAAAGGGAAAAAATCCATTCAACAGAGACAAACTCAGAGATTGGCTCCTAAACCTGTAACAAAGGCAAGCTCAGATGGTTGGAAGCCAGCTTAAGAATACAAGCAACAACAGTCAGGGAGCTATGAAACCACCAGAGCCCAGCTAAAACCTAAGGAAATAGAAGCAGTCATTAAACGTCTCCCAACCCCCCTCCCCCCCCCAAAAAAAGTCCAGTGCCAAAGAGCTCCAGTACAGAATTCTACCAGACTTCCGAAGGAGAGCTAGCACCAACACTCCTCAAACTATTCCACAAAATAGAAACAGAAGTTTTGTTTTGCCAAATCCATTCTATGAGGCCACAGTTACCCTGATACCCAATCTACACAAAGACCTAACAAAGAAAGTGAGTTACAGAACAATTTCTCTCATGTACATTGATGCAGAAATACTCAATAAAATGTAAATCGAATCTAAGAACACATCAGAAATATCATCCACCATGATCAAGAAGGCTTAGTAGGGATTGTTCAACAGACAAAAATCTGTCAACGTAATCCAAATAAACAAACTGAAAGGAAAAAAAACTACATGATAATCTCATTAGATGCTGAAAAAGCTTTTGGCAAGATCCAACACTCTTTCACGATAAAAGTTTTGGAGATATCAGGGATACCTAAAGACAATAAAGACAATAGACAGCAAGGCAACAGCCAACATAAAATTAAGTGGAGAGAAACTCAAAGCAATTCCACTAAAATTCAGAACAAAATAAGGCTGTCCACTCTCTTGATATTTATTCAATATAATACTTGAAGTTCTAGCTAGAACAATAAGACAACTAAAAGATATTAAGGGAATATAAATTGGAAAGGAAGAAGTCAAAGTATCATTATTTACAGATGATATTGTAGTATGCACAGCAACTCCAAAAGCTCTACCAGGGAACTTCTACACCTGATAAGCACCTTCAACAAAGGATAAATGGGCTGAGAAAGAAATCAAGGAAACAATACTATTCACAATAGCCACAAACAATACAAAATATCTTGGTGTAACTGTAACCAAGCAACAGACAAGTTGTATGATAAGAACTTCAAGTCTTTGAAGAATGAAAGAAAATGAAGAAGGTATTCAAAGATGGAAAGATCTCTCATACTCATGGATCAGTAGGATTAACAGTAAAAATGCTCATCTTACTAAAAACTATGTGCAGATTCCTCACAATCTCCATCAAAATCCCAACAGTATAGGCTTAGATTTTTCAAAACCTACTTTAATGCTTCAACCTCCCTTCTAGCACACCGCCCACCAGAGGCAGGTGAAAAGAAAGGTTAATAGGAAACAGGGGTTGTGGACCTGTTTAGAAATAGTTCTTTGGGGCAATTCTAATTTTCATTTTCAGCAGTTAGTTCAGTAACAACACCCCAAACAGGAATCAGTAGCAGCAGCTCCATCCAGAAGAAACCACAAGGCTCCACTGATCAGCGTGAGTCTGCAGACTCGGCAAGAAGCAGCCAGAATGCCACCAGAAGTTCTTCGGTGGTGCACTTCTCTCTATGAAGACACAACAAGGGAAGATCTGCAAAGGAAGCACGGCGAGCCAATGCAAGAGTGGCATCAGTGAAAACCAGGTTCCATGAAGCCCCAAAAAGCCCAACAAAGAGTTTCAAGGCAAACCAATGCAAAAGTGTCGTCCACTGTCTGTTGGATTATATTTATACTCTTTCCAAACACCATGCATCATCTAAACCATCCACTCCAGCAAAATATCACATGGCCTCTCACCAGGGAGCTTCCAGAAAAAAAAAAAAAACTCACATGTCCGTGCTCAGCAAAACATCCTTTCATGTGTCTGCTTCAGCAAAACATCCTCTCATAATTTCCAGAAAAACATCACATGTCATAAGTGAGTTTCCAATGAAACCAGAAATTCCCACTTCACAACACAATTCTTTTCAAACCTCGAAAGAACAATACTCAACTTTATATGGAAAAACAAAAAACCCAGGAGAGCTAAAACAAACCTGTATATTAAAAGAGCTTCTGACAGCATCACCTTCTCTGATATCAAGCTCTACTACAGAGCAATATTAATAAAAAATCACTGGCATTGGCCTAAAAATAGACAGGCTGACTGTCTTAGTCAGGGTTTCTATTCCTGCACAAACATCATGACCAAGAAGCAGGTTGGGGAGGAAAGGGTTTATTCGGCTTACATTTCCATTCTGCTGTTAATCACCAAAGGATGCAGGACTGGAACTCAAGCAGGTCAGAAAGCAGGAGCTGATGCAGAGGCCATGGAGGGATG
>NC_034593.1:22194526-22236505 GCF_900095145.1 Mus pahari
ACCATAGGTGTGTGGATTCATTTCTGGATCTTCAATTCTATTCCATTGATCTACATGTCTATCGCTGTACCAGTACCATGCAGTTTTTAATCACAATTGTAATTGCAATTTTTTGTTGGAAGTATCTACACGAACATGGCTTCCAAACCTCTTACTTGAATATGATTCAAACTTTCAGAAAAACTGTAAGAAAATACAAGTAAAATTAATTGTATACTTTTCCAGATTAACCTCTCTCTGTGTCTCTGTCTCTGTCTGTCTGTCTGTCTGTCTCTCTCAGTCTCTCTCTCTCTCTCTCTGTGTTTCTCTCGTGTGAGTGTGTGTGTGTGTGTGTGTGTGTATAGTATGTATGTGTGGTATGTACACATGAATGTGCAAATTGGTATGCCTGTCCCTATGTGCGAAAGAATGTGCAGGCCATAGCAGGATGTCTGCCTATTGCCTTGAGACAAGGCCTCTTACTGAACTGCAAGTTTGTCTTTTATGCTTGTCAGTGAGCTCTTGAGATATGCCTGTTCCTCAACCACCACTACCACCAAAATAATAATAATAATAATAATAATAATAATAATAATAATAATAATGATAATAATTCTGGAGTCAGCTACAGACATGTGTGGTGGTGCCTAGGTTCTTACTTTGATGGGTTTAAACTCAAGTCTGCATAAATTCTGAGCAATCGCTCTTATTCCCCCTGCCATTTCTCCAACCCCAGCTTCATTAGCACTAACTTGATGTCAATCTAATAATTCTATTCGTCCTGCTACTCCTACCTCAGTGTGTCAATTGTGACAGCTTTGACTCTGTGGCAGACAAGGAGCAGCGTCCGGTCGTCTAGGCTCTTCGGACCCTGAGCATTTTCTGATGTACACCAAGGGTACCCACCTCCATTCATGCTTGATAGGAAATGCTGAGCTCTAACTTTCCTTTGTCCTGTGTCTCAGGATTTAAGGAATCGTTAAATCAATTATTTATTTGGAGTTTGATTCCTTGTGATTACATTTAGAATTGTGCATTCCTGACTAGAATATGAAATGCACGCATAGGTACACACGTATTTACACGTATTTATCTCAGCAGAAAGTGGTAGTCTATAAAACCCCAGGGACAATAGAAATGATTCCTTTTGCCCAAAAAGATTCCCTCCACTTTATGTCCAATGTGCTTTGTGCCCTTTTTCTGAACAGCTGAACAAGCTTTGCTTTTCTGGAAAAACTCAGCCTTTTCCAGACCCAGTTCAGATGCCTCATCCTCTGAGAAATCTTTTCTCAAGTATGGTGTAACCCATTTCTCCTTATTATAGGCTTCTTGTAAATGCCTCTTAAATGTACCTGCCAGAGCTATGCTAGGATGGCTTACCTAACTGTGCCTTCATTTCTAGATTAGAGGCTTATGCGGGCAAAAGCTGTCTGGGGTGAATCTCTTTTGTTGCTAGTAGTGTTTGATGTGTATTTAGAGACAGTTTTATGTAGCTTATACATCATGAAGAATGGGATCAATTTCTATAAAACTCTCTACTGCTTCTTGATAACACAATACCGATTTATTTATATTTTACCTATTTTACATCTATCTATCTATCTATCTATCTATCTATCTATCTATCTATCATGTGCCATTGGAGGTCACTCGTGTGCACATGTGGGCTCTGAGGTTGGAGCTCTCTCTGGTCATCGGGTTTGGAGGTGTTAGCTCTTTTACTTGCTGAGCTATCTTGATGGCTCTGGGTTTGACGATATTTTAGATAAATTCAAAGTCAACTTGGAACAAACTCTGTAATGCATCAGTGCAACCAAGCCATGGTGTGGTGAAGTCACAGGCAAACTGTGAGTCAAACTTCTTTCACGCAGCGTTTTTTTTTTTTTTTCATTGTGAGTCTCATGTACATGTGCATACACCGAGTTTCCTGTCTGACTTGTGAGCTAACAATTGAGGTGATAGAAAAGTCAATAAGCCATCTAGCAAAGGCATGTGGTATTGCACTCCGGTATGCAAAAAACTGTCAATGTTTGATCTGCATTTTGGTGGGTGGTCTCCCTCTGTCTTCACTGAGGCACAAGACTGAAGGAACTGTTGGGCAAAGCTTCAGGCAGATCAGAACTTTTAGCTGCACACTTGAAGGACTCGGGCGCTGGCCGAGGTGCTGAACAGTTCCTGTTGTAAGAGCAGGAACCCTTCAAAGGGACTTCTGAGTTCTCAAAGGGTCTTCTCAATTTTTCAGGTGTGGATTCCCAGATCTGAACAGCAGATGCGCAGGTCGTTCTCGGAAGACCCTTGTTAGTACTGAGATGCACTGAAATTCATTCCCATCGGATGAAAATCCCCTATCGCACTAGCAACCAGGAAGCAACGCTAACCCTTATTAATTGGTCAAATGGCTCATGCATCTCAGATGTTTGGCTTCCATCCCCAATGATCCTCACGCTGTCCAGCATCTTACAAAGAAACAAGAGCAAACTAAACCTCTGAAGGTTGGAGCTCTTGCCCGGGAAAAAAAAAATCGCAGCTTCTAAGTAGCTGATCTCTCCAAACCAAGCTTTTAAGAAGCACAAGTTTACTGCTCACCCTCGACGTGCGCCAGCCTGGCAGCACAGGTTGCTTTTGCTCCTGCACTTGCCACACATTTCCCTCTGTGTGGGGCTCTGCAGCGTTCCTGTCCCTCCCCTAGTTTACTTCAGATAACAGTGGCTTTCATGCTCCAACATACCCCTTAACCACACCAAGTCCTAGGGCTGGGATTTAGAACAGGGCTTTCGCACATTTGGAGAATGAACCAGCTCTGGTTTTGATCTGTGATCTCAGAGCAGCTTCTGGGTTTAAAAATCCGGGCGAACACCCGCTTGGGTGCATTCTAAGATTGCCAGAAGCTCTTCCCAGGTACTCACTCTCTCCTCTGATTTGAATACAAATAGAAGCTTCCGTTTTTTCCCTCTGCCTTTCTTTCTCCACCAAGGGGGAACACTCGCTTTTTCTCCCAACCAATTCGACCCTCTGTGAAGGAAGAGCTTTGATGCTGCTGAAGGCATCTTTCACTTCGGTCTCCACCCTTCATTACTTTACCCAAATGACCTATCCTTCCCGGCCACCCTAGCGCCCAAGAGTGGAGAGAGGAGCCCTCGCACACTCGCTTTGCAGCGCCTGCCTTCCGCAGAGCCCACGCACTCGGACGCTGTGGGGAGCACGACAGGCTGCTGGGACGAGATCTCTAGTGCCAGGCAGTGCTGGTGGCGCCGCCGATAGAGTGACAGGTAAGTGAGTGCGTGTACAGTCGAGGCTGTACTGGGAGACCGGGACTGGGGCCGGGGTGGAGATAGCGGGAAGAGGGAAGAAAAGAGACATGAGGAAGGGAGGGGAGAGGAGGAACGGAAGGAAATAGGGAGAGACGCGCACTGGGTCACTCTCTTCCTTTCATCGCTAATGTTCGCACCCCCATTCCACCTTCTCCCTAGGCTTCTTCTCACTTCTCTCTTCTCCAAGCATCCTTCCTGCCGCTTGCGCCCATTCCTCCCTCCGCCCCCCCCCGCTCCCACTCCTCCACACCTAGGAGGACCTCCTCGGGGGACCAGATTTCCGCGCGGCTGCGACCCCAAGCCTGGCAACATGTGGAACGCGACGCCCAGCGAGGAGCCGGAGCCTAACGTCACGCTGGACCTGGACTGGGACGCTTCTCCCGGCAACGACTCACTGTCTGATGAACTGCTGCCGCTGTTCCCCGCGCCGCTGCTGGCGGGCGTCACTGCCACCTGCGTGGCGCTCTTCGTGGTGGGCATCTCGGGCAACCTGCTCACCATGCTGGTGGTGTCCCGCTTCCGCGAGCTGCGCACCACCACCAACCTCTACCTGTCCAGCATGGCCTTCTCGGATCTGCTCATCTTCCTGTGCATGCCGCTGGACCTCGTCCGCCTCTGGCAGTACCGGCCCTGGAACTTTGGAGACCTGCTCTGCAAACTCTTCCAGTTTGTCAGCGAGAGCTGCACCTACGCCACGGTCCTCACCATCACCGCGCTGAGCGTCGAGCGCTACTTCGCCATCTGCTTCCCGCTGCGGGCTAAGGTGGTGGTCACCAAGGGCCGTGTGAAGCTGGTCATCCTTGTCATCTGGGCCGTGGCCTTCTGCAGCGCCGGGCCCATCTTCGTGCTGGTGGGCGTGGAGCACGAGAACGGCACAGATCCCCGGGACACCAACGAGTGCCGCGCCACCGAGTTCGCTGTGCGCTCTGGGCTGCTCACCGTGATGGTATGGGTGTCCAGCGTCTTCTTCTTCCTACCGGTCTTCTGCCTCACTGTGCTCTACAGTCTCATCGGGAGGAAGCTGTGGCGGAGGCGCGGCGATGCGGCGGTGGGCTCCTCGCTCAGGGACCAGAACCACAAGCAGACAGTGAAGATGCTTGGTGAGTTCTGACACCCTGGTGGCTTTTCTTCCCCCACTGCTTGCTCTTTGCCAGGGTCCTCTATTTCTGTTTCTGGTCGTCTCCATCTCTCCCTAAGTCTCCCAAGTCTCTGTCTGTCTCTGCCCTTGGTCCTTGGTCTCACTGCTTTCGGTTTTTCCCTCTGCTTTTCCTGTATCTTCTCCACGAAAAAGCCCCTCATATTGGCAATTTCTTAAAATGAGTACTGCCCTGGGAAACTTGGTCCAAGATGGAACTATCTCATCACGGTCTATTGAGGTCCCTAATTGTTAACGGTGAGGTCCAGCTTCCTGCCTCACACAGAATTTGTGGTTATCCAAGTCATATTAAGGTAAGCAGGCAGGCATTGGGTTTAGAAATTGCTTCATGGTAAATCTAACCCCAAAAATTGGGTCACTCTGTTAAAGATGATTTATAGATGTGTTTTGTTTGTTTTCAATATTGGGATTTGTTTTCTGCCCCTGCCAGATAATTACATCCACTCTGTTTATTCTGCGGTTTTGTAAGGGGGAAGAGCCAATGCTGGGGTCTCCTTTTGTATTTGTCTCCCCAGTAGCATAGGGTGGAGAAGCCATTCTTTCCTCAAGTTGTCCTTCAGGAATCTCTTGGTACAGGGTCACAGCTGGGTGTACTGAACGGCTACTGCATACATGCTGCGTCCCTAAAGACATGTGCTTGGTGTAGAAAAGTCACGAAGACGGTGCTCATAGCCGAGAGGAACCTCTGATCTCACTTTGCAAGGCATTTCATGCTGACATTTAATGCTTGTTAGTTTTTGCAGGATGATTTCTCATTTGCAATTTTTTTCTTTTTTAATTATTATTATTATTTTCTTTATTTACATTTCAAATGCTATCCCGAAAGTTCCCTATACCTCCCGCCCCTGCTCCCCTACCCACCCACTCCCACTACTTGGCCCTGGCCTTCCTCTGTGCTGGGTCATATAAGTTTCATTTGCCATTTTATTATGCTCAAATTCTGCCTATCAAAACGACAGAGAGTCCTCCAGGGATGTCAAATCTTGTTTCCAGACCAGTGACTGCCCTGTGTCCCCCACGGGACTGTCAACCCACATGCACCAGACAGAGGGCTACCTTTGCTGCCATGGTGTGTCAGCTTTTCCTATGTAACCTAGTTCCAAAGAGAAGTCACTAATGACCTCCAGTTGTGTAAGTTACTAATGTCCCCACTGGCATCTCAATGCCATTTCCATTGTCGCCTTCCACGAAAATTTAAAGGGGACCATTAAAGTGGCACAAGGACCAGAACAATATTTTTCTCTCATTTCTGAATTGTAAAAACAATCTAAAAATTTGGAATTATCGAAGACAGTATCTTACACGAGTAAAAAGAAGCCTTGGGTGGGTGGTAATTAATGTTGGCTGGCTTAACGCCCCCCCCAACACTTTACATCTTTAGATGTGACATAGACTTGTTTCCCGGTGGCTACTAATTCCAATTGCATATTTAGTCCCTTGTAAAACTTACTTTAAAAATCTGGGTTCAGTGGTCTGCAAAACCCAACAAAGTCCTGTCCTAAAACAGAAAGAAAGAAAACAGAAAACAGGCAAAGAAAAAGCAGGTCCTTTCTCAATTCCCTTTCCTACAGAATTGAATTTATTGAGTCTATACTATAGCCAGTGAATCTGCATTTCTTAAGCAGGCCCACAAGGATTCTGGGGCTATTGCTCAGTGTTAGTGTAATTATTGGGCATGGAGGGGGTGAAGTGCTCCTGAGAACTCTGATCCACTGCTGTGGTGGAGAGCAAACACCTTGCTTCATTTATATTTGAGTTCTGTGTAATGCATATAAATGGAGGATAACCATTAATAAACTGTTTAGTTGGGTCATCATGTCAAGTCAGTCACAAAGCCAAGTCGTTATCACATAGAAAGACTGGGAAGCTCAGTGGAGACTGTTAGTTTTTGGTCTGACAGTCTCACTGTGTGCTATCTATAGTGTTAGAATGGATGAAGTATTTATGTGAAGAGTAGGGTATCATGTTTCCCGCGTCAAAGAGCAAGACGTGACGTGTTTGTCAGTGGGCATGCCACTCATGGAGAAAAGAGATCCGGGACTTAAACATGTGAAGTGATTTATGTCATGCCCCACCCTGATGGTCTCTCTCTCTGTGCCTTCAGCTGTGGTGGTGTTTGCTTTCATCCTCTGCTGGCTGCCCTTCCACGTGGGAAGATACCTGTTTTCCAAGTCCTTTGAGCCCGGCTCTCTGGAGATCGCGCAGATCAGCCAGTACTGCAACCTGGTGTCCTTTGTCCTCTTCTACCTCAGCGCTGCCATCAACCCCATTCTCTACAACATCATGTCCAAGAAGTACCGGGTGGCGGTGTTCAAACTTCTAGGATTTGAATCCTTCTCCCAGAGAAAGCTTTCCACTCTGAAGGATGAGAGTTCCCGGGCCTGGACAAAGTCGAGCATCAACACATGACAGCACATCGCATCTCTCCGTCATCGCTCATTGCTCCACACCAGAAGCCATAGCCAAGCGGGATTTGGGAGGAGGCAGAACGTCAGTTTGGAGATTAGAGACAAATGGGTCTGGAAAGAATTGGGGGGTGGGGAGTAGAGCCAGATGGGCAGGGTTCGTGCACATTGATCTGCTTGTGCGCCCACTGGAGCGCTCATGTGCAGCCCCTGCACACCTGTGTCTGTGATTTTGCGATTTTGCATTTGGAGCTACTGGGAGCTTTGCAGTGTAGGAAGGAGGGGGCACAGAGCGGGCAACGACTGTCCTTCTTGGTGTGTAACACTAACCCCATTTGCTTTTCTCATCATGATAGAAGTGAAATGAGATTCCAAACAACAAATTAAGACATGACATTCCAAAAGCTAGCAGTCTCCACAAAGCTCCATCACACGCACCCCAAAGCACCATATCGTAAGGCATATATATAATCAATAGGCAATGATTGATGAGAAATCTCCATCCCTTCCTCAGTGTAGTAAACCTGAAGGCTAGTATGTTCCCTATACATGAGGCCACTTGCAGTTGGGAGGTTAATTTCATTAGTACTATCTGATGCATTAATTTTGAGCATGGAAAAGCAGATCCAATGGCTTAAATTTCATGAGCACGCTTAAAACTTTTAAGTAACATTCTTTACAAAGTTTTTGTTTTAATTGAGAATTAATTAAAATAATCAATTCAGTCCTTTGGTTGTACTAGGTATATTTCAGGTATTCAACAGACAAATGTGGCTCATGGATCTCATACCAAGCAGATACTCCAGAGTACATGCAAGAGAATTATTAATCTCATATAAAGATTTTAAATATGTACCTGTTCCTTTAAACTGTTTTTTTTAAATAGTATATTAGTATACCAGCATTTTAGAGTAATAAATCCTAAGGTCACACCTAAATGCTCTACCTTCATGATAGGAAGGGAGTGGAGAACATCTTAAAATTAAGTTATACATTTCAAAAATATGTTTAATTGCATGCACTGATTCAGGAATATCTTATAATATTCCTGAAATGTTTTAAAAAACATAGCTAATCACAGACTACCTTTTTGACTTAATATGTGAACTAATTGCAAGCTTTTAATTTGTGAATAAGGTAATTATTATTTATTCTGGCCAGTTTATATAACCTAAAGAATATCAGAAAGTTTCAAATGGTAAGGCAGGCTGAGAATTTCCACAACATTTCTGCCTATTTCTATCCAAAACTTTAAAAAAGTGTAATCATTTATTTCAACTCATCTCTGCCTTGTCTAATCTCCAAGGCAGTGTTGCTACCCACCTGCCACTCTAGCTGATAGACACGATCAATGGAGTTCTAGTCTCCTTGATCATCATAATTATGGATGTGTACACCTTTTAATAAATATTGTGCATTTGGGTTCTAAAAATTAAATTTTCATTTATAAAGACACTCCCTTCTCTATATTCAACAGGATGACCTAAATCTATCATTCCAAAATGATTGCTTCCATCCCATGAGCAGCTCCTACTGAAAGGACTGTTTAGGCCATTTACGGAAGTTCATGTCATGATTGTTTTGCACCTGCTTAAAAGGAAAGATTTTTATGTTGAAGCGATAGATTGCCTATTAACGTTGGAAACATCAAAAGCCAACCACAACTAGAAGTACTTTTAAAGAAATATGTTTCAAATCCATTTGAACACAAAAGTCGCTCTAAACACCCAACATTAACCACTTGACTCTCCGGTTAATCCTTGGGAGCACATCAGCAGGCACACGGATGCACTCAGTTCTGTGAGATACGTGCTAGGCATCCAGAGCCTAGCTCCTCAGTCGTGCTCAGTAAATTAAAAGGAGGCATTTTGGTTTCCTGGGGCTTCAGACTTGTATCTATAAATACTTTACACTTGAATAGAAACACGTTTTTAAAATATAATATTTAATCACTGTTTTGGAGAGAAACAAGCCCAACTTCTAATTAGCTTCTTAATCTCTTCACTAGCCCCATCTCTTGGGGTCCACACCAGAAGTCCTGAGCTCACACCCTGAGAATGAATTACAGAGAAAGGGCCACCCTGTTTCCCACTGGTTAACCTGAAAAGTGAAAGAATGCATTTACAGAAAGGAATCTAATTTGTCCTCTTTACCTATTACGTTTTAAAAAATTGCTTGCAAGTTCTTTATGTTATTACATTTCTTGTTTTGTTTAAGATTCCGGGCAAAAGAAAATTACACTAAAGCCAATTGTTTGGGAAAAAGCTCACTTTTGGTCAACATTTTGGATGTGCCTGCTATGTTCTGAGCTACAAGAAATTAACAAGCCAAAGATTTTATTTATTCTTAGTGATCTCACCATCATCTCTGTGTTTTGTTGCTGTGGATAACGGATAAAGATGTTTGAGTTATGGAGTAGACATCTCTAGTGGGCACTCTATCAGATTTCCCCACCACAGGACGACAATGAGCCATTCAGCCCACTGGTGTGTTGTATTCTTGGCTGCAAATATATTTGAATGGGCTGTCACTAAAATCTTTGCAGACAGAGCTAATATGCCTGCTAGTGAGAATCACACTGAAGGCACTCAGAAAGGAAAGAAGCCAGCTTCTCTTTTTATCCTTATTTCCATTGCCCTGGTCACCCAGAAGTCAGGTTTCTGTCACAGTTTAGGCAGTCTCAAAGTGAAGGCTGTGGTCCTCAACATAGACAGTAACTGTTACATGTACGGGAGCGTTTTGAATGATCACTTTAAACATGCATGCCTGCTGATTATTTTAAAACTGGAAAGTCTAGCTGGGTGTGGTGGTACATACTTGTGACCCCAGCACTTGGGAAGCTGAGGCAGGGGGATTACCAGGAGTTGAAGGACTGCCTGAGTTGTTTAGTGAGTTCTGCCACAGCCTGGGATGCAGAGTTCAATCCTATTTCAATAAGCACGCAAGCAAACAAACAATAATGTTAACATTTGTAGAAAGGAAATTTAGAAATACTTCTAGTACTGCTTATGCCTGGAAAAATCACTTCCTAGTGAACTTTTAGCTGCAGTGTGGGCTGTTGTGGGGAGAGGCTATGATGGACAGGGCAGACTTAACAGTCTAGTTCTTTTTTCCATGCAAACGCTTTTTAAAAAACTCACTTTGTTTTTTTTTTTTTTAAATTTATCCATATACTTGAATTTAATATATAAAAAAAAGAAAAACTGTGAGATTTTGTGCAAGATTGGTGCCTACACTTTTGTCTCTTAAAGAGCAGTCTGTACCTCTTTGAAACATTGCATAATATTTACATATACAGAGCGTTCTTGTCACAACATTGTAAGCTAATGGAGTCCTTGTATTTTCAGAAACACTGTATCTAGTGTAAATAACAGCATTACAAGAATGAGATGACGTCCTTGAAGACACACCATGTCTAACTTGGTTTGTCAGCTAATGAGTCACCTGTGACTTCTTTGCAGTTTAAACTGTGACAGTAGCTGGCCTGAACAGGAGTAAGTTGCCCAGATGATCAGCGATCAGTGACTCGGGAGCACAATCTGTTTATCTGCTATTCGAGATCAACAGGAAGTTACACAGTAGCGACACAGACCCCCAATATTAAGCTCATGCCACTTCTGAATTCATAGTTTTCAGATACAGCTGTCCAAGTCGTGTAATTGTGATAATATAAATGTGAAGCAATTGAGGAGGAAGATTCTGATGGGGTTTATTTTTGTGGTTTTCCTTCTGAACACTAACGCTTTCAGGGCATTGAAAGTAGCGATTTCGGCTAGCAGCTTTGCCACCGTCTTTCTTCAGTGTTGTGTGTTTATGCCCCGGCTACTGGTTGACCCACTACTGGAATCTCCACTAATACGCTATGCCTTTATTGTATGTACCTTTGCCCAAAAGACCGTCAGCTACTTTCAAAACTGGAATAAAAAAACGGTGGAAGAGAAACCCTACTTTCAGAAAACATGTCTCATGAAGATGGCCTGAAAGTTCAGTCAAAATTGTCACAAATGCCCTCTGTCGGCTCCCCTTCTCCCTCAAACACAGTGAGAAAGAGCACTGGGGAAAACAGCTTGATAGATTTCCATAGTCTTAATAATCCAAACCCCAAATTACATATATAGCTTAAACCATAAAAATGCATATATTCCTCAAATTTAGCCTTGTGGATTTAATGTATCAGAAAACATTTGTTCAAGTGACTATTTCTGAACACCATAGTAGCATCACAGGTATATGGTGTAGCTTGGCACCACTGACTGGTCCATTTATGTCACCATAGTGTGTCAGAAATGTCACTGGGGGTATTTTGAAGGTGTTTGTACATGTTAACTAAGACGTCACTGTAGCTCTCATGTACCTGTCTCACAGAATTTACATTCCCTTTCCTTGGATATAATAACCAAACGATTGCTTAATAAATATCTTTTGAAAGCATGTGGGTATGTTTATTGTCCTCATTTTAGCTCTGTTTTGTCCTTTGCATGTCTGAGATTGGTGGCTTTAGGGAGGTGTCTGTTGCAATGGGCTGTGTTTTCCCCAGGGATTCAATGTTCCATGGGAAGCCTTGAGCCCAGTTCGTGTCAGAGCAGTGGCACTTGTGACGGGCTAGGATTCCACACTCAACACTTTTCAGACTTTTGCAGCCTGTCCCCTAAAGCCATGCATGTGCCAGTGTGCTATTGACCTGTGACCCAATGACCTCAAGGAAGAAATTTAAAGGCTGAGTGTGTGCGCCAGCCAGGTACTGGATTCCAGACATATGGATGGCAGGGGCCAGGAAACTGAGAGGTCCGATTACAGAACTCAATATTACCATCAATTTACACTTGCTAATTAAAAGGTGTTTGAGTAATCATCACCCAGATAGGGACCATCCTTAGTTTGGATCCCTCCTCCTCCCCTCCCCCTCCCTCCCCCTCTCTCTGTCTCTGTCTCTCTCTCTCCAGAGTCTCGAGGGCTGTGTGTTTCTTGATTCCTGGATCATAGCTCCTGACTTCAGAACTTGTTGCGAGAAACAAGGAAAGAGCACTATCCCACACTATCACTGGCCACTCTCTGGCCCTGGCGATCTTGCCACCCCCATGGCTAGTCCCACGTAACAACTGCCCATCTCTCCGTTCACTTGGTGCAGATTCTGCTCACATTCCCAGCCATCCATCCCCTGTGGTTAGCGGTCACAGATCCCACTAACCAAGTAAAATCAAAACTCTAGAGGCTTGTAATTTATTAGTCAGATTTATGTTAGTAAATTCTCATCCCACAAAATGCCCACGTAATGAACTTAAGATTCAAACTACACACCTAGATGGGGCAAAAGCACCCTATTTATTATTTAATCATGGTTCTAAGAAGTCCCCAATACTTACGGCCCCCAGGACTGTGTGGGTCTGGCTCCCCTTCCTCTCCTATAGGCTCCATCTTATCTCCTCCTCTCCTTCCCTTCTCCTGTCTCTCTGGACTCTGTACTTGTCTCTAAAATTCTCAGTCAACCTTCCTTTTCCACTGCCCAATCACAGGCTCTCACCTTATCTTGTGCCTGCCCTGACCTGCCTATAGACAGCAACCCATAAGAACTAGTTTCCTGAATGACACCATAAGATGCATCACATATAAGTATGACAAGCTTCCAAACTGCGTCTACTCTCTGATGGTCATTGCTCATCAACACAGGATGGTGGAGAAGCATGAAGATTAACCTACAGAGGAAGCAATAGAGCTGAATGGATCTGAGTACCTGGGAAGCCCACCTGTCTGTGGATGGGAATTAACAGCTTAGAGCAATGATGAATGTCATTATTTATAAGACACCATGCTAAAGGTCTGTAACTAACTTTCTTATAATTTCCCCAACATATACATGAAATACAAACTTCTCTTATCCCCACTGGAAAGAGAAGGTGAGGTGAGGGAAAGGGGAACAAAGGGGGGATGGGAAAGGAAGGCTATGATTAAGATTGGAGGAGTTGTGACTGGGGCCGCTGAGACAAGAGAAGTTTTGACACAGTCAGGAGTAGCAGGACTATAATGTGGTCCCAGGTTGATTTGACACAAGTCTCCTCATCCCCCCCCCCTTATCATTTTACTGAAATTTATTTTTATTTATGCGTATGTGTGTGTGAGACAGGATATGTGCTCTCGAGTGCAGGTGCCATGGAGCTAGAATATGGTACTGGATCTCCTGGAACTGGAGTTACAGAAGGTTGTGTCCCACCCCCGGGTGCTTGTCCTCTGAAACGTCAATGAGCACTCTTAACTGCTGTGACACCACCTCTCCGTCCCATCATTTCCCCCAGTTTAGAGTATCTCATAGACATGAAAAAAAGATATGATAGGATAATTTTCACAACACGAGTCAGCATACTGTCTTATCTTAAAGAAAGATATGTTTGAAGAGCAGAAGGACTGAAAAAATATATACTAAAATGTTTTCCCATGGCTCCCAGTATTTCTTTTCCTTTTTCTCTCCTCGTGAATTCAGGGTTTTTAAAATTAAATTTGGAAGGCTGGGTGTACTGGCTAGTTTATATCAACTTGACATAAGCCGTGGGCATCTGGAAAAGAGGCATTTTGATTGAGGATCATGTCTCCAGATAGCTGGCTTGGAGGCAAGTTTTTAGGGTATTTTCTTGGTTGATAATTGATGTGGGTGGTGCCACCTCTGAGCTGGGTATATAAGAAATCAGGCTGGGCATGCCAGCAAGCAGCACGCTTCGGGTCTCTGCATCAGTTCCTGCTTTCAGGTTCTTACCTTGAGTTCCTGCCCCAACTTCCACCAGTGATGAACAGTGATGTGGAAGCATGAGCCAAATTAACCCTCTCCTCTCCAAGATTCTTTGCTCATGGTGTTTCATTGCAGCAATAGAAACCCTAACTAAGACGCAGAGGGACGACTCAGAGGCTGGGATCCTTTCTGCGAAGGTAAGGAGAAAAATCATCAGCATCCATGCAAAAGCCAGCTACGGCCACACGTCTGCATGACCCCACGTCTGCGTGACCCCACGTCTGCGTGATCCCAGCCGTGGCCCCACGTCTGTGTAACCCCAACGTTGGGGGCAAAGACAAGCCAATCCCAAGAGCTTGCTGGTCAGCCAGCCTCGCCTCAAGCTGCAACCTCCACAGGCAGTGAGACCAGTGACCCTACTTAGCCTCCTACACACACACACACACACACACACACACACACACACACACACACTACTAGTGCTCGTTTTAGTTAGCATACAAAATAATAGGCGTGGCCGTGACGTTTTTATAGAGTTGTCATCCCGCTTTACTGGTTCCCAACATTTCTGCAAAGGAGCTCTGACAATTGGTAAACTGAGTCACCCCGGTGTAGAGATGGCTTCCCCCAAGTCCTGCGCCAGCCCCTGCTCCTTTATCTCAGCCTCTGCCGTCTTCTGCGACTCTGAGGTGCTTGGATCCAGGGAGGAGCACAGACCTAGGAAAGTGTCGTCCCGACTGGAACTCAGAGCCTCTGCTGCTGGCGTCTCTCAGTAGAATACCTGCTGTTCCCTAGATGGAAGACAGCCAGCCTGTTTGCATTCCAGTTCCAGCCGATGTAACTGTCCAGCAAGCTCCTTAACCTTGCGCTCCACACTGGAAGCAGTAGTAACCAATCAGGTGCCCATTGCGTGGTCACAGTTAGTATTTTATCACTTAGCAAAAACAAAGGGGCCCCGTTTGAGCTCCATCTCTGGCCGTGCTCTGTTACCTGCACAAGCTTCCCAGCAACTTGATTGAGGAGAGAGGATCCTAAGAGGAGCTGCTTGGCAACTCCTCTGGCTGAGATGTTCACCATGTACAGCAAGCTTGCCAAAATGCAGCAGATAGGGGAGGTGGAGACGGAGGGCTTACTGGGCTCCCCGACTGGCCAGCCTAGCATAACTCACAAGCTTAAGCCCAATGAGTGACCTTGTCTCAAAAAACAAGGTGCATGGCACCTGTCCTACACACACCCATACACACACACACACACACACACACACAGAGAGAGAGAGAGAGAGAGAGAGAGAGAGAGACAGAGAGACAGAGAGACAGAGAGACAGAGAGACAGAGAGAGAGACAGAGACAGAGAGAGACAGAGACAGAGACAGACAGACAGACAGGGGGAGACAGACAGGAGGAGACAGACAGACAGAATGGCACAGAAATATACATGCACTTGCACACAGATGTAATTGCAGAAGTCTGTTGCTTCCACTCCCAGTAGATGCAGTTACCTTTACTTCTGGATGAAAGTGTAATTGTGGGCTCAGGAGGATGTGGAGAAGACGGGAGCTAGTGGGTGTCCTGTGTCCCCAGCAGGATATCTCTATGCACAACCTCGGCTCATGACCTAGATCTGAGTAATGGCTCAGAACCTGGGTCGAACAGTTCCTTCCATTTGGAGTCTAATTTCCAGAAAGAAGTATGCACTGACTTTGATTTTATGTGTGGCTTCATTACTGATCAACTAGCCATGTGACACTAGACAATCACTGACATCGGGATCTCTGGGCCCCAGACAACTTAAGCACAGTGAGAAACCCAAAAATGCCTTCTTTTTGTCATTGTTAATGGGGTTGAATACCATACTATAGAAATCTAGCGACTGTCCACGCTCTCTAACTACAATTTGATAGGTCTACAATACAGTATTTCCAATTTGGTATTTTGTTTTGTTTTGAGACTGTCTTACTGTGTCGCCCATATTGGGCTCAAACTCAGCCTCAGAAGTGCTGGCACTACAGGAGTACCACCATCCTGAGCCAGTTTGGGATTCTTTATAGAAGATTAAACCTCTTCAACATACGTGAAGAAGCATGGATGCTGAATCCTCATTTGGTTCTCTTTCCTCGTCCCAGTGTTGACAGGAAGTTGATCTCTACCTGTCAGGACACTATTCAGTGGCTGGTCTTTTGTAGACTCCTTCCAAAGAATTCAGCATCGTTTTGAGAGAAACTGAATTTTGCACTGCAGCTACATTGATCGATTTAGGTACATTTATCAGTTTAAGTAAGTAGTTACATTACTGAGGGGCACACTTGGGTGCATAATCATAATTGCATATAGTTTGGCTCACACAGATTGTTGGACAGAGGTGTTGGGCTGTGTTACAGTGTGGATTTGTCACACATGGCATAGTATGGCCTGAACATCTGCAAGGGACCCTGAGATGCTGACAGAAAGTGTTGAACACAAGTGTGCTGCCTCTAGAACCTAGAAGAACCTAGAAGAGAGAACTGTGGGCCTCTCAGAAGGAAACAAATCCAAGTCATAGCAAGTTATTATATACTCCATAAATGCTGAAGGAGACGCACTTCAAGCTTCCCAACACAAAGAAATGAGAAGTGTGCCTAAGGAATCGGAAACGCTACTTAGTCTGACTTGATTATTACATGCTACATACATGCCTCACATTACCCTACCCCATTAACACGTACAGGTCTTGTACATCTACTTTTAGAAAGCACTGAGTAAATTGTTTAAAAGAATAAACCTGGCTGGGATAGCGGCTCAGTTGGTACAGTGTTTGCCTGGCAGGCAAACGCTCTGGATCTGGTCTCCGCTGCCATCCGAGCACCAGGGGTGCTAGAGGGCAGAGGACCAGAAGCACAAGGTCACTTTTGACTACATAGTGGTTTTGAGGCCAGCTCTAATTACACGGGAACATGTTTGTTTGTTTGTTTGTTTGTTTGTTTTTGTTTTGAAAGAAAGTAATTGTCATGGTTTAAATGTTCTTGGCCCAGGGAGTGGCACTATTTGGAGGTGTGGCCTTATTGGAATAGCTATGTCACTGTGGGGATGGGCTTAAATACCCTCAACCTAGCTGCCTGGAAGCAAGTCTTCCACTAGCAGCCTTCAGAGGAAGATGTAGAGCCCTCAGCCTCTCCTGTACCATGCCTGCCTGGATATTGCCATGTTCCCGCCTTGGTGATAATGAACTGAACCTCTGAACCTGTAAGGCAGCCCTATTTAAATGTTGTCCTTTATAAGACTTGCCTTGGTCATGGTGTCTATTCACAGCCATAAAACCCTAAGACAGTAATGAACAAAAGAAAATAAAGAAAAGAGGCAACACATTAGAGACAGCCTGGAATCACCCACCAGACACCCCGCAGCATCACCCTGTGGGTCTGCGTGGGCCAGCTGGCTCTCGGACATGCTGAGCTGAGACAGTTCTCAGTAGGGCAGCCAAACATTACCTGAGGGAAGGTACTCCAGATGTCTAGACACCTTATGTACTTTGCACTGGGCTTGGAGCCTCTCGATTTTCAAGCAAAGATCACCATCAGTCTGAAGTAAGGTGGGGCGAGGCCATTTTGTCTTCAATGGGTTGTTTCCGGCTTCTGTTCATTGAGCAACATGACAGATTCAATCATGTTCAGGGAACAGAGTTCTCCCTTCAACTCTGCAAAGCCACCAGCTGAATCCCACGTCTCTGGGTCTCTAGGAAATCAAGTTTTACAAGAACCTCTGACACGGGGGACCAGGCAATGTGCACTTCTTTATCACAGGTAGGGGGAATACTCATTGTCCTCTGTGGTTATGTAATGGCTGTCACTGCTCCCATTAAGATAGACTGTCACCAAGATTGTTGACATAAAGGTCAATGGGAAACAGAAAAATTATAGCTTGGGTATCTATGGAGTAATGACAGAAGTAGAAGTTTGTCAGCCTTCCCCAGGGAGGAAAATCCATTACAATGGCAACAGGCTTTGAATTCTGTAATTAAAATAAAATATTAATTCGATTCAACAAATCTAACCATCTTAATAATCCTTTCAAGAAAGCTTTGTTTGAAGGTGGCTTTTTAACATGGGGTTGGCGGGCTACATGGAATCAGTTCAGTCCGGTGTGCCTTGTGTTGTTCTCACCTACAGTAATTGTTCCTTCAAGTGAAGTTTGCTTGTTTTGGGTGTTCACACCTACACAAAGAGTTCAAGAAAGGCTGCCACTGCTTTGGCTCCTGGTACCTGGGCACACGGTCGATTGGGACCAACTTTGTAAGATTGTCATCAGACACATTTAAGTAACTGATTAACCAATCTCACTGATGGATTGGGGGGGAGAGGGTATTGGTTTGCTCTGTTTTCCCATCTAACTGAAGTAAAGACTTGGGAAGCTTATATTGTAGTAACATTGTTCTGCTATAGTGAAATAGTCTACAGGACTGAGAATGTAGTAATTTTGAATGAAATGTTCTCCATTAAAGTTAAATGTATTCATTCCAGCACGATTGTACAAACGTCCTTTGGTTGGACAGACTGGCAAGGTTTAGAACAATGCTCTCACTGGACTTTATATCCCATGCAATAGACAGCAGAGCCTGGAAGTTAATATTGGGAATCTGTACCCCAATCCCGCCCATCTCCCCACCCCTCCATATCCACCCACGTCCTTGGCAATCTCCTCTTTAAAAGAAAACAACAACAACAACAACAAAATAAAAACCAATACCCTCCCAAAACAAAAAAAACCCCTGTCTTCCTGCGGAGGCTGAGGTGTTTCCCACAGTGCACCCTGTCACCCAAACAGCTTCACTTGCAAATGTTCAAGGCAACGAGTCATTGGTCTTCAGGTCCTCTGGCTTCTGCTACACTGTCAGTTTTGGACCCTCATAGGGATCGCTCTCAGATATCCTGATGTTGCCCTGAATTATGGAAATCCTGTAGCTTTGGATCTGTAGGACTGGCCCCTTCCTAGGCTACAGCAGTTCACAGATGGGGTAGACGTTGAGGTGGACCAACTCAAAGTCCTAGGCTGAGACCGCGTTGTTCTGCCTGCCAGCTCTCCTGTGCCCACACTACCAGGGCCAGCTCTCTTGCTTGCAGCAGCAGGTGGGAGGGTGACTGGCTCTCCCACACTCACAGCCTGGGGCTAGCTCTCTAGAACACACATCACCAAGGCTAGGTCTACCATGCTGTCCAGGCTAGGTGCATGGTCAGTTCTCCCACACCCATTTCACCCGGGCTAGCTCTACTGTGCTGCCCAGGTTAGGGCCAGCCCTATCAGGCGCTGGAGCTGGTGAGGGGTGGGGCCTCACATTTATGTTACAGATGTATAGCTTGGTCTTCTTTTGGGACTCCCTAACAGTGGGAGCTGGGGCTGTCTGCTTCTCTTTTGTCTGCCTTTGGGAACCTTTTCCTCCTGCTGGGTCACATCATCCAGTCTTATGATGAGGGGAGATGCCTAGTCTTATGGCAACTTGACATGCCATGCTTGGTTGATATGCCTTGATATCTTTTCTGAAGGGAAATGGGGGGGTGGCACATGGGGGACTGGACATGGGCTGGGAGGACAGGAGGGAGAGGACACTGCGGTTGGGATGTAATATATGAAAGAACAAATAAAAATTAAAAAAAGATAATTTAAAGAATGATCTGGATTTAGGGTGGTTCCTCTCACGTCAAATATTCTGTCAAGAGACATTCCTCACACATACACCCAGCTGCTTGGCTTTAGTTAATTTCATACATAGCCAAGTTGACAACCCAAAATAGCAATCACATCATGAATTTTCTTATGTTTTTATTATAATGTGGTGTTTTAAAATACAGAATTGGAAATAATTTCTTACAGGTCAATTTATCTATGCATTTGTTATTTCAAAACTCTATTTTTCTTTTCACAGTCTACAAAAGTCAGCAAATATTTATGGAGAGCCCGATTTAGACAATACTAGCTGCAATGGCTTTCCACTTCAAAGATTTTGCTTTCACGAAACCAATAACTGTGTAGAGACAAAAACGAACAACAAAGAACAGGGAGAGGGGACTCAAATGGGGCAAAACGGAATAAATCAAATGGCTGAAGCACTAGGTTAAATACAGACCCGGGACTCACACAGTCATAAACCGCTTGGCATGTCCTGATGCCTCACCTGAGTGGAAGACATCTTCCTAGCTCCTTAACTGAGGTTAGGGGCTGCAAGAGCTTTAGTGTGGAGTTACTAGATCATTTTATAGATGAATTTGAGGGAACAGTGTAGGGGTTGTTTAAGGTTATAAGAGCTAGAGATGGGTGGTGCAGCAGAGATTTAACTAGATCTCTGCTCTCAATGCTTTTATTATTCCATTTCACTGTTTCAGATAAGACAGCTTAAGGTAGACACCAAAAGAAGAGTCACTGGGCACCAGCCTGCAAACTCAAGCTATCAGAAGACACAGCTGCCCTCCACCACACTTGAGAGAATTTTTAAAAGGCAGAGTGTGTAAGAGTGTGAACACACGTCTGAGCTAATTATTTCTCCTTGGCAAAACACAGAGATAAATCCTCCAGTGACACCTGACAGACTTGGAGGTGAAATGTGAGACAAGCTGGAGGTGACAAGATTTCGCAGCGACAGTCCTGCCTGATTGTTATCAAAGGGCTTCAGTGTGCTCTGACGTCATTGATGAAGGTCGAGTGTCACGGGAATAGAGTAGTGCACACAATGCATGAAGGAGGAGAGCTGCCAGGCTGAGAAAGGCCATCCACAGAGGACGAAAGTCGTGTCTTTAGATAAAGGAGATCATCTTTATAAAAAGCAGTCATCTCACTTCACAAGTGAGGCTTACTGAGCTGGTTACATTCTGATGACTACAGAGATGCAGGCAGAAGAGAGAGGCGTGATGCAACACATGTGGCATGTTTGGGGAGTCTCAGGCACGTATACTAATGTACAGCAGTGGTAGAGCAGATGTTCAAGCAGGTCAAGGAAGATCATAAGCCTTAAAATGCTACACGACATAGGTTTTCCTCCATGGTACCACCACCATTTTCACCACCACTGTCACGGCCACCACATCACCATCTCCACAGTCACCTCCATCAACCATCATTAGTACTACCACCACCACACCACCACCATCAATCTCTGAATGATGGAATGTCTAGGGCATTTCCTAATCTTAGCAGTTCTTAATAAAGCCACTACTTACTACAATTACTAAGTCTAGCCTCTTCTTTAGGGAAAGCATTCATGAGGCAGGGCTGGCAGTGGCTGACTCCCAGGAGTATTTTTTTCCTTAACACGGTTGTCACAAGACAGAGATTTCCGTTTAGTCTCAGGAGCCAAGAGCAAGCTGCATATATCAGATAAGTGCCAACTGTCCCCTGTGATTTCAGTGGGTCCTTTGATGACCGTTAGCATTTCTTGCTTCCCCTATCTTTTTCTCCCTTTCAAGTACTAACCAGGCCCAACCCTGCTTAGCTTTTGAGATCAGATGAGGTCGGGCATGTTCAGGGTGTATGGCTGTGGACTCCCCTCTCTTTTTCTATCTTTGTATCTGTCCCAAACAGCTTCCAGATATGAAGCCTTGATCGGAGGAGAGAGAAAGTAAGGGCACCAAGGAACTGGCCATTTTCCCTGGCTCTTCTGATAGGCAAAATGGAATCGGTGCTGGGGCCAGGAAGCCCAGGGTGGGAGGATCAGATCTGTTAAACACGGAATTGTGAGAGAGGCAGATTAGCAGGCTCGACACATTCCAGCACTTCCGGGATGTGTCTGTCCTTTTGATATTAAGACATTAGTACCCACAGTCGCGGGAAGGCTACCCATGAGGCTCGCCTGGGATGCACGTAGACTGGACATGCCTGGGTAACTTAGCCCTTGGGCAGGTTAGCAGAGCATCTTATTTTCTGTTTCTAGTTCTTCCCCTCCACTACATGTCAGCACTCGTGGTGGCTTGACAAGGAGCAACTCTTCTTGTGAATGTTTGCATTCGGAATCCCATTTTTAGGACAACAAGTTTCTCTCGTTCTAGAGCTTTTGATTGTCATTCCTCCCACACATGAGCTCTTCAGCCTCTTTACTTCCCCTACAAACCGAGTCTCTTCTCATCCCTGGGGGAGAGTAGGGAGGAACACTCTAGCTCTCTGGGGCCACTAAGTGGCTCTAGTCTCAGTCATGGAGCTCAATCCTGCCTGATCACTTACCAAGGACCTTATGTTATCATGCTGTCGCCATCTGGGTTAGGATCTCAGTGAATAAACTTGAGGGAAGGGAACACCCATTGCATCCGCTTTCTTGCTCTTTATGCAATAATCTCAACCTTTCCCAGTCTTCTGGGACCAGAGCAGTATTTTGTAAAGGGAATAAACTATTCTCAGTGCAGATCCTCTTAGCTTCTTGCTACGATGTGGAAGAGGCCACCACAAGCTGCTCATGCCTTCTGCTTTTCTTCTTAGCTGGGCAGTGTCCCTGAAAAGGCACTTGTGAGACCAAGAGCAGCTGAGAAGGACTGTATACAACTGGGAGGGTACACAGAAGGCTGCTGCTAGCTGAACTCTTAAATGGTGTTGCAGTGAGTCTCCCTGTCTTCTGGAAGGAGCCGTCAATAGGTCTGATGTTGTTGAGGGTAGCTGTGGATAAACAGTGCTGCTCTGACTAAGATGTCAACGACTGCCTCATGCCCACAGTACAGAGTTTCAGAAGGAGACCCTGGTCTCTTTCTCCTCTGGACTCCCACAATTACCCCTCTGTCCCGACATATTATACGGCCCGCTTTCTCATGGAGACTGCCATCAGTGTGTAAACCAGCTCAGGCCTTCTCACCATAGGAAATCTTTGCTTACAACCTGCTGTGGACTGAGTTGTGACTGTGACACCCACCCCCACCACGTATGAAGTGCTAACTTCCAATGTCATGTCATTGTTTGGGGCAGTGTCATTAGGCTTAGATGAGGTCATGAGAATGGGACTCACATGATGCCCTTGGTGCCACTGATAAGGAAAGGAACAGGGGCTGTCCAGATGACTCAATGGATAATGGTAAGCGTTGATAGGCCTGACAACCTGACTTAAGTCCTTGAGCCACATGGTAGTACAAGGAAAGTGATTCTTGTAAGTTTTCCTCTGACTGTCTGATCAAGCATGTGCATGTACACATACACACACACACTCACTCACAAATGTACATTCGTACACAAAAGGAATACAATTTAGAACAAAAAAAAAAATAAGGAAGACAAGAGTCCTCCCATCCATGGCGAGGGGAGAGACACAATGAGAAAGTGACCAACTTAGAAAGGGAGCACTCATGACTCTCAGAGGCCACTGGCACTGGCACTGTGGTCTTGGACATATGGCCTCTGGAGTGATAACCGTATTTCTTTGGTTTGATCCAGTCAACTTTGTTACTTAGTTATATCAGCATAAGTTTGCTAGTAACTGCCAAATCTCTCCAACTTCGAACCTAGACCTTGTAACCAGTCGGAATATGCAGTCTCCTCTCTCACTCTGCACACGTATAATTCTATAATTCTCCTACTATTGTAAAATAAAAATAGTTCAGAAGAAGAAAATGTAAGTAAGTCATACCAACCATTACAGTTCTATGACTGATGTGGTATGCCAAATGAGGGGAAAAAATGTTACATAAATAATTGCTCAGTAATTAATTATAATTGAACTGTGTGCCATAGTAGAGAAGAGCTAGGTGAATGTTGTGAGAAACTGTTATATGTACCCAGTGTGCTGGCTTGTTTTATGTCAACTTTTATGTCAACATAATCAATTGACCATAGAAGAGAAAGCCTCAGTTAAGAAAATGCCTCTTATACGATCAGGCTGCAAGCACACCTCATACCCAGTACATGTGAATGATGGCATCCCTGGGCTGGTGGTCCTGAGTTCTATAAGAAAGCAGGCTGAGTAAGCTATGAAGAGCAAGCCAGTAAGACATGTTGTAGAGCATCAGCCTGCATTGTGAAACATTCTAAAAACAATGGGCTTTGTGTTCATTTTTTTTCTAGTTACAGATAGATGAAGTAGAGGTAATTATTCAGAGATAAGAACAGACATGTGATTGGGGCCAGTTAGATACTGTTGAGATAATGGATTAATAAAAGTCAGAAACAAAGATGAGATAGAACTGAGAACACTAGACATGTGAAATCAAATTCGGTCTGTCAGGGTGGAGTTAAAAAATTAAGCCACATATAAACCAAATTATACCGGGCAGAAATTATGACTAAATAAAACAAAAAGATGGGTCCTACTTAAGTAGCATGTAAGTAACTAGAGGGAAAGGCAGGTCACAAGGATAAGACCCGGCCAGGTGTGAAACACACATGTCACCTCAGACACTGAGAGGCAGGCAAGGAGAAGCAAGGGTTCAATGGGTTACATAGGCAGAGTCAAAAAAAAAAAAAAAAGCCAGGAAAGGGGCCGGGTGTGGTGGTTCACATCTTTAATCCCAGCAGTTGGGAGTCAGAGGCAGGTGGCTCTCCGTCAGTTTAAGACCAGCCAGCCTGGAATACACAGTGAATTCCCAGATATCATGGCCCTAAAGAGAGACCCCTATCTCAAATTTTAATAATAAAAAAAGCCAGAAAAATAAAAGTACAAGCCAAACATGTCAGGTTCAAGGTGAACCACCTGTGCTGAGGAGGGATCCTACACTCCTGTAGTACCTACACTTCTGTAGGTACTGGGAGCAGGGGTGCCACAAAGAGAACACTAATCTTAGATGGTATGCAGTTACTTTGAAGATTTCAAGGAACAAGTCATACTCACAGGGATAGTTCAACAAGGGATGGCCAGGCCAGTCTCCTAGGACTCGCCAGCACGGGCAGGATATTCCCTAAGCTTCTTAGCGAAGACCCCAGATGTCCAGAGTCAGTTTTCCTGCATCCCCTCTACTCTCAGCAGATTCGTTCTTGGTAGTCTCAGAACCAAATGATGGTGATTCCTCCACAGAATATACTCACTTCCCTTCCTCGGTCTTGCTGGACTTTAGCTTTCAGGGACTTTAATATTAAATACAATGGATAGGCGCTATGCATTTCTTCATTATTGTGTCCATTTATTCCTCTGGATACATTTCAGTTATTACTTCCTAATATTCATTACAACCCAACTTCCCCAACTCTATAGTAAATACAAAATTCTATGCTACAAAATTCTGGGAAATCTCTCTTTCACTGCCCTTACCAAGTCAAGGTAATTATCTATTTCCAGTTTGACTTGACCACGATTCTTGGCCTTCATTTTTCTTTTGTAATAAGAAAGGTGCTTTGTATAATGTACGTGCTTCCCCTGAATTTGTGGAGTGATTAAGGGAACATATACTTATGACACCATCACTTTTTTAAAAAAAGAAGATAGCATCGTATATATTCCAGGCTGGTTTGAGCTTACAATGTAGCCAAAGATGACACTGAATGTTTTGTCCTTCTGTATCTTCCGGAATGCTCAAGTTACAGGCTTGTGCTGTCATGTCTCATATCCCTTTTATAGGTGGTGGTGGTGGTGGGACCTATAGTTTTATGTGTACTGGGCAGGCACTTTAACAGCTGAGCCACACATCCCCAAGTCATGACTTTTAAGCAGTTTAACAGCACTAGAAGAACATCTGACAGAGTCTGTGTAGCACAGCCTAAGACTGCCTTGGAATGGTTGACTATCACTGCTGTAACCAAAATCTCATACAGAATGAGTCTCTAGTTTCATCTCTTAATTAAAAATTGAGCATTGCTACCTACGTCATCCTTTTCACAGCACTGTCAAACTTTCTCTCTGTCCCACAATGACCCGGTGAAGCAGGAGGCCTCCCGACAGTGCAAGGGAAGCCTAGCACTGCTCCATAAGGCGAGGCGACTGACAGGTGTGTAACTGAGGAACCGGGATTAGAATCTGGGATTAGATCTTAGTTGTTATGAAAGATGCTCATCATCTTGGACCAGTTTATTGACCTGGAAGCAGGTTATTCATGGAAAACCAACCCCAGGCTAAGGAAGAAATCTAGAGAGAATAGGAGCAATGGTAAGGGAGAGTGCTGGTTCTACTGCCATGCCAGGCTTTGTGCTGACTCCTCTGTAACTCCAGGTCCAGGGATTCTGATCCCTTCTTCTGGTCTCCATGGGCACCAGGTCACATGTGGTGCACAAACACACGTGCAGGCAAAACACAACACAACACAAAACAAAACAAAACAAAACCCACAAAAAACCATACACATAAATAAAAATGAGTAAATCTTAAAAAAAAAATAACATTCAAGGTACACTTAAAGTTTCTGTGGTGTTACTACAGTAGTTCTTGAAGAAAAACTAAGACACTAAAATTTGTATGCTAGACAGGCAAAGTTTGAAATTGTAACCTATGCTTTAGAAACTAAAACCGAGGGCAAATAAAATCCAAAGTCAGTAGAAGAAATCATACACTGAAGATCCCAGCGGAGAAAAATAAAGCAGAAATCAGAAAAAAAAAACTGTGAGAAAAATAAAGCTAAAACACTGAAAAGCTTCGAGCCATGCTGATGAGAAGAAAAGAAAACATGGCCAATGCTAAGAATGGGAGATGGACCCCAAGGTGGGCCAGCCACTGGACGGCCTTTTCTTTAGTCTCTACTCTTTTTTATTTTATTTATTTATTTATTTTTGGGTCCCTGACAAAATAGGAACAATTCTGGTTTAAAGATCTTAAGATGGGTGGATGGCCATGTTTATGAGGTGGTCTCCTCTGGTTCTAACTCCTCACTGTCAGGGATTTTGGCCAATGGCATCCCCATTGGCTCCTGGGAACCTCTTGAACCCCTGACATCTGGGACTTTCTGGGGTTCCCCCTGTTCCCCCTTACATATTTCTATTCATTCTCCTGGCCCTCTGGACTTCTCTTCTGTCTCTACTCATACCTGATCCTGCCCCCATCCTTCTACCCCTACCGTCCCTCTCCTACTCATGTCCCTCTCTCCCTCTGCCTCCCAAGAATATTTTCTTCCCCCTCCTAAGTGGGATTGAAGCATTCACACTTTGGCCTTCCTTCTTGTTTAGCTTCATACGGTCTGTGAGTTGTATCATAGGAGTTCTGAACTATTGCTGATGCCAAGAAGTGCTTGCAGACAGGAGCCTGGTATAGCTGTCTCCTGAGAGGCTCTGTCGGCACCTAAGACAGATGCAGAGACTCACAGCCAACCATTGGACTAGGCCTAGTGTGATGGTTTGTAACTGCTTGGGCTAGATAGTGGCACTATTAGGAGGTGTGGCCTTGTTGGAGTAGGTGTGTCACTGTGGGTATGGGATTAAAACCCTCATCCTAGCTGCCTGGAAATCAGTCTTCTACTAGCAGCCTTCAGACGAAAATGTAGAACTCTCAGTTCCTCCTGTACCATGCCTGCCTAGATGCTGCCATGTTTCCACCTTGATGATAATTGACTGAACATTTGAACCTGAAAGGCAGCCCCAAATAAAGCCTGTCTTTTATAAGACTTGCCTCGATCACAGTGTCTGCTCACAGTAGTAAAACCCTAACTAAGACACCGGGGGACCCCAATGGAAGAGTTAGGGGAAGAACTGAAGGAGCTAAAAGGGATTACAATCCCATAGGACGAAAATCAGTATCAAGTAATCAGACTCCTTAGAGCTCCTAGGAACTGAACCACCAATCCAAGAGTACACATGGAGCGACCCATGGCTCTAGCCGCATATGTAGTAGAGGATGGCCTTGTCGGGCATCAGTGGGAGGGGAGGTGGTTGGTCCTGTGGAGGCTCAATGCCCCAGTGTAGGGGCATGCTAGAGGGGTGAGGCACGAGTGGGTGGGGAGCTCCCTCATAGAGGCAAAGGGGAGAGGGATAGGGTGGGGGCTTGCAGAGGGGAGACTGGGAGGAGGGGAGACTGGGAAGAGGAACATTTGGGGTATAAATAAATAAAATAATTAATAAAAATAATAAAAGGAAATAAATGAGAGAGATGGAAGACATCATTCCAGCGTTTGCATTTGTTAGCTGGGGAACCATGAAGCACTATGAACGTCTTTACGCAACTAACTTCAGCTTAGATACATTAGACATAATTCTGGAAAGACACTTCTTTAAGGTCACTAGATAAGAAACAAGCAGAACATACTTGTTGAAGAAAGAGTTAAAAGCTATCAAAGAAGTAATTTGCAGGTACAAATGTTTTCTAATAAATACTCAAATAATATTTAAGAAATACCATTTTTACACAATTTCCTCCAGAGGACAAGAGAACAGAATACCTCTCAGTCATAAGTCTGTTATTTAGTTCTAACACCAGACAAAAGTATTTTAGGACAGAAAGAAAAAGCCCCATCAATATGTATCGTTAACATTACTGCTGAAGTCTTTGTTTCCAGCCAGTGGAACCCAGTAAAACTTAGTTGCAACTGAGTGGTACCTATCTGAAGGAATGCAGAGTCAATTGACTTTCAAAGTTAACCAGTTTTAACAGAAAAACTGTGGGTTGGGTGTGGGGGCACACACCTTTAACCTTGGCACTCTAGGGCAGAATCAAGCAGATCTTTGTGAGTTTGAGGTCAGTCTGGTCTACATAGTGAGTCTTGTGCCAACTGGGGTTACATAGTGAAACCCTTTCCCAAAACAAACAAATAAACAAAACTCCATGATCATCTTAACAGACATTGAAAATAAATAAATAAATAAATAAATAAATAAATAAATAGAAGAGTTTTATCAAGTCTACAAAGCCTACCTTTAAAAAACTTATGAATAACTTTAAAAGTTTTAGTGAATATTGATGATTAGCCCTCAGCGTTAGAACAGGGTAAAGACTGTTGACTCTCATTACACCATTGGACAGATTGTAACAACAAAAACAACAGCAAAGACAAAAACCAACCAACTCTAAAACCATACCCAAAAAAGCCCACAACTGCACAAGAAAAAGAGACTGGGTTCAGACTGAGGGTGTAAATCACATGCCCGACAAGTCCCTGGGCTCTGTCCTGGAGGATAAATGGATGTTCAGAGGGCCTCCACTCCGCCACACTTACATGATAAATTGAAGTTTGTGCCCTATTTCATAGGTGCTCTAAGGGCTTTTCATGCCCCAGCTCACAATTGTCATGTGGGGCGATATCATTTATCTCTACCATTGTAGTTAGGATCTGGAAATAGACATTAAGCATTAATTAGGGTTCTAATTGACAGCTGATATGATAAGTGAACTTTGTTGAAACATTAACATAATTAGCCAGAGAGCTTACTGACATTTAGTCAAAATTGTGGGACCAGAGTTTTCATTTGGTCAGTGTCCCCAGACTGGCAAGGGAGCTAACATACTTTAAACAAGCTGCATACTTTAAAGTAAGAATAATTTAAAATAATCCTATCACCAATCAGGAGATTGTAAAAGGATACAGCTCTCAAGTGGAATGAAAACTGCTGGTTTCTCCCATGCCAGCATCAGTAATTACAGGCTCTGCCCCTTTGCCATGACTGACCATGTGTGTCAACCCTGGGTGCCACTCTCTCTGTCCTAAGTCTCTTCTTAAGTGACAGCCAGCAATGACAGAGCAGTGTGACTCTATGTCCTGGTTCTTCCCTATGACCCATCTCCCTAAAACCTATAGTTCCAGAAGTAAATTAAAAATTTGATGAGCAACCATCAAGAACGTCTTTGGAGAAGCGAAAGCTAGAATAGGAATGGTCTCAACATAAGTTAAACAAATTCATTTGCCTTAGCTCACACTGTTCAGAGTTCACACTGTGATATGAATACATTTCCTTTACCTCAGTGAGAACACAAGAGTTCACGCTGTGCTATGAATGCCTTAGCTCAGTGTGAACACAGAGTTCACACTGGTGACAGTCTATCCCCAAATCTTCAGCCAGGAAAACAAGAAACATCAAATAATAAAAATGTGAGGTTTGCAATTATGTCACCATCTCCAAGATCTGCTCTGTCGATGGTTATCACACAATGTGTGCTTGCTAACTTGGAAACTATTGCATGGCTCTCCTAGGCCCTCTACAAATCTACTAATTTTTCCTGTTACCTTAGGAGACTTGGGAAAGCAGAGGCCAAATTGGGGAAGGGAAAAGTAAAAAGAATAAACTTGGAGGATGTGGGGAGGGGCTGGATGCTGTGGCTGGTTTGCTAAGGCCATTTCCCTGGCCTCAAGTGACTCCTGGGGTCACCAGGCCCTTTTCAGAAGTAACTACTACAGGAAAGAAAAGCCACGATGTCTGCGCAAGCTGTCGAAGAGTGACTCCTTTGGGTGATGCGGTGAAATAAAATTTTTATGGAAATTTTGCCAACCACTGATGTCATGATTAGGAATAGTTCAGGATCATTACAGGAAAAAAAAAAGTCTAGAAATGCAATAGTATTGAGACCATGGAGACATTGACCACTTAGCTCTTGTCTCTCCTGATGTGAAACTACCCAGTTTGGACTCTGGCCAATGGTGAGGCAAGAACAAACCTAGCTAGTGAGCAAGGGATCACAAACACGGTCTGTTCGTTACAGATGCTGCTTAGCTGCCCCTGCAGCTTTGTTTCTAAGCTCAGCAACAACAATCGCTCAATCTTTAGAAATTAAGATAATCTCCAACAGCTACAGGCCTCTTAGGCTCGGAGTGGCTTAGATTTCAGTTCAGATGGGGCTTGCCACTTCACTGGACAGTGCTAATGAAACACAGGGTGCCTCTGCTCCGGTTCACGTGACATTTATTTGGCTTCACGATTGCAAGCAATGCTCTGCAGTCTTTTATGTCATGACTTTCTGGAGGAACAGAGCCATCTTATTTAGAGAGGTGATAGTAGGATAAAGCACAGAAGAAATGGTAGATTTAGCTCCATGCACACTGGAACTTTCAGTTCTAACTCACGAGTTTCTATTGCAATGAGCTGCTTGTCTTCAATGACTATTGCGCTTTTGGCCTCTTTAAGCTTAATAAGGCCCACAAAAGGTTTGAGAGAGCAGTGCAGAGATTTACCTTATACCTGACTATCTCTTCTGGCATCTATGGACACACACACACACACACACACACACACACACACACACACCACATGCACACACAAAGGCACACATACACACAAGAAAAAAAGTTGAGCTGCCAGGTCACACAGCTTTCACAAATCCTGGCTTATTCCTTTTTCAAAGTTATTCATCTGCATGACTTTTACATATTATGTGTATTTGAGTATGCCTGGGCAGATGTGTTCATATCAGTGCAGGTGCTTTGGAGTCGAGAGGCATCAGATCCCCCTGGAGTTGTAGTAATGGTTGTGAGTTGCCTGATATGGGTGCTGTGGCCCAAACTCACCTCAGTTCTCTGAGCCATTTTTCCAGCTGAGCCTGTACCTGCAGAGCCCTCTTGCCAGGCCTTGGGCAGAGGCTCTCTCCTGCGTATATTTGCTGTATTACACATTGCCTGGAAACATATTTGTATTAGTTACTCTTTCACTGCTGTGATACAATACCAGGCAAAGGTAATATCTACGAGAGGAAGGTTTCACTTTGGATTGTGATTTGAGCATCATGGCAGGGAAGGCATGGTGCTGTGTGCTAGAGGCAGCTGATCACATTTTATCTACAGAGGAATGAACACCAGTGTGTGTCCTTTCTCTTTCCCCCTTTTATTCCACCCAAGCCCTGAGCCCTGCCCACATTCAGCTGCCACATTCTGTCCTTCTTTGCTAATTCTCTCTTGAAATGCTACCCCATCCCCCACGTCAAGAGGTGTGTCTCCTAAGTGATTTTAAATCCAGTCTGGATGACAGAAAAGACTCAGTCCCAAAATATGATGACAACCAATTGATTTCGCTGATGACGTGGATCAGAATCTCAGGATGGGCTGAACTGGGAACTTTTTATTTGGTAGTGGTGGTGGGCTCTTCAGGAGACTGCAATTAGATGTCAGATGCTGGGGTGGGTAAGAACCTCAACTAGATTGAACCAGAGGTGGGCATAAACGTGCATCAGTTTCAGGCTGTGCTTCACTGTGGTGGCTTTAGGCATGCCAAAATTCCCATATGGTAGTTATGGTATGATAGAGCAATGTCCAACAGAAACCAGGTGGTAGACATGGCATTTCATGACACAACCTTAAATACAACATAGAGATATTTTGGACACATTCTATTGGTAAAAGCAGTTACAACTCTACCCATAATGAAGGGTAGGAGAACTTGACTATCCTTTAAGCAGAGAGAGAGAGAGAGAGAGAGAGAGAGAGAGAGAGAGAGAGAGAGAGAGAGAGAGAGAGAGAGAGAGCCACATTGTGCAGGAGATGGAAAATACAAGCCACAGTAACCTTAGTCACCTAGTGACTTGCCAGGCTCAGCCATGAGAGGCTAGGCTCTCAACTAAAACACGAGGGAGAATTGATTTCTCTGGAGCTTGGTTTTCCTGTCTGTACAATGAGAATAATCATGCTATAAAGGATTGCTCTGACAAATGGAATCATGCTCACAGAGGTGTGGCTCTATGGCCTTAGCCTACCTTTGTTCCTACTTTATAGGCATAGGATTCAAAACCATGTCAGATCTGTTCATGATCTTCAAATTATAAATGGCTTTGATTCCCCTCCTGCGTATCTTTTGAGGATGCTGGTTTTTTCCCCCTGACCTCTGATAATGTTAAACCTTCACTAAGGTCTGGTCAATCACTCCTGAACACTGTCCCTCTTTGTCCCACATGTCAGCCTCATCTTTGCTGAGGCAATTGCTCATGGCAGTCAGAGGCTGCTCTGTCCTCTCAGAGACATCATGCCCTGTTGTTAAGCCCTGCTCTCTGTCCCCACTTCTCAAACCTTCTGTTACTCTGGGGTGACTTAACATAAGTTTGGAATGTCTCATCACTCTCTACACTTCCTTGCTTAGCAGTCATTGCTGTCTCATCTGTTTCTAGGGCCATGTATGTCAGCTGTTCCCCAGCTCCCATCTTCTATGGGCTACACTGACTGAGCCTTCTGTATATCTCCAAATGCCTCAAGAGCCTAGTGCCTTTCCTGGTTTACTGAATAGAGGCCACCCACCCACACATTTTCTTCAGTCTTTCTTCCTCTTCAGCCACTCTATTTTTCTTTCCTCACCTGGGGAAACCCCAAGGGATGAATGAGGTACATGTCTGCATGCCTGGGAGGATTTTCAGAGAGGTTTGACTCAGGAAGGGAAGGCCAACCTTGAACGTAGCAAGCACCACCCTGTACATGGGTGGTAGTGTGTGTGTTTGTGTGTGTGTGTGTGTGTGTGTGTGTGTACCCAGAAGGCTAAAGAATGCTAGCATTCTTTCTTTGCTTCTTGGTCCACTGTGATGAGGGGCCCTTTATCAAAATACTCTCCTGCTGCTATGAACTGAGCTAGACTACAACCTTCAGATCCTCCCATGAACCTTGATAAAAGTCTACAAAAGGGTGGGGTTGTAATGTATAATGTAAGTGATTTATAATTGTCAGGGTCACCTGAAGATACAGGTGCTTCATTAGCACATATGTGGGACAATAGGAAAGTGCTCCAATACCTTAATTTCTGATAGGGAGGGAACAGCTCAACTGTGGCTCCAATATTTAACCACAAAAGGGGCATTCTGACCAGCAGCAGAAACAGCTACCAAAATAGAGCTGTTCCTTTTTATGGTTATGTCTAACTCTATGCCTATATGGTTTCACACAAGTATACATTTCTGTGGGTTTTAGGATCTACACAGGGCATGTCACCATCCCCATTTATCTAATTCTAGAACGTTTTCATAACTCTCCCAAAAAACCATGAACCCACTTAGTTTCCTCTCGATTTGTTATTCCCATCTAGTCCCCAGCAACTTCTAATCTTCTTGTTTCTTGAGTTTCCCATTCTAAACATTTCCTATAGATGAGATTACACAATATGTAGCCTTTTATCTGGCTTCTTTCATTCAGCGCACTGTTTTCCAGATTCAGCTACTCTACAGCATGCAACAGTACTTTGCCACATAGTACTGATCAGACAACAAATATGCCATTTTGTTTACTCGGCTGCTAAAGGACATTTGGGTGTTAGGATTGATGAACACTGGTCTGTTTGTCTGTGACTGCATTTTGCATCTACAGATGATCTCTTCTGGGGATACTCCTGCCAGTAAAATGGCTGGATGATATGATAATTATATGACTGACCTTCTGAAGATTCGTTCAACATTTCCCCAAAGCATTGGCTCTATTTGACACTCCCATTAACTAGGAATGAGGGTGCCAATGCACATTTTCATTATTGAATATTAGACATTTTGGAGCTTTTGGTTACACATTGTCATCTTTGATCCAATTTGAATTAATTTATTTCTGTGTATTGGTGTGTGTTCATATGTGTGTGTGTATATAAGGTAAGGATTGAGGTTCTTTTTCTTTTTTCATTTCAAGTAGATATCTGGTCGACCCAACATCATCAAGTGGATATCTGGTCAACCCAACATCATTGTAGGCTCTCCTTTTTTCCCTGATTCATCTTTTTAAGCAACCATATCAAAAAGCAGTTGACTTTGATAAAACCCCTCAGTTACAGGGGTTTAATTCTCAACTCCCAGTTCCCTCCTGGTCATCCAAGGTTCTGTTCTTATGACAGCACCAGGCTCTGTTATTGTATCTTGGTAGCAAGTTTTGAAATTAAAGAGTAACTCTTCCAAATTCATTGTTCCTTGTTTATCGATATCATCTTGAAACCCTTGTACAACTTGTTTGACATTATTTTTTTGTACATTCTTTAAGATTTGATACATTCAAAATCATGTCAACAGTAAATCCTGTCTCTGCATCCCCCTTCAGTCTGCAACCTTTTTCCTTTTTCTCTTCCTTCTTTTGGTGATGCTATAGGTTGATCTCATGCATGCTGAGCTGTGCATTTCATTTTATTTTATTTTTTAATCATTTAATCACTCCCGTGTCCAGTGTTGAGTAGGAAGAAGAACATCTTTGACTTTTGTCGGAGGGGGAAGGAAAGCTTGAAAGCTTTTCTTCTAGTTTTTCTCTCGAAGCATGTTTGCTGTGGGCATTACATGTTCTTCGTCGGATTGAGTATAAAAGTCCTCTAGCTTGATATTTTTATTGTGAAATATTTGAAACTTTGTCAAATACCTTATGTGCCTGTGAAGGCAATCACTTTTTTTTTTTTTTTTTAAAGAAAATCATTTGTTCCATTAATATAGCATGGCTTTCCTGGGGAAATGCAGAAAAAAAAAAAAAAACACCACCCCACCCATTCACTGTGATGGCTAATCTTCCCTGTCAAGTTGATGGGATTTAGAGTCACTTCAGAGGCAAATCTCTGGGTATGTTTATGAGGGTGTTTCCAGAGAGCTCTAACTGTGCAGGGAAGACTTACCCCGAATGTGGGCAGGATCCTGGCATGGGCTGGAGTCCCTGACTGTAAACCGATAAAGTGAGCGGAGCAGGGCATTCATTCATTCATCTCTCTCTCTTCATCCTGACTGCAGATGCTGTGCTCCTGCCATTGCCATGCCCTCACTGCTACTAGGAATTTCCCTTCTTTGATGTGAGCTCAAGTAAACCCATCCCTCTTCATTCTCTGAGTTACTTCCACCATAGTAACAGAAAATGTAACTAACACAGCCAGTCATTTTCAGTAAAACCTGAAATTACACTGAAGACTGAAGGAAACAAACAATCAAGCAAACAAGTTCTCCAAACATCGAGGCAAAACAATATGGGTTACATTAGAAAAACGTATGGACCATGTCACTGCTACATAAACTTTTCCTTGTCAAATCAGTTGAATTCAAGTCAACAAGCCTCTCATGCCTCCTGTTACCTGGCTAGATAACAAGCCGCGTGCTGCAGTTACCAGCAGACTCCATGTCCTGCCCATTTGTACTCCTTCCCAGCCCTTGATGCACCGATGACCTTGAATCTGACCTTCCTGCCTACATCTCTAAAGTGAAAGTGTTTAGCATCACAGAAATGGATCTATGCCCAGCTATGGTTTTCTTCTTCTTTTTTTGTCTGCATAAGCCCAAGGCCAAATATCCTGAGAAGTTTGTTTAAAAGTGTCCTTTCCAGTCATCCTTAGGTTGACTGGGAATGGGAAAGGGTGGCAAAGTGAGAGGTATAGAAATCTATTTGCAGCAAAATCCAGAGAGCTGAATGTGGGCCTTAAGAAGTACGGGGGTGGCGTCTCAGGAGCCTCTCTTCCTGCTTTATGCACTTACAGGGCAGAGCAGAAGCTGCAGAAGCAGCTTCTGGGGAAAGAGACACTGGAAGCGCATCTGTGAGACCTTGCATGTCCAAAATGTCATCGTCACACTTCATACTGTCTCGTTAGGGCGGGGCATCTACAATCTTTTTGTTTTCTAGATTAATTTTTATTATTATTATTATTTTCTTTATTTACATTTCAAATGCTATCCTGAAAGTTTCCTATACGCTCCCCCGCACCCCTGCTCCCCTACCCAATCTTGAGGTAACCATGGCTCTGCCATCTAGCTGGCAGTGTGGTTCTGGGAAGTCTAAAGCCACTCAGCCCCTATTCCCTCCATGAGGACATATTTCCTGCAATGTTAGAGATGTCTCTAGCTCTAGAGTTTTGAGATTTCTGTATGCCGCAGTATGGTGGAAGTCTCCCGTGCCTCCATTGTGATGAAGGCCTTGAGTCTCATTCTGGAAACTCACCTAAGAAGCCCCTTCCTTCCCTTCTGCTGCTTCTTCCTGGAGATTCTGAAATGTGTGGAATGTCCTGGTCTGATTCTTGTTCTAGTTTTTTGAGGTCTTTACTTTGAGCTTTCTCCCTCTCTCCTGAAAATTTTAATTTCGAAGAACATGTTTCTTTCTTTCTTTTTTTTTTCAATTTATTTTTCCGTGATGTTCATCTCTATTTTACATCTTTATTTTTCTCCTCTCTTTGGAGATAGTAATTTAGTTTTTCAGTCTTCTCTTTAACTGGTTCTTTGAATTGCTGTTTGGGGGTTTGTTCATTCATGCTAGAAGATTCTCCAAGCTCTCAGGTGGCCCTTGATTAAGACAGAGAACTAATACAGCAGACATGGACGGCCACTGGAATGGGGAAGAGGTGTCTGGTCCTAGTCACTCTGGGAGTCCTCAGAGATCTTGAAAAATCCACTGTTGCTCCAATGATACCTTTGTCTCTTACCTGTGAAAGCAGAGACTGAAGAGCTTTCCAGGCAATGGTGTCATGCAGGTAAGATTTCAAAGCACCGGAATATTTTTTGCTGAAGATCTTAGATCTCCCAGAGATCTTGTCTCTGCCCCGCACGGCTCTGCTCACCAGAGTTCATTCTGCCTGACATCTTCCCTCTCAGCTCTGGGTCATGACTCCCCAGTCAGGGACTTCCAACATTCAGCTCTTTAGGAGAGACTTCGAGGCTTCTGTTGGTAAGGATGAGGAGGGGCAGTGTAAGGGGGGGTGGTGGTGTTACGTACTGAGCAGCTTTTAACCTGTTTTCTCCTCCACCCGCACTTCCAGGGGAATCTGGCTGTCAGTACGTCAGGATTTCAGGACAGTCTGCATCAAGAATTCCACACTGATTTCCCATTTGTGCTCATTTGCCTTCTTGGCAAATAAGGATTCTGCAACTCCCTGGTCAGGTTTCCCAAATTCTAGTGCCAATAGCCTTTTTTATCAATGCTCCCTGTTCTTATGACTAAAAACAAACAAAAAACAAACAAACAAACAAGATTCTTTATACTATATTTTTCAGCAGTGTCAGGTCCATAAAATTTGATGCTTGTTCAAGTTGTCATGTTTCAGTCACGGCACATAAGAAAGACAAGTCTGAGTTTCACTCAGCTTTTCCACGTGTCTGCTCTCCCCTGACCAGGAGAGGTATCTGCCTTGATCACCAGGCCATCCCTGACCTTAGAAAGCCCAGGCTCTGGACCACACGTGTACTGTGTCTTTTTCCCTGTAGCCTTAGGAAGGGGAACACTAGTTTCTCATGGTCACTGCTGCTGTTGAGTGAGATCCAAAGAAGGAAGGAGCTCAGAACTGGATGCGTTCATCCGGTAAAAAAGAGCCAGTAATGGGTGGCAGAGAGGACCTACACTCCCGACTTCTGGAGGCAGATAAAATATTATGTTAATAACAACACAAGAAACAGAAACCGATCAGAGAAGGAGCCTGGAATTTGGGTTGCTTTAGAATAGCAGTGATGGGATCATGGTGGATTGTCCTGAAGGATGTCACCCAGCATGAGCTGAGTGACAACATCATGTACCATGTCACCTGCCTGGCCTCTCAAGACGCTTAAACTGGAACCTTCCGGGATATTAAGTATTTCAGAGGAACAACAATAAAAGCAATCCTCTTCAAGGCTGAAGAACCCTACTTAAGTCAGAAAGAATTAAAACATTTATTGGGCATAAATATATTACATATACACTACAGATACAGTTAGGTATTACATATAGTATAGTATTTGCAAAATCTATACATTAAAATTGATATGGCAGTTTCAATACAATGTATATGAAATAATCTAAAATTTACAAGACAGGAAAACATATGATTATTTTTTTTTCTCCTAAAGTCAAAAAGCCTGGAATGTATGTCCAACAGTGAGGTAAAACATTTTGTCTTTCAATTTAAAGAATTGTGCAAGGATAACATTCAAACACATTCTAATAGGGCACTTGTCAAATTTGACACAAATACTGAATGATTGTAGCCAAAGAGACAGGATCAGAAAATGTCAACATCTCAAGTCTGATAAGAACAAGGCAGATAATATGCAAAATAGCCTTTTAAAAAGTTTTCTTTTTAAACATTTTATTTGAGGACAAAGGGCAGCTTGCTTCAGATGACTGGAATTTCTTGTGTCAGGGATGCATTTGACATACAGAGACGCACCAGAGCATCGGAAAGCCACTCACTCGCTCCTACGTATGGCAAAGGGCACAGCGAAGGGCAATAGAACACTTTATTTAATTGTTCCTTTGAAATGGCAATATATATAGTTATATATCCATAGCACATATACAGATCTGTGACAGAGAATAGTGCCATGCAGAGGAATAACTTCCTGACTGAAGAGACTATAATGAATACCAAATAATGGAGAGCAAGAGAATAAAGTGCTGTCGGCTCGTGTGTCACACGTTTCAGCATTCTGAGAGCAACCGAGCATTGGAATCTCTGGGAGATCAAAGAGATTTTGGCCTGATGTATAATTTCCTTTATAACAATTCAACAATTCAGGGAATTCTTTACAGCAGCAGTGCTGAAGTGTTTTGTTTTGTTTGTTTGTTTGTTTTTAAAAAGACTCTCCCCGTGAATAGCTTTAAAAACTATTCCACTGAATTTGCCTTCACCTGCTTGTGACTGTCGCAGGGAATGCAGATGTGACATCACAGTGGGCCAAAAGACACACTTGGATGAGAGGCTGAGCTCCTGAAGGCCAGAGCTTTGGCAAAAATAGATTTACCTTGATACCATCAGTGTACAAGTCTAATTACACTAATCACCATAGTCAATAACAAAATACAGAACTCTCTATGCATAACTATATCAATCTAGGTACACGACAATGCATTGATCTTAGCACTCTTCCAGGAGATGAGTATGGTTTCCGGGTACATGTAAACCTTTCAATCACTGATAATGGATTTTTTTTTTTTTTTTTTTTTTTTTGGCATTTAATGAATTAGATGCTCTTATCTTTAAAAACACAACAAAGATGTCAGAAGGCTAATACTACAGATGTTGCCAAGGAACTAAACTGACCTAAAATTACAAAAGTATAAAACACACAAAATATAACATGCTAGGAGGGCACATTAGTAATAAGTACATTTAACATTACAATAAATAAAGATTGCACTGTCATTGGCATTTAAAGTACTGTATGCAGAATAGAGTATAAATAAACCCAAAACAAAATAATGTTGGTTTCCCCATGACTTTGGTATGGGAATAGTATAAGCTAGTACAGGGTACTTACTGCATCATAGACAACATAGACCAAGCACAAAGTAGCTATGATCAAGAAAAACCAAGGAGCAAAAATATACAAAAAAACAGGAAGGGGGAATCGGCTGTGTCTGTTGCACCCTTTTGGAATACAGTTGCACCTCCAACTCTTAAGTGTCCCTGAGGTACTTGAACATTGTGGACTTGGTTGAGGGATCCAATGACTTTGGGTTAGAACTGATTACCTCATGACTCTAAGTGAATCTGTGAGAGTGATTCTCCGCACTTCCATAGCACCGGTGGATCCAAGGTCTCTTAGCACTTATAGGTATTGAATCCCCATTTGATTTGATTACTCATGCATGGGAAAACAGGCACATAGAGGTCACAAAGCAAATTAGTGACAGACAGACCCAGGGAGAGAATCTAGCGGGCTCTTTGGCCCCCAAACATCCCATGCTCACAGCCAGTTTCCACTCCCTCTGTCCATGCGGCCAGATCAAGCCCCCAACAACAGAAGGACAAATGTAAATGGTTCCCTTGTGGTGGGCTTTATCAGTAAGATTTTTATCTACTGCTACATTAGTATCATGGGCACTGAAATATGGTATTCAACTTCATTCACGTCACTGACACCCCGAAGAATAGCCAAAGGCAAGTCTTTCAAATACGATGGGCCAACATGTAAGGAGACAGCTCATAACTGCCATGAGCTCTCGTCACATAATTCCGGTCAAACATAACAGAATATAATAACTCTAGTGATTATATTAGAAGTAGTTATGTACAAAGACAGACAGGCAAGTTAAAGCAGCTTTTAAAGTAGCCGAACAAGAAAACAACTAACTATTGCACAATGCCCTCTTAAAGTTACTGCTATGGACTGATGTGAAAAATCTACAATGTTCCATCATTTATAGGTGCATTTGGTTATGTGAGTTCTTAGACAGGCAACTCATAGTGTTAAAATCATAAGGGATACAGAGTAGCAAAACAATTTAGATTAAAGTACACACTTTGACTTAGATGAGCTAACACAGTTACGTAACTGAGTGACGTAAGGATGGTCGAGGTGGCCTCCTCCGAAGGCACACTGAATGTCCTCATGTGGCAATACTCTGACAACACCAGTGGAATCCCAGCCCTGAACTACATACACTGTGATTCTGTTAACAGATATAGATGATCAAGACATGACTGTGAATATAAATTACTGAACTGTAACACACAAGATGATCAAAGGCTTGCGAAAGACATCAGAGGGAACAGACCAGAAGCACATGGGAAAGCCTGACAAAACGAGCTCGCTGGGCACACTGGCTCTCCGTGTCTGGAGCTTGCCCATCACTTCCTTCTCTTCTTAGTTATTCCTTTATTTATTATTGTTTAAAAAAAAAATCCAGTTTAACCTCTTCCTAGTTTTGCATCTCAAATAGGTGCAGCCAAATACTCTTTCCCCTAGCTAAATGTGTAAAACAGGAGAAGCATAGAAATCAAAGAACTTAACAGCGTAAAAGGGGGGAGGCTCTGAGTAAATGTGTATTAAAACGTGTGGCGTCCCGTGCATACCTCTGGCCTGCTGGATTTACTTCATTAAGAAGTATTGTAATATAAAGGCAAACAAGATGGACAGGGTCGCGAAGCCAAGCACGATGAGTGCGGCAAACTGTTCGTCGGTGGGCATCATGCCCTTCATCTTGGCCTCGTCCATGCCTCCCAGGTCCCCTGTAAGCATGACCTCACGCTGTTGTAACATGAAAGCCGCAGAGGGGCTGAATGCGCCACTGAGCTCCTGAGACGTGTCCACACAGCGGCGGCAGGCACACACGCGGAACCTGTAATCTGTGTTGCTCTGGAGGCCTGAGATTTGGAACGTGGCTTCTTCTCCCTTGTACACCTTCAAAGAAAGGAAATGTCGTAGGTGAGAGACTCAGAACACCATGGCTGTCGCAGACATTTGTGTTGTTAGGGAACCACCCTGGGAACGTACTTGGAACCAAGTAAAATCCAATGACTAGACTTTGCCGGAAGTGGAGGTAGCTACTGTGTTAAGTACAGAGACACAGAGTGAGTTAAATGTCTACAGTGCAGGCTGCCTTCCAGAAGAGGTTTAATGCGAATACATCCTCTGCTTTCATCTCCAGAACAGATTAATGTTTTTAAACTGAAGCAATAACCAGTGATGTTGGCAATACAGCACAAAGGTCCTCCTTACCTCTTACACATGTTACTGGCTAACAGGCACACCCAGCCTTCTGACGCTGTGACATGACCTATAAAATGCACCCTCGAGAACTACCTAGTCAAATCACACAAACAAAACAAAACACCACTGTCCCCACCCTCATAATGTATTAAGAAAGTCTATGAGTTGTGGTGCACCTTACTTGTGGCTGTCCTCACCCTCTGGACCACTGGTTCAACACATCTATAACTTAGACATGAATTTAGCCACAGTAATGATACCTCCCCCCCCCCCCAGGGGTAAGCATCGCTCTGGCTTCCAGGTCTGCAGCTTGCTTTGCCTGTGGTTCAACCCCCCCCC
>NC_034593.1:22236610-22239762 GCF_900095145.1 Mus pahari
GGGGGAGAGAGGGAGAGGAAGAGAGAGAGATCATTTTCTCATGGTTTGCTCAGGACTCTGCACTATATTAATTTTCTCCCAGTTTGGAGGTTTTATATTAGGGTGTATGGACATTTTTGTGCAGACCCCTGAGGTCTTACGTTTTCATTTTTTTAGGGTTGAAATTGGGCCGTAGAAAGGCTGGGTCTCAGAGCAATTCTACCAACCACTGGAAAGACTAAAGCCTGCAGTGAGAGCAGCCAGCCAGAGCCTAGAGCCCTGTGCCAGGCCCTGGTGCTGTCCCCTCCCTCCACAAGACCACACATCCCTCACGGTGGTTTCTGCAGCCACACAAATGGCATCGACTGCTAAAGGCACTTGGCATCTTTCATGTGCAACTACAGCACTTTAGACCCCTGTTGTGCAGACGACATGCCTTCTGCTCTGACTTATATGCTCTCTCTAGAACCTGGATCTAACTCCTCTGGCAGATATCTGTGCTATGGAAATTTAGTCTCCCACAATTTTCTGTTGAACCTTTTGATGTGGTTCAACTTACTAAAAACTCTGCATTGAAGCCAGGCGTGGGGCAGACACCTTTACTCCAGCAGAGGCAGAGGCAGGTGGGTGGGTGGAGCTCTGTGAGTTTGAGGCCAGGCTCATCTACACAGTCAGTTCTAGACACCAGTTACACAGTGATAGGCTGTCTCAAAACAAAAACCCAGAAAACCAAAACCCAAGCAAACAACCAGCCAACCACCCAAAAGTCAACACAACTGCCCCTGACTTAGTGGCCTGCTCTTAGTGTTCCTTGAGTGTAACATTTTTCTTCCATTAACGACCTGGGACTCCGAGTGATGCTCTGCGGCCCTAGACTCCAAGATAATCATGAAGAGGTTTACTGTGCTGGCTGCTCTTAGGTCAACTTGACACAAACTAGAGTTGTCTGAAAGGAGGGGCACTTGATTTACAAAATGCCTCCATAAGATCCAGCTGTAAGGCATTTTCTTAGTGAGTGATTTAGGGGGGCCCAGCATGGACTCTGAATCAGCTGCTGCCTCCAGGTTCCTGCGCTGTGTGGGATCTCATCCCGACTTCCTTTGATGAGGAACAGCAATATGGAAGTGTGCACAAGTCAAATAAGCCCTTTCCTCCCTAACTTGCTTTTTGGTCACGGTGTTTCATCTCAGCAAAAGAAACCCTAACTTATTTACTATCACAGGGACTTGAAAATATCAGTTTACTTAGAAGTGATCATGCTACAAATTAACAGGGGCTAATAGGAGACTGGAGAAGGAGGCTTTGTGGGGATCCAGTCTTGTGGTACTGATTCTTAGAAAATGTCAAGAAAATAATACATTAAAATTATATGAAAGTTTATGGTTTACATTAGGTTTAACTAATATAGATGGGGTGGGGGTGAGGGGTGGGTGGCAGCAACAAAACCAAGATGGAGAGGTTTGACTAAGGAGTGACTATAAAGAGATGTTAGCAGACCCCTTCCTGAGTGACCTTGTGTCTCTGTCAGTCTTCTTGAGGGATGACCACTTATTCATGGGAACTTTAGGGGGTCTGGCATACAGCACTTGCAGCCATTAGCTGACGGAATGCTCAGCCAGCGATGCTGACTTGGTGTCCGAATGTCTGTGGGCACCAACCCCAGCCGTTCTTTTGAGCTGCCACAAAGCCACCAGGGCCTTGGGCTGTGCCCGCGCAGGGTGATTTCCCAAGGGGACTTGAGACGCCACTCTGGTGGCACTGACGAGTCATGCCTCATATCCCTTTGTCCTTGTTCATTCTGACAGGGCCCCCATTATGGGCCTCTTCTCCTGCCTCAACCCAATTTAAGAGGCAGCGCTCCATTTAAGATTCTCTTATTGAAGTCACCAATCATAATACTGTAAAAATAAGTACACATGTGAAAATATTTATTTGTTTACCAAAGGTTATTTTTGTTCTTGATTTAGTGCTATACTTTAAACTCATTTTGAAATGTTTACTCCAAACAGGAGGCCAGAAAGTAATACTTAGATAACCAAGTGAGGAATCCAAGAGTCTTTACTCCTGAGGAACAAGACGCATAGCTGAAAGCCCTTGAACAATAGCGCATGCTGGACTGCTGCAGGCTTGCTTCAACACCTTTGCCATGTTGCTCTCCCCCCCACCGCCCCCCCCCCAGTGCAGCCACATACTTCCCTCCTGGCTGCCTGGGTGTGAGGCCAACATGGGACAATCTGAGTCTCTGGGTTATTAACTGAGGTAGGTGCACAAGGGGCAGGCATGTCCTCAGATATCCCGTGGCTCAGGTGTGAGGTGCTAATCTGTAAGCCTCTCCTGTGGAGGGAGCAGTGGTTGGAGAACTCTATGCTACTAAGTGGATGAGGCCCAGCAAGGGTGCTGGGAACACACTGCTGATCTCCGTCCAGGGTAAACTCCTACCTCTCAACAGGCCTAGGAACAGTGCCGACAGCTGAGGTGCCTCCAAAACACAGAGCAGCTATGAGTGAGGCCCTGAGCCCGGGCCCTATGTTGTCTGCACTCCAGGAAATCGAGCACAAACTCAGTTCATGGGAAACTTTAAGCAGTCACTTATGTAAGATTTTTTTTATTCATGAGACACTAAAAGGGAACCATGAACTTAAAAATTAGTAAAATAAACGACAGCATTGAAAGATTTCTATTTTGATCTGTTTTGTTTTGGACTTGAAACATGGTAAGTGACTAATTGAAACAGCTTCTTTGTTACGTGTTCAAAGTTGTTGAGACATATACAGGCTCTACAGTCTGCTTTAAAAACAACTTTAAAAGAGTATAACCAACAGAAGCCCCTTCCTCACAGTACCCTGTGTGATAACATAAAGGATCAATATTCACCCCAGTACTGTGTTCTGAAGATGATACTAGAGAAACATATTTATAGTCATGCCAATTAAAGATTGTCTCCACTTGGTTTTCTAACTGCAATAAAGCTGAGCAATAATTGTTCATAAAGATGTTTTCTTGTAATTTGCCAATTCTGTTCTTGTCTCCAATATTTATATTCAATATTTGCATGCATATAGTTTTCACCCTTTCAACAATAGTTTGAAAAAAATTGAAAATTCTTGAAAAAACAGTTTGAGCTTGGAATGTTCATGAAGGGGCAGAAAAGACACACACACACACACACATAT
>NC_034593.1:22239862-22244445 GCF_900095145.1 Mus pahari
TATATATATATATATATATATATATATATATATATATATATATGCATTTGAATCTAGAGCGAAGAGTTAGTAAGGATTTAGTTCTTAGCTAATAAATGCTGGTGTAATTATTAAAACAGGCTGTTCTACCATGAGAACAAGGAAGCTGGAACCAAAGGAAAGCGGGAAGGAAAACCCCACCTGAGAGGTGCTGAGGGAAGGAACTGGGCCTACCCGTCTAGTGTACACCACTGTCCTTCCCATCCTGATGCAAATCCACTGTGCACGTGTAAATGACCCTACTCTTTGGATGCACGGAGGTGTAAGCAGCGGCACCCAGGGCCCAGGTTCTGCGGCTGGGCGGCTGCCTGCCGCATGGTAACAATCGCTTCCCATTTGCTTTGGCTTTGCCACTGTGAATTCAAAGCCTGTTGTCTATTATCCCACACATTACCCAAATAGCCTTCATTCCCTATCTCATGTCAGGACAAGGAGAGGCAATGCTCAAAGCATCACATTTTAGTTAATGCTTGCTGCGCAGAGAAAGGAAAGGGGGAAAAAGAGAAAACGAGAGAACACCCCAGTACAAACTGTGCCTGATCGGCCCTGTCAATGTGACTTCTCATACGCTACCCCTGTCCTTCCCCGGTTCTTGGTAAATGTGGGAAATATGTGGAATCTCTGTTTACGAAGCCCGCCCTAGAATGTTCTGTTCTTGATAATAAACAACTGTCTATAGCCGTTTATGGTAAGAAAATAATCTAGAGCAAATATGATTATGTCAGTACTTCGTACTTATGTATCCATGGGTCTAAATATGTAGGCACTAAACAGGGGGTTCAAAGGCCGCTCTGATAAAGCCAAACACAGTGCACAGAGTAGTCCTCATTCTGACACTGGTGGACACGGACAGAACAGAGCCCATCCTGCTGCCCGTCTCTGTGAGGCAGCGCTCACTGTGCTTTGAGAAGCAGAACATTTTTCCAAGAACAGGTGGAAAAGCCTAGTACATGGAACAAAAGGTTAAAAGCACACCGGCGAGCATGTGGTGGATGTCCTTTGAGAAACGAACCACAGCTAAGTATCCAATGAGACCGTGAGCCATGTCCTGGCACCTGCTGCCGCTGTGGAATGGGATGGGGTCTAAGCTGCATCTAGCTGGAGAGCGCTTCGCCGGTAAGCCGAGCGATGGCTGGGCGTGGAATGACTAACTCAGGAGGGTAACAGGATCAGAATGAGACAGTAGTGTGAGGGAGCCCGGGGCCTTTGTCTGCTTGCCAGAAGAATGGTCAGGCTTTCCTTAGTGACATCATCTGCCATGGGGATCAATCCTGGCAGATGTCAGAGTGCAGGTCAAGTTTTTGCAAAATGTGGTTAAAATAATCCAGTCATGATCTGATGCTCATATTAACAACATATATCAAAATATAACTAGCTTCTTGATATTTTAGGCATATTTTGTTTACAAGTATTTTAAAAATTATTACATAAAATACCAGCAAGAAATTTGAGTAAAGCTCTGAATCAGATTTTCTTTTCTTGCATGTGTTTGAAGACCAAAAGGCTAAAATAAAAGCAGCCTTTACCAACAATGCCAGCATTTCCCAGGACAGGTGACACTGGTTGTCACCCTTATGAGTTCCATACAAATGGACTGTGAGGAGTGCCAAGTGAATGGGCCTCGCTCTCCTGACAGAATGAAGTCTTGTGCCCCAATTTCACCGAGCAGTTGATATATGTTCCAGGGGACATCAAAGAAACCCTAGTCTCTGAAGCCATTATAGCCAGGGACCTGACAGGGTTACCCCGGAAGAAATGAATAATCAAGATGTGTGAAAATGGTTAAAACCAAATTCATTATTGGCTGCCTAGAATGCTGTCTTCTCTTCAGTAGGTTTGACTGTGACCGTGACACATGGATGGCCATGCCATCAGGAGCCTGACTCCTCATCCAACATCTCAAATCAGGTTCTGTACTCTAGCAGGGCTGCAGCGGATAACTATGCACTTTAAAGGGTGACTGGGAGGAACACAGAGCTTCTGAGTCCCTTAAGGTCTGCTGGTCACCGCCCCCCACTGTCTTCTGTCACTTCTGTCACAAAGGCAGAGAGGACATAGGACTTGGTGGCTAGGCTAAGAGGCCTTCTTTTCTGGAGTCACTTCCTTTTTCAATCACACAAAGACTGACACAGACAGACTTGTCACCATTAAACACAAATACACCACTTGAAACTCTTTATAAGTGTATGCCTGGGAACTGAAAAGCTAGGAAGACCAGACCATCACCAGATAGGAAATGAACCATCAATGGTGATGGGAGCTGGTGTCAGGCTGCCTCAGCCGCTGGCTGGCTGATGAGCTAACAGACACACAGCTTACTCCACTGCTCATGGCTGTGCCTGAGGCAAGCAGCCAGCCTGATGCAGGGGGCCAGCCTGATGCTGGGGAGCCGCCCACGGGCAGCCACTGGTCCTTCCTGATGCTGGGGAGCCCACGGGCAGCCACTGGTCCTTACCTGCTTGTACTCCGAGTCTCTTCCAACCAGCACCTGTAGAACGTAGCTCACAGGGTCACCTCTCATCGGTGGTACAGTCTCCCAGAAGATTTCACAGGAATTCCCTTCTAACTGCGTCACTCGAGGTGCTGCAATACAAAACCACACACCCACGCTCAGAATCCAATCCCCACATCAGCAGTCCATACACTAACACTGTCAGTGAGACCTAGGGAGCGTGTGATGGTGCTTAAGTTCAGTCTGAGAGGGAACTCTACTTGTCCAGCTTCCTGTTAATCCTGTTCAGTAACCATCAAGAAAGGGCCAGGAAACCCATTCATTCCATTCACAGCTCATCTTCTTACTAGCTCATTAGTGAGCAGGTGGCCTGGGTCACAGTTCACTCATCCACCCATCTACCCACCACCCATTTCCCCCATCCATCCTTCCATCCCCCATCCATCCCTCTACCCATCTATCCTTCCTTCCATCCCCATCCCTCCTTCCTTCCATCCCCTCACCCCCATCCATCCTCCCATTCCCCACCCATCCCTCCTTCCTTCCATTCCCCACCCATCCCTCCTTCCTTCCATCCCCCACCCATCCCTCCTTCCTTCCATCCCCTACCCTTCCTTCTTTCCTTCCATCCCCCCACCCATCCTTCCTTCCTTCCATCCCCCACCCATCCTTCCTCCCACCCCCCCTACACACCCACCCACCCATCCTTCCTCCCACCCGCCTACGCACCCACCCACCCAGCCGTCTCCTAAGGCTGCTGATCGCCTTTCACAAGGTTTAGGGCACTTCCCATATATCAGGTACTTTCTGGGTGTGGGAATAAAGATTAAGTCTGTTTCTAAGGACGCTAAAGTAATGGTAAAAGGGGAAGAGAACACAATATGGGGTGGGCGGGAAGGAAACTGAACATGTGACAGGCTAACATAGGAGGTGCCAAGACCCAGACAGCAGGCAGCACCGAGAGTTTAAAAACGCCATCCTGCATTGATATCATCTTAGTTTACGCATCTATTGGCTCTGTCTCTCATATTTGGAGCTAAATTGGTCTGTAGTAAAAAGTACATGAAATCAATTCCCTCCCCTGTGTGTGTGGGCTGGAGATCAAACCTGTGCCAGGCCAGCACCCTGCCGGGGAGCTACACCCTGGGCCCTTAAAATGCGACCTATTTGAAGGAGCTCAAGGCTTATGTCCTATTTACAGACTAGATCGAGACCTCCTAACTTTTCTGCTTGGTATGTATGTCCATTTCCTGTCTCACATCCCCCTTTTATTTTAATTTCTAATCATATGCAGTTATTTGAAAGGCAGTCATTTCTACTTGCTATTCTGTAAGATATGACATTATTTCCGAAAAATAAAAACTTTTTTTTTAAAAGAGCCTATATTGGAATTACTCAGCTAAAAAGACAAGCAATTTATGGAAAACTAAATAAGGAATCTCACCAGACTAAGCAGCTCTCCATCTGAGGGAGCAATTTCCTGACTGGAGGAGCCAGGGGAAGAGCCTGGTCGCATGGTGTTCGAGGACCCTGCCCCATGAGGCAAAGCATCATGGTCCCTCTGCTGTCGAGTGACTCCTGCTAAGGGTCACTCTGAGAGGCAAACTCAGCTCTTCCAGTGTCTGTCAGACAGACTCTAGGCTCACTCCCAATGTCAGACAGACTTGGGGCTGGCAGCAACAGCCGGCAAAACACTTGCTAAGCACCCCATCTCCCCAGTACATCCGGTTCTGTCTCTTCTAAAGCCCAGAGGTAAAGGTGCACCCCAGGACTGGGCATTTACTGCCAAGATGGCACATGCCACACAGAGAAGTGGTTAAGGCGGCCATGGGGCAGGGGAGCAGGGTGAAGGTGCATGTCTTGAAGTAGCCCTGGAATGAGCTACACCAAACCTGGCAGATCGGGAGCCAGACGGGACCTATGTTTTGGTGACCCCTTACTTCTTGTAACTGACATTATGCTTTGGACATAGAGGGTCTCAACTGCTTCATATGAAAGCTGCCCTGCGGGTAAACACACACACACACACACACACACACACCCCTGCGGGTAAACACACACACACACACACACACACACACACCCCTGCGGG
>NC_034593.1:22244707-22274496 GCF_900095145.1 Mus pahari
ACACACACACGCACACACCCCTGCGGGTAAACACACACACACACACATACACACACACACCCCTGCGGGTAAACACACACACACACACACACCTGCGGGTAAACACACACACACCCCTGCGGGTAAACACACACACACACACATACACACACACACCCCTGCGGGTAAACACATACACACACACACACACACCTGTGGGTAAACACACACACACCCCTGCGGGTAAACACACACACACACATACACACACACACCCCTGCGGGTAAACACACACACACACACACACACACACACACACACACCCTTTTGCGGGTAAACACACACACACACACACACACACCCCTGCGGGTAAACACACACACACCCCCACACCCCTGCGGGTAAACACACACACACATACACACACCCCTGCGGGTAAACACACACACACACACATACACATACACACCCCTGCGGGTAAACACACACACACACACACACACACANACCCCTGCGGGTAAACACACACACACACACACAGACCCCTGAGGGTAAACACACACACACACACTCACACCCATGCTCACACGCACACTCACACCCATGCTCACACGCACACTCACACACACACACACACACACCCACCACGTACCACCCATCAACAGCAAGACCATTCTGGGAATTGGCTGGATACACCAATGCTGCTTTGCCTAAGGAGAAGTTCCAGGGACCGTGTCTGAGGGGAGAAGTTCAGGAGCACAAGTGCAAGCTTTGGCTCCTGTCACCGCCAGCCCTAGCATGCATGTCTGCCACCCACTCAGTCCTAACTCTGACTGTACACTGGCAGGCTTAGAGGGCTGGCCCCAGCAGGAGTGGCTCTGGCTACCCTCCTTGATTTACGTAACTGTCGCTCTGGGGCTTCTGCAGGACCTGATTCCTCCAAGAGAATAAATCACGAAGCCTTGAAAACTTCAGGAGGGACATGGACGGTTGCTACCATGGGTTCCTAACAGCGTCCTCCACGGGGAAGGGTGTGCCCCCACAAGGCAGTGTCGACTCGCCTGAATTGGCCTCTAATTTCCAGGCACTGAAGCCACCCAGAGATGAACGCCAACCTGCGTGCCTTCAGGGAAGCAGACCTGGGAACCATTTTTCGCGGTCTATCTTAAACCAGTCCCCACTCACTGCTGACACAGAAGCTGCTGCTCAGAGAAACTCCTTTGTCTATTATATTTGACGATGAGGATATCTCATTACTATATATATATATATATATATATATATATATTTTTTTTTTTTTTGCAATAAACATTTATAAAGAATACAATAGCCCATATCTGGCATTTCTTCCAGATAATCTATCACCCAGCTTTCTCTTTTGAGAACTTTTGATTCCATCTTGCTATTAGAAATATGATGACTGCATTTATGGTCAGAATTGAGTTCCCTACTTGTAGACTTAGTGCACATCTTCACTCTCCCTGAACAGAGCCACAGCATCTGAGTCTACACACCTTTGAGGGTGGGAGGCACGCTTTTGGTTGTGCTGAAGGTGTAGGTTTCTGAGTACGGCCCCTCCCCCGCCTCGCTCATTGCCTGGATCCTGAAGGAGTAGCAGGTGAACTCTGTCAGTCTCTGGACCTTGTAGGTGTGGCTGGGCCCTCGGTAGATTGAGATAAACCTGAGAGAGAGAGAGAGAGAGAGGAACAGAATCCATTAGTCACCTGAGTTTCTCTTGGTGATAGATTGCGATGCCTACTTGAGGAAAGATGGGGCTAACTTGATGAGCGCCTCCTGCGGTCTGAAGCACCCAGTTGCTGTGTAATGTGGTTTGGTGTTCAAGGACTATTCCTAGAAAGGAAACACACAGGGTAGCTCGTGCGACGAGGAGGACGGAGATTCAGACACATTCGGACATAAAGCATAATGAAGAGTCATGCCTCACACTTCACCTATGTCCTCAGTTTATCTTCAAAACATAACTCCCCCCACTCCACGAAACTGGAGCAGGCTGCGAAATGGGCTTCTATCACTTAATAACTGCATTGTTTTGATTCTGTAATTTCTCATGAGTTCTTCAGAACTCAAACCTCACTAGTCCAGGAACACTTTGAGAACCAACACTGAGTAATTCCAAACACATGGTCCTGGTTCTGCCCAGCATGCCCTGAGCATCAGAGGAAACCCGGGTCTTCAGAAAGTTCTGGGAGATGCTCAGTGACAGAACATTCAAAGTGCCTGACTGTCGTTGGTTTGGCTCAGGGAGAGGGAGAATTCATGTACTCATTTAGCCATCACTGTTGAACATCTGTTGTGTGTTGGCTCTGGGGACCTGGTGTTGAATGAGGCCCACCCTGAGGGCGCGTTGGCCCTGTGTGAGGGTACGGAGTTCTGGAGGGCAGCAGCAACTTTGGGGAAATGGGAGGGCGGGGTCGTGAGATAGGGAAAGACTGAGCAACTTGGAGAGGAAAAAGCTCAACAGTCAGTGTAACACCCAGGCCCTCTCTAACCTTAGTAACTGAGTTCTTAAGCCCTGGCAGGTCCACTTAACGTTCTGTGTGTTTTGCTTCAGGAGGAAGTATCTTTTACTGAAGGCTGAACATTGTTAATTTCAAGGAAAGCCAGAGTCCAGGTTGAAACCCACAAATAACCATGGCAACTTGCTTAGCACACTCCACACATTACTGCCCTAATGAAGACACCCAGCTAATGGAGAGGCAAGCAGCTACTTATTAACTCAGCTCACCTGGGCTAAACTCGCCAGCGGGAGTAATTGCCCTTAATTGTATCACAAATGGAAGTCATGGCTTAAAAAGTGATGCTCTTAAATCCCCATTATGGTGCCAGCTAGCTCAGCTTCTAAGAGTTTGGAGAACTGTTTTCACCTCTGCCATACTCCAAGGACAGCATTTCCCTTAGACAATAGGCTTGATTCATATTTGTGCCAAGGGTCAATTACATACCTAGGCAGAGGCACTCAAAGCCGCTAAGAAGGTCACTGAGGCAAATTCAGGGATCTGATTCCACACTATGATCCAAACTGTAGTAGTAGTGTGCACACGATTCTCTAGCATATCCAAATGCGCTGTTTCTACACTCTTTGGTCGGTTCGTCTCCTGAGCTCTCTTGTCGCAGTGTACTTAACTGGCACGCCAACGTCAGCATTGCTGAACTGGCTAATGGTGGTAGCACACGGACAAATGTGTCGTTAGGCAGTGTATCTACTGACTTAGGTTCTGAGACAGCGTTACTCAGATCAAGGAGAAAAGCTGAATTAGTGGAGAAAAGGCGACTGTTGACTGAGGAGGTTTTTGAAGCCCTTTGCCTGGGGACCGCGGGTACGTTGTTGAGGCATCTTGTTGGCGTGGATGGGAGAATCTGGGAGCCACAAGAGGCCAGCTGGGGACATCGGGCACCTGGGGAGAGCAAGCTGGGTTCTGGTTCTACAACTCCTACCGGAAGAAGCCGAGGATGTCAGGAAAGTGGCTAATTTCCCCTCTCCAGAAATCCAAACCCCACACACTCTGGCCCACCTTGTTCAGCACTCTGGCAATGAGACATCTTGGCAGGCTTGGTTCAGTGACATCCGTGCCTGCTTTGCCTGATCCCCATCCCCACGGGGAGGGTAAGGAAGCAGAAAGCTCTCCTCCTTGGTTTGAAATTGTATATGAAAACGGGCTGACTAGGTGGCAACTAACTCCTATGTTGTGCCTTGAGCCAGTTACAGAGGAGCTCGGGAGGGGAGGCAGAATGGAGGACACAGCCCAGGCTCACCCCTGAGTGAAGTGGGGAGGGCCTGGGAGAGGAACAAAAAAATTCCAAGGGCTTGAGGCGAGACAGCCAAACAGTAACAGAATTAGTGTCACACGCAAGGGCCAACTGGAGAGGGAAATGTATCCTGCACCCTGGGGTGCATGAGTCATGAGAGGGACACACAGGTCCAAGGTCAGGAGGCCCGGTTAATGAAGCGTGCTGTAGCGGCCGATGCTTTCTGAGGACTTTTCTCCTTATCTTACTAGGGGAGATGTGGCCACATGCAGATGTCTCAGACTTTTTAAGGGTTTTAATTTGAAAACTGTAAAGGGGTAAAAAGGGCTTTATTTCCCTACACTCCTAAGATCTAAGCAGTTGAGAGAACCAGTTAGTACAGGCTCAGAACTGGTCCCACGGACTATGACACACTAGCCAGTTGAGTAGGCTCTCTGTGCCCCAGCTTCTCCTCTGCACAAGGTAAGAGGAACTCAGAGAGCTACGGCAGGGTTTGAGTGGGTATGAAAGGTGTTAGCGCTCACTTTGCTCTGCAGTAACCATTCTGTCCACAGTAGTCAGCACTGTGTGTGCGCCCGTGCATGCACCACCTCCACGTGCCAGAGGCCGGCTTTTGGTGCCTTCTGCTGCTTTCAATCTGACTCTCCTGCAAGGCAGCTTGCTACCCAGAGCTCCCCTCTATGGCTGGGTTAGCTAAGAAGACAAAGGTTTAGTTCTCTGGTTTTGCGTCATTTCCTCGAGTGCTGAAACCAAATCTGGGAGCTTAACTACTGAGCTAAACCCTGGACTCCAAGACAGAGGGTTAGAAATGGCTCTGCTTTACCTCCAAGACACCACCTTGACAATGACTTTCCTTTCTCTGGGTAGAAAGCTGGCTATGTGGGAGGAAAGGAAATTCTAGGCCAGGACACTGTACTAGCCTCAGACATGATCATGGGGCTTCATTAGAGATGCTGCAATCTTCCTCATGATTAGGTCTGCCAGGGAATGTGGACAGGGACACTGGGGTAGCATTCCACTTGGGAAGCCATATCGAATGCCTGACACACATGGGGCCCCAGATAAGTGACTCACTCAGATACGGAGTGCACTCCCTGAAATACAACAACTGCATGGTAGCAAATGCGTGGGGGACTTGCAGGTGCCAGTGTCCCAGTGACTTAAAGATGGCTCATCTCTCTGTGCTCAGGGCAATGACCTGCCTCGGAGAGAGTGTACTGAGAGATGTGTGTCCTCATTTGATGTCCAAACTCAGGGACATACGAGAACAACAGTGAGAGCGACCCCAAAGGCGGGCTAGACAACCATTCCAGCTGCAAATGTGGGGGATGTGGGGGAGGACACCAGGGAGATCTCTGCACTCTCAATTGTGCAGGGAACTTAAAAAGTCTTACAAATAAAGACTACAAAAAAAGTACTCTGAGAAAGCGCTCCATTTCTGTGAATTTAAAATATTTTTGCGTATTCTGTCTGTCACAGTCCTCTGGGGACACAGGGAGGGAGAATGGCAGTCCCAGGAGCACAGAGACACACAGAAACCTCAGCCTGAGTACGGAACTGAGCACGGAACTGAGCACGGTCCTTAACGAGTCAGAGAAGAAGCTCAACTTGTAGACAGTCCTAACCATTGCGCTTCCCAGGCCTTCTTACACAATATAAATGAAAGAAGCAGAAAGCCCCTATGACGGAAAACACGTCATGAAGACAAACCAGCAGACTCCGGACAGTGTCAGGAAAGCCCCGCAGAGCCACACTCCTCAGCTCGGTGTTCTAGGCTTTTACATTCTTTGTGAGAAGGATGTGCTTGCATCACGTGAAACTGATGGGATAGATTCAGCCGTATTACACACTTACACGTTCCTTTATACTTTAAATCATTGGTGGGCAAAGGAAAACCATGTAGAAACAATTTACTTTAAAATATTTTCTTAAAACGGTGTTCTTTTGAAAGAACTATCCAAGAATTCTCTAAATAACTTAGATCTTAAGTTCATTGTGGAGAACAAGACTTAGTGTTACAGGGTTTTGTTTGTATTGAGCCTTGCTGCACCTGTAATATTTAGGCTCACTACAGTCACTCATGGATAGTAACCACGTAGCATGAGTAGTCTACTGACCTAACATGGCCTGTGGTTCATGGAAGGTCTCAGTGGTACCCTTCAAAACAGGTTTCACAACAGCGACAGCTGTTCCCAGATCAGGTACAGCTGTATTTATTAACACTAGGCCAGCATCATCTTTCCTCAAATTCCTTCTTTTCCCTGAGCTCCATGGAAGGAGGGAAATAGGGTGTCTGTTCATGTGTGCCTGTGCGCGAGCATGTGTGTGTGTGTGTGTGTACACACACGCGTGTGTATGAACGTGTGTGCACACACATGCGTGTGTGTGAGCGTGTGTGTGTGCATGCACGTGTGTGCATAAGCGTGTGTGTGTGTGTGTGTGTGTGTGCACGCACACGCATGTGCGTGAGCATGTGTGTATGCTTCCCATGTCACTCAAGTGGTGTTTGGAAATAGAAGATATTAAGAACATGGACAGTAAATGGCCCGTTGTGCCAGGAACACCGAGTCCTACCACTCCATGTAGAAGCAGGTGGTCACAGATGGCACTGTGTGGGGACACCTCAGGAAGGGAATCCATTTCCTACACTGATGCTGATGTTGGTGAGCGTCCATGTCCATATGAACGGTGCCAAAAGCTATTTCCAGAGGGCTAGCAGGGGATTGGGGGTGGGGTGGGAAGGTGGGGGGAGAGGCTAATTAACCTCCTTCCTCTATTCCTGGTTGTGTACTGTCTTTTGACTTGTGAAAGCTAGGCTGTAACAATTTTTTAGTTAATGAATTGGATTTTTATACTTTCCTGCAAAAATAAACAGCATTCTATTATACCTAATGATATCAGTTTAGCTTTTTTCAGACTTATTTACTTTATGTGTGTCCATCTGAATGAATATGCACCACATACATGCTTGGTGTCCACAGATTCCAGAAGAGGGCACCAGATCCTCTGGAACTGGAACTACAAATGGTTGTGACCTGCTGTACAGGTGCTGGAAATCAAACCTCAATCTCCAGCGAGAAGCAAGTACTTTTAACTGCTGAGCCATCTTTTCAGCCCTGGTGCTAGCTAACTTTTCATAAGTAAAGGAATGAACAGAAACCCTATGCTTACATTTTATTGTCTAAAGTGCATTTTAGACATTGATATATTCAAAGAGAAACTCATTTACATTCATAGAAAGCACTCCCTATTTTTAAGGTTTTTCTCTGATGCTCGAAACTTCCCAGATTTCTATGTAGGTTTTAAATATGTGGAATGAATCGTGCCTATGAGTATATAAGTGCCAGTTTTCCAGATGTTTATCCATGTCTACTGCAGTGGCCTTGCCTTAATGCATCAATGGTATTGATTTTATTCTATTTATTTATAAAGCATCTCAGAGGAAAAGCCCATTATCAATTCTACTCTGGATCCAATTAGATCTCAAGTTAGTCTTTTATCACACTCAGCCCTGATTGTTCTAAGGCATTTTGGTCCAAAGTTGAGCAACTTATCCATATTTTTTATTTTTATGATGAATCTTTATGATTTTTTTAAGACACTAAAATGTATCTAAAATATTTTTGTCAATTAATTAGGGACTGGCACTCCAGGCATCATTATATGTACTATGTGCACTGGGAAACTCAGGCACAAAGCAGTCTAGGCAAATGTGTCTGGTCATCTGCAAATTCAGTAGCAGGTCTAGGGTTAGAGTTCTGACAAGGGTGCTAGGGACCGCAGCTGCCACTGGGGACGTGAACCATTTCCCAGCAAGGATGATCACTCGGACCAGAGCTATGAAGGAGAGGAAAGCTGAGAGCATGGGCTGGGCTCTGAACCTCACAGCCTGTCATTTAAACTAGCAATGCCTTTTGAAAATGGAGCAGGGCTTGGCTGTGTGATAGAGAAATGCCAGGGCAGTTCACTTTGCGCTCTAGCCTCCCCCTTAACTCCCAACCTTGTAAAACTGACAGCACCACAAAGCTCCTAGTGTCCCCAGCGGCTAGGGGGGTGGGGTGGGGGTGAGGCTGGGTGGGGGTGAGTGTCGAGGTACAGTGGCTGACAAGGGAGAGCAAGCAGTGATTACTCTTTCCATTAGATACCTCGTCCCCTGCCCAACCACTCTGGAGCCTTGCTTTGAAAATCACTGGTCTGCTGACCAAAACCCTGAACAACAGATTAACCATAAACACATTCCTGGAATTTACAGTCCTCCTGCCTCTGTACTGTGCACAATTACCAAGAACACAGACAGATGAGGGCTGGTCTCAACATTAGCCCCAATTTCATTAGAACTGGCAACATTTCATTCCAGAGAAACAGACAAATACATCTCCTGAATTGTCAGACCAGTGCTGTGACCTGGAGCCTGCGAGCTGGCCCCTTCCCTCTAGTGCGGGTACTACGTTAACTTGGTTTCGTGAGAATGTTTATTTAGGGTGCGTATTTGTCTTGCATAGCATGGGAACCAGAACTATTCAGATCCTCTATGCTGGATCTGTTAAGAATAATAGACCTAATCACCGCAAGGCCAAACTAATCTAATTTTTGCTTTTCTATTGAAATTAAAATCTCTTGGACTGTCTGTTCACTGTTTAATGCTAATTCATTTTCTCAGCAAGATCAGCTCTTGCAGAAATACCACGTACCTCATGAGGCCCAGCACACAGTAGTAATTCAAGGAAAAAAATTGCTAGTTGAATAATCGTAATTCCAACACTAGATGTAGACTTAGTCCTCTAGATATGAAGCTGCTGTAAGGCTGTTCCACGAACATGGACCAGGAATCTTGCAGACCAGAGGCTTGAATACACAGGAAATAAGTGCTCTAACTAAGAGGCTAAGAGGAAACCAACTTTTAACATAGCAAGTCTGGTGAGATGCCTGAATTCTCGATGGCCTTACTGTGAGGCAAGGCTTTGGGCCAAGCCAACTTTCAGGATTCCTTCTGTTTATAGGAAAGGGAAGGAGGGGAGGAGGAAGGGAGAGGAGGGGGCAGGGCGGATATATTAGCATATTTCATTTTTTATTCAAAGAATTAAATGTAAAGGAAGTTCCTAGTACCTGGCACTTTGCTTGTTGTCAATATACAGAATCTTCCTTCAGAAAGCTTAAAAAGTATTTTTGAATCCCTGGGTCATTTAATGTGTGTGTGTGTGTGTGTGTGTGTGTGTGTGTGTGTGTGTGTAGGCCAGAAGTCAACACTGGCACTGTCCTCAAAATAGCTGTCAACCTTCTTTCTTAGCCACAGGGCCTGTCACTGGGGCCTAACAACAGTAGACTTGCTGGGCAGTGAGCTCAAGGGCCCACTTGTCTCCACCTCCTCAGTACTGCATCAAGCCAAGTGTGGCATACACACCTAGAATCTCAGCTCCTGGGAGGTGGAGATAGGAGGACTAGAAGTTTAGGGTCCTTGGCAACATAGTGAATTGAAGGTCTCACACACACACACACACACACACTCACTGCTAAAAAGGCTGTGACATATTCAAGTTTTCTCCTTGATCTCAAGTCAAGAGCTGAGGTTAAAGGCTTGCATTCAAAGGGCTGTTCATGAGCTCTTGCTTCCCGACACGGAGGAAGAAGGTCATCTTCAAACTAAAGTCAGGCTGTCCTCATCCTGTTAAATCCCAGGAAAACTATTCCACAAATAGAATAAGAATGTATTACGCTCAGGACTCACATCACTTTAATAACTTTCTGAGAGCACTGACAAATTTAATTTAGAAAAGATAAATTTGGACTCCAGCTCATAAAATTAAGAAAAATATTGTTCCTAATGGTCAAATTTCCTAAATTGCCTGCTCTATTTAAGCGAGTGATTTATCTGATGAACAAGGCAGGCCCCAGCATCTCTGCCCACACCACTCTCCTCATAGGAGCAAGTATCACCGACTGCTAGATTCTGCACTATTTCCATCTGTCGTGTCTAAGTGTCTCATGACAGCCACACTCATTTGTACAAATTCTTCTAGAGCTTTTGCTCGGGGCAGAGGAGCTGCTCTCAATATGGTGGACACCATCTATACAGCTTTGCATACAAAGCACCCTTGGGTGGCTGTACCAACAAGACAGAATTGTACAAAATGGGGAGCCTGGCCACCCAGGATCTCCAGGTTCATGGGCAAGTAAGGTGCCAGCGCCAACCCTGCTGCGCCTTTCACTTTGGGGGAACTAGAAAATATCCCCGAGCAAGGTTGTTTCTGTTTCTAAGAGAAGCCAAGGCGTGGGCATACCCCCAACATTGGCTGTCACTTGCATGATGGCTTCTGCTATCGCAGACACTTGTTCTTCTTAGTCCTCTGTGGCTGAGACCTTCCTCCAGGTGGAGTAATGATCCAATGAGAACAGATCCAAAGAAATACACAACTCAGCTCAGGATCAGTGCATCTAATAGATGCTTTTGGTCTCCAGATGACCTGTCAGGAACAGCCTCACTGCCTCCTGTTCTCAGCCTCATCTCTGGTCCCCAGGAGGATAACCGCTGCTCTTTTCTCCACACCTGGTCTTCCCTGGCCAAGTCAAACTCCCACCTCAGAAAACTCTGGTTTATGCACTTATGGTACAAACTCCAAGAATGCTTTTCCCCTATGGCACGGCATTCTAGAATTTTCTGTGAGTTAATACTATGTGAGTTCTCCCTCCCTCCTTCCTTCCCCTCTTTCAATGAAAATTATATTGATTTTCATTCAGATGTCCACAAAACAAACAGCTGTAATTCAACCTTTAAAAACTAACACGCAGCAACAACAAAAGATTTTTTTGGCCATTATGAAGTGGTACTCATGTAAGAGGGTGGTTATTCTGCTATGCTGTGCCTGCGCATAGACAAAGAGGAAGACACTGCTGTCCTCAGGTAGAGCTAACTGCCCTGAGTGTGAAGACCCTGCTTTTAGTTTCCACACCAACTCTCACACCCGATCTTGTATCAGGGAGGTTAATGTTAGCGGCTCCGGAGAACACCTACAACACATCTTCCTTGTCTACTGTGCTGAATGGGGCACTGTGCGCCAAGTCTAATGTAGCCTCACACTTCAGGGGCTCCTGTTGGATGGTCTGAGGTGTGCAATCTCTCTGAAACCCTGTAGAAAGCGTGCTGATCTACTTCTTGCTTGCATTGGCCTCAGTGACTTCCTTTCATGTAGCCTCAGGTTCTTTAGCTCAGGGCCAGCCATGCCCTTTGCATGGCTCGCCTTCCATCGGGTCAAGGGCCACTATTCTTAAAGCTGCTGTTACCCGAGGCAGTGCTCTTCCCGAGGCCTCCAGAGTCTCGGGAGCATTACCAATGGGTAGTCAGCTGTATACTGAGATTCAGAATGAAACAGGAAGGCCAGAAGAGGCATCCTGGGTGTCCTAGGTCCTTAACTGTTGGTCTTTACCATGTCTTAGATTTTCTATGAAGTTGACAGAAGCACCTTGGGGCTTCTCTGTGGCCCCTGTGGCACCTCTGCATGGTAGATGAGCAAGACAGTACCAGCCCCTCACATTCTCAGGGACTCCTGGTGTAGCTGATTTTCCTCAGCCAATGACCCACTCAGTGTCTAGCTGGTTGTCAAAGGCCCTGATACTGTTTCCATGGAGCCCAAGGTGTAGCTATGGTGCCTTCTCCCTAGTATTTCTCTGGATCTTCATCTCCAAAGGTCATCAGAACTCCCCTGCAGTAAAGTCACCCTAACCTCCACAGAGGAGACTAAGAATGTGTGTGTGTGTGTGTGTGTGTGTGTGTGTGTGTGACCCCGGCATACTGGAACACATACAGTGATATAAGAGGGGCAAACCCCTTGGTAGCACTGGTTTTGTGTTTCCAGAAACATGCTGACCAGTCCGGGTGTGGGTCCCATGGTAGCTATCTATGAATGTGGCCCAACATGTCTGTATACCAACATCATGTCACACTGGCAACAGGGTGGACACCTAGTCATCACCACCGCCTTGGTTTTCCGACAATCCTCCCTTCACCCTGACTCTGATCAGGATCTTTGCTAAGTGACAGACTATTCTGTCACTGTAAACTTCTGCTCAGCATCTAATTATTCCTAAATACCATTTGCTCCTGTCATCTGATTGGCTATTTTTCTGAGGAAATGGAGTTGGGTTAAGTAAACAGGATGCCGAAGTGTGGATTTGATTTCTATATCTCCAAGTGTCTTCTGGGCACGGTGTCTTGTAAGAAACAAATCTCTTGTTTGCTCCGGTTAATTTGATATCACGGCACCCACAGTTAGAGTACAATCCCCATCTGTACATCACCCACAGCGATTTCAGATTGTAAACATGTTTGTCCTGATAGTCACTGAATATTTAAAGAGACACCATTTCTCCTGGGTCCTATTTCCTGCTGCACTTGTGACTAAGATAATGTTATTGTACAATGAGGACTTGAATCTGATAATTTTCTGATTTGCTAATTTCTCTCCATTATCTGACTTTATAAAGGGACAAACATGCGTCCATTGTCATGAGGGAGACCAGGATCTTTCAAACACTTAAGAACTCCAGAGGAAGGTCAGAGGGCATGTGCTGGGTACACTGCATGAGTCAGCCCTCTTAGTTCCTTCTTTGAACAAGGACGACGACGACGATGACGATGAGGGGTTTGGAAGGATAAGGTATAGGACGAATGGCAAGGTTTCGGGGACATGCCAGGTACCCGCTCACCCGTCTCACCTCTTGTTTCTGTCTTCCAACTGTAGTGTGTACACCATGTCATCAGCAGCATGTGTCTTGGAGTTACTGTCTCCCCACTTGAGCTTCAGGCTCTGAGGACCAGACGCAGCGCACTCCAGCCTAGGAGGCGAAGGTGGTAATGGCCGAGTTTTTGCTTTAATGAACTGACTAAATGGTCCAACTCCAATTTCATTGATAGCCTGAATTCTGACCCTAGAGGTGGGGGAAACAGAAAGAGTACAGGTTTAAGAGGCTGAACTTTCTTCATTCAGAATTAACATTTGCTACAAGCCCCTAATTAGGGCAAGGCTGGGGAAGAGCGAGTGAGCCCTGGGCAGCACAGAGGGGTGGTTATACACTCGGTCTTGAACACAGAAAATCCATGCACTAGTAAATGTTCCTTAGGATTCCTTAGAAATGTTCCTGCTGATGTCACCTAGATGTACAAAACTTTTAACTGGATGCTTACTGGAAGCAGTGATGATGGATCAGCCCTGCCCCACCCCCACAGTCTAGGAATGATTTGAATTCACAACATAGTTTTTTAAAAAAGATTACAATGAGTAATATAGTCCAAGGAACAATAGATCCGTTTATATACATTTCCATGATCTAGTTACTTTTATGTAATTCTCTCCTATAGTTTTTAATTGCTTATACTTAAAAAAGAGGTACAACATAAACAATACTAAGATATAACACATGAGCCAAATTCTCCAAACTTAAAGAGTGTGTAAGTCAATCGAAAGTATCTGTAACTACAGGAAAAGAAGGGTAAGTGCTGTGTGGGATAGAGCATGACACTCCATCCCCCCATTCATCTTCAGGTAAAAGACACGGCTCCTCTGGACTCTGAGAAGTACCCACTCCTGCAGATGTGAGGAAGTCTAGAATTGGGGTTCTCACAGACCAACAGTGAGTTTTCTATTTTCCCTCTTTATCATCCCAGTGGCTGAACTGAGTTTAGAAGTTAGTCTCCGTGTGGACAGTGCTGCAGAGAAAGGCCAGCTCCAGGGTGTGCAGGGCTCTGAATGGGGGTGGCAAAGCTCTCCTCTCTGCTAGCTCATTCTCTAGACCCTACCTTGTTTATAGTCTACAGAAGAAAAAGCAGATGATCATATCAGTTGATAAAGTGTATAACACAACCCAAGCTCGATTTCCAATCAAAATGCTCTGCAAACATGGAAGGAGTCTCTTTGATAAGTACCTAACAAAAAGTCCAGTGTTACCATGACATCAGTGGGAGAGGACATACTTTCCCTTTAAGACCCGGAGCAGAATCAGCAAAGCCAGATGACAGCAGGGATGCCTGGTGCAAGGGTGCCTGGTGTTCTCAGCCTCCTACTTAGCAGCATTTGTTAGGCATACCTACAGTGCCCGGAACAAAAGGCACAGAGAGCTAGGGAAAACAAAAAGGAATCCCACAAGATGCTGATGAAAATATTATAAAGAACCTACGGAGACAGACAGACAGAAAAAAGAGAGGTCTCACGGTAAAGTGTCAGTTCTCCCAGGATTCACTTATAGACACAATATACTAAAATCAACCCCCATACTCAAGATGCTGAAGCCGGACAATGGAACATTCAAGGCCAGCCTGGGCTACAGTGCTTATAATTCTTGTCTCCAAAATTAAATAAACACGTAAAAGAATCAAGTAAAAAGTCCTGGCAGGGTTCTTAGGAGATAAAGACAAGCTAATTCTACAAGTCACGTGGAAAGGAAGTAAACTAGCCAACACAAATGTGAAAAGCAGGCTTACTCTAAAGCTATGGTAACCACAGGACCACCCCACTCCAGGACTCACAACGAAGCTACAGTGAGCAAGGCAGTGTGGTATTGAGACAGACGCGGAGATCAATGGAGCAGATAGAGGCTCCAGAAATAGACCTCCACAAATATGGCCAATTGATTTGTGGCGAAGGTGTGAAGGCAACTCAATGGAGGAAGGACAGGCTTTTCAACAGACAGTTCTAGGAGCAATTGGATGTCAAGAGAAAAAAAGTAAAAATGTCAACTTAAATGTCACACCTAAAAAAAATAAAAAATTAAAAAAAATAAAACCAACATAGTCAAACATTGACCAAAGATCTAAATGTAGAATATAAAATGGTTAAAAGAAAATACAGGAGAACATTTCCATTACCTAGAACTTAGAAAAAGAAAGGCTTTTGCATGTGACATGTTTGTGACAATAAAGAGAGAAAAGGAAAGTCTGGGTTTATCCAAATTAACACCATTTTCCATGTTCAGAGAATGAAGACAAACTGGGGACTGGGACAGAAGACTCCACACTGCTCATGTGACAACGAATCTGTACTCAGAATATACAGCGACCTCCTCAGAGCTCAGAAGGAAGGGTGAAAGATCCTCCCTCCCCCCCCCCCACACACACACACAGAGAGAGAGAGAGAGAGAGAGAGAGAGAGAGAGAGAGAGAGCACATTATCAAACGTAATACACACCAGGTGGAAGACTAGGAGAGACACCAGGACATACAGCTAACAGACAAGCAAGGAAATGCTCCATAGTTGTCATTTGAAAAATGTGAATTAAAAACCTCAAGATACCACTATAAATTGTGTATTTATGCATATAAGTATATACGTTTGTGTGTATAGAAAATGTGTGCATGAATGAAAGAATGAGCTCTGCGGCTTTTTCAAAAAGCCAAGCATATATCCAACATTTGTCACACTCTCAGGTATCCACTCTAAAGAAATTCATGCCAACAGTTCCCAGAGATGCTTCTAGAAGCTCTAGTTCCAACACCGGAACCTAGATGAGGTTCAGGGTGTAGCAAATGCTTATCCCCAGTAGACAACTGGAAGGCCATCAGGCATCACAAAGGGCCTTACTGTTCCTATTTCTATTGTACAAGGAGTCACCTAAAATACCAATGAAGGTTGAAACCTTTCTTTGCTTCTTACAGGAGCTCTTAGGAATGTTTCAGAGTAGTAACAGCTGTCTGCATTTCCACCCCCAGGCCTGAGGAGCAACAAAGCCTTTGCAAGCCCAGAGCAGAAATCCTTGAACAGCAAGCCATGGCAATGCAAGGTGGATGCCTGAGCTCCTCTCAGGAGAAGGCAGTAAATCCAACTCTCCTAGCGGCACAACATCTTCCCTACAAGATGTATTTGAAGGTCTTAGCTGTGTCCAAACCATCATTTCTTCCCCTCACTTTGGACAGGGGCCAGCTACAGCCCAGGCGCAACTGTTCCCATTGCTGGCCCGCAGTCTGTCAGAGGCCAGCTCACCTTGTGTCCCAGAAAGCCCTTGAGCCAACAGTGCTCTGTGCAGCCCAGCAGCCCTCAACGCACAGGAAGAGGAAAGCGACAGGTCGCCAAGGACGCGTGCTCTGCTGTACTCAACACGCGGTGAGGTGAAACACTACCTCAGAAGTGGGGTCATTTATAAGGGAAAAAATGTTTTAAAATGTTCAAGTTTTAGCTAATATGATTAGATTCACTTACATATCCCAAACCTCTATAGCAGCAGTTTTTAATCTGTGGGTTGTGACCTCTTTGTGGGTAAAAGTGACCCTTTTACAAGGGTCACATACCAGGTTTTCTGTGTATCAGATCTTTACATTCTGATTCATAATATAAACCTAAAATTACATTTATGAAGTAGCAATGAAAGTAATTTTATGGCTGGGGGTCACGACAACATGAGGAACTGTAATAAGGGTCGCAGCCTTAGGAAGGACGAGAAGCACTGGGCTACAGTATTTTGCTAAGTACTGGGCTCTTGACTGCTCTAGGCCTATGGTTTCTAACTGGTTATGTCTGCTGGGACTTCATTTCCATTTGCATAACACGCCATCGGCCACCAGGGCCGACACAGCTGCTTTGACAATCCTGTCCATCCTTTTACAGGCTCTTTAGAAGTCACTGAATATCTTCAAGCAACAGTTTCTTCACCAATAAAATGAGCACCACACCACTTGTGCTGAATTGACAGCAGATTATTGAGCTGAAGGGAATGGGGCAGTTAATTTTTAGTTCTCTTTCCAAGTCTCACTCAACCAGAAAAGGATTCGAAGTGGCCAAAAGGATGCTGGTGAACTCCAAAATGGTACTTTGTGGAGTTTTTGATGCAGGTTACAAAAGCAGAGGCCAGGCCTTCCTAACCATGGGGCCAGAACCTTTGTCTATGTGACAGCGGAGGGCACGGGAGCTAGCGCAGCAGTGGTCAGTGGCTCTAGCGACCTAGGTGTGGGATGTGGTCAGATGTGGGTGTGCACTGGGTCTCTTTTGGTTCAGACTCTTCCTGCATCTGGCATTCTGTATTTTCTTGTCAATATTTGGACCTAACATGGCTATGAATCTAATCCAGGAATAAGTTTTACTTACACCACATATTCAGGTCATCAAATGTTCCCTGCCAATAAGACCCGGGGACTTTAAATTCAGTTTATTCAGCATTTGCCCCTGAAACCACTGACCTGGATGTGAGAATGATCACTCCAATTATCCCACCCCTTTACAAACATACGCCATGTCTCAGTGAGCCCGTGGAGACAGTTATCCCTGCCGCAATGCGCTGAGCTAACATTAATTCATCCTGATGACAAAACAACACTTGCTGTTGAAATCGAGTGGAGGAGCTGATAAAGGGAGGCTGTCTTAGTCTCCAGGGAGAACGGTGGAGGCGCAGCCGAGGATGCCCGGAAGGCTAGGAAGGATGAAGGTGGCCACCACATGGTTTGAGGACATGGACAAAGTTCCCCATGCCTAAGTTCCCCATGTGGGAGAGTACTGAACACAACACACTAACTCGGATAACAACCAGGAGTTCACCTCACAGAGGAAAAAAGAAAAATAAGGTTTATATTATTATTGAGATCGCGTCCAAATCTTCAACTGACAAGTTTCCTCTTTAGCTGAAGTAACATGTTAATCCGGAAACTCAGGTAGGATCTGTAGATTTATCTTAGAACGAAAGAAACAAAAGATCCGTTATATCAGTTCTTAAATTTAAAGGGATTCTTAAATTTAAAGGAAACCCAAAGGAAGCAGAGTGTTGCTTCTGCTTTAAGAAAGTGATGTAATCCTGAGCTCACAGTATCTCGGCCAGGTTACTGCGAAAAAAATTTACCTTTCCACAAGTCTGTAACATTCATCAGTATGCTAATACTGATGATTAAGTCAAATTAAGGAGCATGCCTTTCAGCCTGGATTGAAAAATCCACTATTACAGTATCATCCTAGATGCCAAATATCTTCTTGCTTCAGAAGGTCATATAGCCTTCCACAATGTACTCTGAACATACAGTCAAACTTCCGATAGTAACTACATTAAAAGAGGAATGATGTTCAAAACAAATTGTCCTCCAGGAAGAAGGTGACTTCTTAGTAGGTCAGCCACCCAGGCCTCAGGCTGCTGTGAGTGAGCTGGGGTGACAAGGGTCAGGGCCCCCGGAAGCCTGGGGTGGCGCCGACCAGGAGGCAAGGGCAACCTTCTTATAGGACCTTGCTCCACGCTTCCTTCCCTGTAATTAAGAGACTAAGACCATGGCTAAAGCATCTTCTGAAAGGGACAGGAGAGTAAATACAGGAAGTTCCTTTTGTGAGGAAAAATGGAGTCAGAGCCAGCTGTCTGGAGAGGACCTCGGCCAAGCCCCTCCTGATGCCTCTGTGAGACAACAATACTATCTCTGGACAAGCCAACCTGTAACCCTGAAACTGCCTGAGTCCTGCTTCAATTTTTTTCCTACCTAAAACAGCCAGTAATCTACTGTTTGCATGTGTCTAAGCCAAAAAGGTAGCTGAAACCTCATGCACCACAGGCAGCGCTGCCAGGTGATTGGCAATTTTTAGCCCCATTTCACAGATGAGGCAACAGAGGCATGAATTGCTTCCTCAGGTGGCAGAGACGTAAGTGAGACTGAGACCGAACCAAGGCTCACGACTCAGAACTTGGCTCTGTCTACCCCGCGTCTCATTACGGCAAAGTGGCGTATGATTCATCTCTGCAGCGGACAGGGTGCTTATTACATAGTAAGAACTCAATAAACGTTATTTTCACCCCTCCCTCTTACTTAGCAAAAACGGGCATTAGTAAGCGTAACAAACAAACCTATTTTAATTTTTGTTGTTCAGCAGCTCAGTGTGAGTCAGACATGTAATGACGCTGTGGTCTTCGGTGACCTCACTAGCAGCTCGGGATGGAGAGAGGAAGGAGGCAGCCCCTCATCCTGCAAGCCAGGGAGATCACTGCTGAGCCGAGAGAGGCCACAGGAGGCGGCCACGGCAAGTCACGCCAGGCAGGAGTGGGACGCAAAGGCTGGTGAGACCCCATGGGGCCCACTAAGCCACGGTTCACAGAAGTGCAGCTCAGACACGCACACTCTCCACCTGCACGTGCACTGACACTCCAGGACAGGGGTTCTCTGACGCCCACATGCTTCTCGCGGAAGGCAGAAGGCTAGAGTTCCAGCTCCCACCCTAGGCATCTTTCATCTGTTTGATTTTACTTTCAATAATAACTGCCATCAAGTTTTATCCATGACCCAACAAACAACTCATCACGAATTCTGAAGTTACAGTTTAGCATATGAGTTGTACAACAGGAGGGTCTGTACGTGGAAGAATGGAGTCTGGATTTCAGTTTCACATCTGCCTTTGGTTCCTGCGGCCAAGGGCTTGTGCACCCCAGTGGACTTAACAATGTCACTTACTCTGTAGACTCCAAATGATGGCTTTCTATCTCAGGGCTAACCTTCATGACGAAGACACACTTCTTTCTCTCCTTCAAAGTTTTTATTTAATTTTTATCTTTATCAATTTATGCGTGCTTTTGTGTGTGTGTGTGTGTGTGTGTGTCTGTGTGTTCACAAGTTTTCCATGGTAGAGGTCAGAGACCAGTCGTTAGTCAGTTCCCTTCTTCCTCCACATCAGCTCTGGGACTGGGCTCATGTTGGCACCCATGGTAGCAGGCATCGTTACCTGCAGAGCCACATTGCCAATCCTAAATTTTATTTAAAATTCTTTTACTGTTCTAATTTTTTGTTAACCTCTGTGTATGGCATATGTCTGTGGATGCCTGCAGAGTGCAGAAGAGGGCACTGGATCCTCTAAAGCTAAATTTTATAGGGGCAGATGGCCCTGAGCCACCTGGTGTGGGTACTGGGAATGAACTTGAGTCCTTTGCAAGAAAGGTATACACTGTTAAGTGCGGATCCATTTCTTGAACAACAATCTTAATTTTCTTTTGTTTGTTTGTTTAAGACAGAGACTCATGAGGTAGCCCTGGCTGGCCTAGAGCTTGCTATGTAGACCAGGCTGGCCTCCAAGTCACAGAGATCCACCTGTGCCTACCTCTAGACACAGGGTTGAAAGTCAGGTGCCACCACAGCTGGTTGACTCTTTTCTGCACTCAGAGCAGCAGTTCCCTAGGACATTTCACACACACACACACACACACACACACACACACACACACACACACACACACACATCTGCCTGACCCTGCAGGCCTCCTGACTCTGTCCCCTAAACTGCTGTCCTCCTGGTAATCCCCCTTGTCCCTTTCTCATGTGTGTTTGAGTCCCTGCCCACGGGGCAAGGCTTGATCCTTGGTCCATTCTCATGGAAGCCTCCAGGGGCACTGGACAGCCACCCCTCGGAAGGCCCTCTGAGAACACTGCTGGAGAAGACAGGCCGGGTGAAGTGGCTTTACATACAGAGAGGTTCTGATAAAGTTCATGGGATGGTCTGGACCGCTGCCCGGTCATGGACAGGAGCCGCGATAGCAGGTGACCCCCAAGCCTTGCTCAGCTTATGGTTCGTGACTCTACTTGGCAGGATATGTGCAAAGGAAAGCTGTTTCCATTTTTCCTCTTCGATCCAAAACACAAATTCAATTTCAGATACAGTTCTAAACTTAAATGTAATACTTTTAAAAATTGCTTTTTAATTCCAGTCAATTTCAAATACAAGTTGTGCCAGCAAACCTTAATGGGTAGTCCCGACAGCAGCGATGGGAAGGAGATGGATCTGTTGAGAGTCATCTCTCTGTGCCAGCAGATTTACTACAGACAGACAGCTAGTCTGGGGAGAGCAATGGGGAGCTTCTATATTTAAATCAACAAACAGAACGAAGTGGGCCGAAGAGATGGCTTAGTGGTTAAGAGCACTAGCTGCTCTTCCAGAGGATCCAGGTTCGATTCTCAGCAGCTACATGGAGGGCTACAACTGTCTAAACTCCAGGGATACTTGGGTACTGCTTGCACATGGTACATATACATGCAGGCAACCCACATGTTAAATAAAAATATTAAAAAAATTAGTCTCACAGGTTCTTTACCTAGGCATTATACATGGTGATTGTTTTACTGGTATTTTAACTAATTTATGGGACAGAAAGGGTGAGGTAAAAGTTAACAAGGCCTTAGATTTTTTTTTTTTTAAACAGTCATTACCTGGGTTCACTATAATTGCTACAATTGTTTCTGAAACCTAGACTCAAACAGCCATGTGTTGAGCAGACTTCTCTAACAGTGTACAAAGGTGCTCCAGAGGCAGACACTTTACCTCTGAGCCCTCTCAGCAGCCCTGTTCCTCTTCACTCCGTTCGGACCGGAGGTCCTGCTTTTGTGTGTGTGTGTGTGTGTGTGTGTGAGATGGTGAAGCAACAGTGCATGCTGCATGTGTGTAAGCAAGGACTCTGTTGAGCTTCAGTTCCAGATCTCACTAGAGCACCTATTTCCATTCTTGTGACTCCAGGGACCACAGGCTTCCTCTTTCATACCTCAGTGGGTCTTTATGCATGATGCTCCTTTCACTGTTGGTCCCCTGTTCTCCAAAGCTGTCACTTACGAGTCCTTGAGACCTTCATGAGCTCTCTAAACCTGCCAGGCACGTTGTGGCCAAGAAGAGGCTCAATATAATGAACGTGTATAAAGCAAACAAGGAAGTTCTGTTGCTGCTCTGAAAAGCCAAACAGGTTTAGAAATTACTCATAAAGAAGTATTTGGAAAAGGAGAGATGGAGAATATGAAATGCCAGGATTAAGCCTCTAGGCCTTGCAGCTGCTGAGCAGCCTCCTTCTTCAGCTTCTGAGGATAACAGAGACAGTCCAGGGCTAGACAGAGAGCTTACTAAGCTAAAAGGTTGCCGTGCCAGCACAAGAATCTGAGTTCAAGTCTCAGAACTTGGGTAATAAAGGTCAAGTATATGGTAACATCTTTTAATCCCAGCAATGGGAATGCAGAGAAAGGAGTGGACTTGCAGGCAGCCTAGACTAAGCTTCCAGCCCCAGGCCATGGCCAGGAACTGGTACTGAGGCATAGGCAGGTGGATCTTCATGAATTCAAGGCCACCCAGGTCTGTATATTGGGGTCTAGCCAGCCAGAACTAGATAGTCTCCATTAAAACCAACTCAACCAAAACCAAAACAACAAACAAACAAAAAAATCAGACCACCACAAACCGAGCCAAACCAGAAAAAACCAAGGCAGAGACCATCCAAGGAAGAACAACATCAAAGGTCCATCTGGTTTCTACAGGCATGCATACACATGTACACATACATACATGTATGTACAAAATGTATATACGTATGTGCACATATACAAACATACCCACATGCACACGCATGTACACATACACAGACTAGATTATGAGAAAGTATTACAAAAAACATAAAAGAAAAGACAGACTTTCGTAAGCAGCGACCCCATCTTCTTGCCTTTTGCCATCCCAGCCCCCAGGAAGCAGGAGTTTTGTTGGAAGATAATTTTAACAAGGCCAGACTGCTGGAAACCTGCTGTGCAGCTGCAGCACATTCAACACTCCCTCATTTACTCCTTACTAGGAACCCACCTGGGGAATCCTCTTGGTCTCCTCTTACAGGGAAAGAAAGGCACACAGAGAGTACCTGGCCTGAAGACAAGAGTGAGCCTGAGCTGACACTCCCGCAACCCAATAATCCCCACACACAGTGATGCCCACACTGAAAGCCAGGGGCCATACTCCATTATCTCCCGGTGAGATGTCCTGCTGCCTGCTGCTTGCAGGGACAGGAATCACAGTGAAAATATACAAAGCAAAGGGGAAGGCCAAGGACATAGGAGAAAAAAGTGACTCAAGTGTGAGGCGAAATTCTCCCTCAGTAGCTACGAGTTATGGGAACCGATCACTTGCTGTAGGTAAAAAGCAATACCGGCTGGGGTCTTGGGCAGTATTCCACTTGGTCCTTTCACACATGTTAAGAAGGAACGGCAGGAACGCAGTAGCTTCCGAAGGGTTTTCAGCCCTGGAACAGACACTCCGGGCACACCAAGGACCCGTTTTTGACTCGAGCTTTTCCACTCACCGGTATGTCGTCTCTGGAAGGAGGTTGTTCATCACGTGTGTGGTAGTGTTGCCTACAGTGATGCAGCTGTCTCCCAGATCGATGTTGTAAGCAAGGATTTCAGACCCATTATTGCACGGCTCTTCCCAGTTCAGTACAAGGCACACAGAGGGTGAGTCCGGGTGGGCACTGGGGGGCTCCTCCTCCAGGACACACAGAGTGGAGACAGGGTCGGGGGCAGAGGCCGGTGTCTGGCAGTGGACAAGCTCACTATACGGCCCTGCGCCTGCTGGATTGAAGGCCTGGAAAACAGAAGAGTGTGGCCAAGTCACACCACGCCATCTCACATGCTACACTCTCCATAGTAGCAAATGCTAAGGTTTTTTTTTTTTTTTTTTTTTCGGTATATGTGGTGAATGTGTGTACATGTTCGTGTGTACATGCATGTACATGTGAAGGTCAGGGGTCATCCTTAACTGTTCTCCAGCTCTGTCCTGAAGTCTGGAGTGGTATATGTGTACCCTGTTGCTTGGGAACATCTCTTCTGCACACGCACTTGGCATCACAGATCCATTATTGCACGGCTCTTCCCAGCTCAGTACAAGGCACACAGAGGGCGAGTACAGGAGGGAACTCAGGGGCTCCTCCAAGACACAGAGTGGAGACAGGGTTGGGGGGCAGAGGCTGATGTCTGGTAGTGGTCCCCATTCCTCCCACTGCATCTCCCATCGTATTCCACATCCTCTAGGCTGTTGGGGTACAGAGTTCCTGGGGACACCTGTTTTCTTCTCATAACCATGTTTTGCCCTTCAAAATATCAGAAGTCATGCTAACCCACCTACCTTCTCCTTCTCCCTAGTTAATGTCATGACCCTCCTCGGTGTCTGCACAGAATCTGCCCTAGAGCCTACACTCATAGAGATTGGATGCAAGTCAGGAATTACTCTGCTTTTCAATTTTATTTGTATGTATGTGTCTGAGTACATGTCACATGTGTATACATGTGACCAACGTGGTCAGAGGGAGCTGGATCTCTGCAGCTGGAGTTACAGGTGGCTGTAACAGGACTGGGAATTGAACTCGGGTCCACTGGAAGAACACCATGTGCTTTTAACACTGAGCTCCCGTCTCTAGCCAGGAGTCAGGGGCTTTAGTTTAAACCCTTTCGACGGATTCCACCTTACTCAGGATGCGGATGCAAGCCCTGTATTACAGAAGCACAGAGAGGAGCTGTGTCCTGCCCATCACTGCACCTCAGACACACCCAACAGCTCTCGGACTTCTTCGTCCACTGCTCTTACTGTCATTGGCTCTACCGGCTCCTGGACGCTCCTCACGGATGTCAAGCATCCCTTGATGCCCGCCCAGGAGCATTTGTTTCCCACGTCCAGCCTTTCTCCCTGACGCTGCTCATCTCAGGTCTTCCCTACAAACTCTGGCTGAGCATCTCAGTGTAAATCACTTCTTATCCCAACCTCCGTGGTCCCTTCCCATCATCATTCACAGCTCATCCCGACACCTCCCACTAGCATACTTTATGGATTTGTGTGCCTGCTTCACTGTAAAACGTGACAACTCAAACAGCACCTGCTATGGAAGACACGCTCCATAAATGATATACAAGTATTCTTCTCTTTCAAAGAATAAAATATTTGGCAGCTTTCTTACAACAAGAGGAAAACCAGGCCTGTACAGTTGGCGCTGTGGCTGAGGGTAAGGTTTGATTCCCAGCACCCACGTCTGCTGTAACTCTCCTTTTAGGAGATTTGACTACTGGCCTCAGGAGGCACTGGAGATATGTGATGCATTTATACACACACACAAGCACAACACTGGTACACACGGGGAAGGAAACATTCCTTTCAAAAGATAAAAGCCAGTCTCATTTACTTCAGAGAATGTATCAGCATAAACAGAAAAACTAGGAAAACATTTTTATTTTTAGGGCCTAAAACAAATCTTAGAGTTCTTTCATTTGTTAACCGAAGACCAACAGAACCCCCCAAACAGAAGACAGGCTAAGGATATTTGCTTCCATGAACCCCCACTAGCTCTGGATGATAATGTTCTGAGACAGTACTATTTCATTATGACCCCTCGGCCTTTCCCCTAAGATCTCCAGCCTAACAAATTATTTTACAAATCTCTATTTTAAGATCTGATCCTGTTCTGCTGTGCTGGAGACAGCAGCTGAAGCCTTGTGTGGCAGCCGGCATGCTTAGTAGGGGAAGTGCGGGGGGGGGGGGGGGAGCCACACAGGCCGACACCAGGCACCTTTACTCCCCCACTGGGCAAACCACAAACACAGCAGCAGTTCCACAATTTTTCTAAACTGCTTATTTTGAGCTAGTTTTAGGCTCACAGAAGGGCCACAGGAAAAGGAACGTCTACTTCCTCTAGAAACCACTTCTCACTTGCCCGAGAATAATGATAAGAAGCCAGGTGACTGGGGCTGGAGACACAGCTGGCCGGATCCGCGGCTAAGCACACCGGCCAGCCGCATTGCCAGAGGACCTGTGTTCACTTGCCAGGGCCCATGGGGATGCTCACAACCGTCTGTAACTATAGTCCCTCTTCAGGCCCATGTGGGTACTGCATGCACACGGTACACAGATAAGCAGTCAGACAAACACTCATACACACAGAATAAAAATAAATAAAATCTAAAAAGAAGAAAAGTTGAAAGGCAGAACCGACCTAGAGCATGCATATCCCTGGGACAGCACTATGAAAGGCTGCAGCCTAGTCACACCTGCCCACATTCCCAGCCCTGCCCCTTTTCCTTGGGACAGCACTATGAAAGGCTACGGCCTAGTCACACCTGCCCACATTCCCAGCCCTGCCCCTTTCCACCCCAGGGTTCTGCCCATTCTCTCTCTCTCTTCCCACAGCAGGCTTGACTGTGTAGAAGACTCTTGATTTACAGACTTCTAATTCAGAGCTTACAAAGGAAACGTAAAATCAGCTTTTACTAAGCAGTGCTATAGCCGTGATAAACGCCTCTTTGGTATTTCTTTTGTGTGTATGCATGGTTGGGGCGGCAGGCAGTAGCATGACACTGACCTATGTCACTTCTTAATTCCGATATTCTCAAAGAACACATCCCAAATTCCTGAGCAAATCAAGAAATGGCTAAATACCAAACTGTGTAGTTATGAAAATGATATTTTGAAATGTCAAATAATTCAAAAGAATATTCAGGGTTGGCTTGACCAAAAGGTAATGTCAAGTGACTGCAATCTGCAGTGTCTATATAGTTCACAGGTGACAGGAAGTCAGCAGATGGGCAAGGCTTGCTCCTGGCAGCCTTTCTTCAGCCCAAGTAATGGAGGTACAAGAAGTGCTAACCTTGTGCCACAGGTAGGGTCTGATTCAATTCAGACAAGCACGGGCATTTAAAAACACTTTCTACCCTTGACTGCCAACCCAGAGACACAGAGCTATTATTTTACAGGTTCTATTCTGATCATGGTGTCTTTTAAAACATAGTTTAGGGAAGCCAATACTGAGTAAAAACATGTATCCTACAGGGAAGAGGGAGGCAGAGGGCACAGTACCAAGGCGTCGAGTCTCTGGAAGCACAGGGCAGGGCTCTGATAGCAATGTGCCGGTAGCTCCCTGTCCCTTCCTCCAGTGACTCAGCCTCACTGACACAGGATCAGATAATGTGCTGTGACCTGGAGTCATTGACACAGGGCTAATGACACCATGCCGGCCCATTCACAAAGGAACGGGGGGCACTGCCCAACAAAGGCATTTAATGAGAAATGCTTAAGAGGAAGCAGGTCCCCAAACGCAAGGCTTAGGTTAACCTGTAAAGTGAATTTACATGTCTACTGCGCCACTTGCTGCAGGCCTGAGCATGGCTACATAAACTTCATCTACTGAAATTGAAATGTGCTCCAAGACAGGCTGTGATCCTTCCATCTCTCCTGAGCATCCTTCCACCCCAAAGAAACAGTGTTCAGAAATCACTTTTGTACACGGGAAGAAATGGGTGCTGACACGGGAGCCTGAGGATACTGAGCATATGTATATAAAAGGTGAAAACCCAAGCTAATAATGTAAAGGCTATGTGTGATAACTAATAATCTTAGGGTCAGACTATGAACCCGTGCTCCTGATGCTACAGTGTGTGCGCCCAGACAGAAGCTTAAAGGTAAGCAGCCCTGAGTGGTCTTGATACAACGGTTATAGTTAACCGTCACCTCACTAGGGACATGGCCTCTGGGCATGACTATGGGGATTGCCTAGACTTATGGGTAGGGGGTGGCGCTATCCCAGGGACGGGATCCTAGACTGTTTAAGTGGAGACGGGGAACTGAGAACCAGCGGTCGCTCATCACTTGGCTTCCTGACTGGATGCGATGCGACCAGAGGCCTCGAGGCCCTGCTGCCCCGTTGCCTGCTACGCTGCATGCTGCGCCTTTAACCTGTGAGCCGGAACAAGCCCTTTCTCCCTCACCTCGTCTTAAAACTCTGATTGGTGGCTTTCACTGGGTTATTATTCTGTCAGAGCAATAGGACAGAAAGTAAAGGTGGCAACTGGTTCAAACGAATGAACTATTTGTTTTTGAGTTTCTAGTGCGGTTTAACAGCTGGTATATCAGTTTCCTGCCTGTGCCGGCTCCAGGCTGCTTCCCCGCAGAAGTAGGATCAGAGTGCATCTGTCCCCGGAAGCGGGGGCCCCTCCCCTAGGGTCTAGTCGCTTGCCAGTGCTCTGAGAACAGTGTGGATCGCAGTGCTACTGAGAAGACAAGCAGAGGAGGTCCTGGGTTTTCTCTAACATGTGATGACCTCCTAGACAAAATCATCTGTGAAACACCTTGTGTGTGCAAGGAGTTAGGGATATGTGCAGATATGCCCACTGTGTGTGTGTACACATGCGTGTGCATGTGTGTAGGACACAGGTCTGTCTTCCATCTTACTTTTTGAGACAACGCCTTTCACTCAAAGCGGAGCTCACCAGTTTGGCTACTGGCTGCCCAACAAGCTCTCTGGAACCCACCCGTATCTACCATACCCACCCCTCCCAAGAGCTGGAGTCACAGACAAGTACCCAACTGCCAGGAGTCTGCCGGGGTCGTGTCTTCGTGCTTGTGCGGCAAGCACTGTTCTGCGGGAGCCATCTGCCCAGTCCTCCAGAGGGTTCTCCCTTTGGATCCCCCTCTATAGCCTTCAGCTGTTTTCCTGAAATGCCTTTCAGTGAATAGCTGTCACTGGGAGTAGCGTCGGCTGCTCACCTACCTGTAGTCTGCAGCAATACTGTGCAGCAGGCAACAGATCTCGCATCTCAAAGCAGGTGTCTGGACCATGATAAACGAGTTCTAAGGACTCTTCATCTTCTCCCCACTCCAACCTGTATTCAGAGATGTCGGCACCAGGGCTCGCAGGGCTCTGCAGGGCAGACGTTTGTAGTCAGTCATTACACTGAGATGACAGCACCAGACCCCAGGACAATCCAATACCCATAAAGGAAAGGTAAGAGGGTGACACTCAGCCTCCTCCCCACTCTGACCACTTCCACAACTGGGAATGATGCAATCGATTGTCAAAGGGAGATCTCCTTGTATAAGGACAAAAAGTCACACGCACACGGAAGCACCCCCCCCCCATTCACACACTCACGCCATGCAGGCATGCGTACATGCTATGGCTTGGTGGCATCCTTACAGTTTGGATTTGGGGGCAAAGGTAGAGGAAACATATACAATAGGCAGCATTTATCAGACTCACCTCCCAGCCCACCAGGACGCATCCATCAGGCGTGAAGGAGACACACGGTGCTCTACACTGCCCAGGGGGCCCTGCGGCAGTGGTGATTTCTGACACGTCAGAGTAGGGGCCATACTGAAAGAGAGGAACGTGTTCACATGTCAGAACGGTCTCTGTAGGCCCGTGTGCATAGGAAAACTTATAATTAAAGGTAAAGTCGAGAGTGTCGTTAATGCAGTTGAATAAAATTATCTAATGGTTTTTACTTTAAGAAGTATATAGATAAGCTACTGCTCTTTCCCTGAGAGGTAAACATCTATTATATACGTCTATATTTTTTAATTCAAAAAGACTAAAATGTTGGCACATTTTTCCTTTAACATCAGGAGTAAAGATCATTCAGTCAAGGAAATGAAGAAAGCTATGCTCAGAAGTTTCATTTCAAATGTGTAAGGGTCTCTTGGGATCACTGGTTATTATTTTCTGGGTTTTTGTAGTGGTGGCTGACACCCCGACCCCCCACCACTACTTTGAGATAAGGCCTTCCCATGTAGCTTAGGTCAGCCTTGTACCTATGATGCTCGTGTCAGTCTCCTGACTGCTGGGATGCACAAGGATGCCCACCATCCCCAGCTACCCAACGCTGCTGTAACAGACTGTCAGAATGCCCTGGGGCCTCACATGACAGACATGCTTTTTCTTTGTTTTGTCAATTGGCTTCTTTTTTCCTTCTTTTAAAAGTAAATTTCACCAATTAGTGAAATGTAACAATTTTCATGGAACTCATCTATACACACACTGCGGCTCTAGGAGACCTTGGCATTAGCTTGTTGTACGCGTCTGCCCATCTCTGGGCAGACAATGTGGGCTGCCTGTTCCTCACTTCCAACCCCGCACATCCTATAAATCCGTATCACTCTGCTACTTCAAAGACATAAAAGAACAATTCCTCTGTGGGTCACACATAGACATACTGCCTCTCAGCTTCTGATCTGCCCCCAAACACCAGATGAATAAGACAGCAGAAGAAAGGGCCTAGGGAGTTGTTACAGGACTCGGAAATAGAAAAGTAAGCCACTTCCTCCTCGGGTTCCACCCTGCTTCTCTAGAACAAAGCGGCCCAAGGTATAGACAACGCGCTCTGATACTAACAGGCTGTGTGTGTGTATGCTTGTGTGTACAGACAAGGTATAGACAACGCGCTCTGATACTAACGGGCTGTGTGTGTGTATGCTTGTGTGTACAGACAAGGTATAGACAACGCGCTCTGATACTAACGGGCTGTGCGTGTGTATGCTTGTGTGTACAGACAAGGTATA
>NC_034593.1:22274811-22283519 GCF_900095145.1 Mus pahari
AGACAAGGTATAGACAACGCGCTCTGATACTAACGGGTTGTGTGTGTGTATGCTTGTGTGTACAGACAAGGTATAGACAACACGCTCTGATACTAACGGGTTGTGTGTGTGTATGCTTATGTGTCTAGGTACATGCAGGAGTGGAGAGCGGGAGATGATCTGGTTCTCAGCCCCTGCCCACCCCTTTTTCCGAGATGAGGCTGGACCTCACTTAGTAGGTCCAGTAAGCCCAGGGGTCCTCCTGTCTCTGCCTTCACAGTGCTGAGGTTTCAAGGGGCTCCCCACTTCAGCTTTTAATGATATAGGTTTTAAGCTCTAACTCAGTTTATGGTGAGTGCTTTCCCGACTCCCTCTGCCCAGCTCCCCTGGAGAACCTTTATTAGGACTGGTCAGAGCCCTGACTCTTCCACGAGATGAGATGAGTGAGAACAGGAAATTCTTTCATGAATTATCAAAAATGTATACAGACACACACACATAGACACAGACAGAAAGACAGACACACACACATAGACAGACAGACACACACACAGACACACAGAAAGAAAGAAAGAATGAGAGACAGAAACTTGGCAGTGTGGGACCTACAGGAAACCATGACAACATCGATTCTCAAATAAGGATGTTGTTATATATACTTTAACAGTTGTCCCACACAACTGAGGGATTGCAGGAGGCTAACGAAGGCACCTTGTGCTCTAATTGTGGTAGGTAAGCTCATACTCACCCCTCCGTCATTCAGAGCTCGCACTCTGAAGCGGTACACAGTTCCAGGCAGCAGGTTGCCAACCGTGCACTCCAGCTCGGGCCCGTGGTATACCTCTGAGGCGACGTCCTCGGGCTCCGTCATTTCCACACTGTACTCTGAGACCTCACAGCCACTTTCAGACGCAGGCACATCTGAGGATGTAGAAAAGGTTCATCTTTGGACTTCTCTGTATTTTATTTTTACTCGGGTCTGAGTGTTTGGGCCTGCATGCGTGAGTGTGCACCATTGGTGGAGGCCAGAAGAAGGCACTAACACCTCAGACTGCAGCTCTCGGTGCTTGTGAGACCATGTGGGTGCTGGGAACTGAGCCTGGGCCCGCTGCAATAGTGGCAAGTGCTCTTAACCACTGTCCCGTCTCTCCAGCCCCAGTCTTTGGATTTCTAATTGACTGAGTTACATTTGATTTTCTATTGTTATTGCTCAAAATATATAGGTGACGTGCCCTTGAGTTTCTATTACAAAAGGAGCCTCCTATTCAAAAAAGCGAACAAGCTCCTGAATGACCCAAACTACCCTAAGCAAATGCATTTAAACATGTTTGATTATATTAAAAATAATTCAGGAATAACAGGAGTACTAGGTAACCTTTCCCATTTAATAATGGGAAGGAAGGAAAAATATCTATAACTTAAAGTCACACACCCTGCTAAGTCTACATGACCCCAAATTGGCATACCATTTTATTACACTTTAGACATAAGTGGTGGCCAAAATGTCTGCCAATGGTCTACACATTTGCACTTGCTATGTGCACACTTGTAGGCTGCTGGTGCAACTGGAAGTGCTGTTAGGCAAGGCTAGGAAAATCCCAGAACCCGCGGAGGAGGGACTTGATGCTGCTCTCTGAACCATTTCTTGGTTTAATCTCTAAATCATGCACGTTTTTTTTCAGGTGCTGAGCAACCCCTGGACGAGGCAGGCTATTCTGGAATATTCTCTAGGAACATGGCCGCTAACGTCGAGAGGAGCAACAGCAAGGGCAGCCGTGTCAGGAACGGGAGCACGAGCAATAGAAGGCTGCGCATGAGAGACAGCCAAGGCTCAGGCTACGGAGAACAGGGACACACCAATGGGTGACCCAGCTTCTGAAGGAAGCCCCGGGGCTGAGTGACCGAGCACCGTGTAAGTCTCCCACTGTCCTGGTCGATGCCAACGTGAAGATTTGTTCACTCACCCCACTCTAAGTGGACTTCTTTGTGCTTTGGTCTACCCAAAACCCTCGGTGGTCGGCACTGACCTGGCGCAAGGCTTAGTGTGCGGACAGGGAGGCTTTCAGAACACTGTGGGAGAAACACCGGAGAGACCATGGCTTAGTTACTGTGAATCACTCACCCCGCATCTACCAGGCTAACTCTATCCCACAACTGTAAATGGGACCAAAGGGAGTTACACACTAGACGTGTGTGCTGACATATACTAAGGTCTTCAGGAGGCTCTGTGCCTGCCTGCACGTGGAAGTGTGGGCTCTCACTGCACACAATGCTGGTTCTACCTGGAGCGGCTCTCTCTGATGTCCGATTATTAGGGCTGTGGACGGCCCACCAGCGTAAGCATATTATTTTCCTTTACATCAGCAGTAGGAAGCCCCTTCTTGAGGATCCAAGAGAACACAAAACAGCGGATAAAATTAAGAATGGTACTGGCAATGGCCAGGCAGCCCCAGGAAGAGCAGAGCAGTAGGGAAGGAGGCATTTACCCACCGAGCCTGCCGCTTACAGCCAGTGCTAAAGTAACTAGGCCTCCTCTGTGGGATCTGACTCTGCAAAGCTGGTGGTATGAAAGCTGACCATCTTACGAGGATCGAGGGAGGAAACGAGGTGGAGGCAGAGGGCTCCAAGTTCTTCCAGGGCATGCTGGGTGGGGAACGGATGGACGGATGGACAGACGGAGGCTATGCCTTCAGCTAGTGCATGTGCTGCCCCGCTCAACCGCTCACATAGCAGGTACCACTGACGCCCTATGGCCTCGGTCTGGATATACTCCAACATGGAGACATTCTGGGAAGTCCCAGGACTCTGTAAGTATTTTAACTGGACTTTTATCCTGTGTGGGGTGTGTCGGTGCGTGTGTGTGTGTGTGTGTGTGTGTGTGTGTGTGTGTGTATTTTTCTGTCTAGACAAAACTCTAGACCCTGAGGAACTGCTATGATATACATGGGCAGAGTGTTTGTGTATACGTAAAATTCAGGAAAACATTATCAATCTGTTACTGGCTCGCTAGGTACCATCTCTCTTTCTCTTACTATTAATGGCTTCGAATTACCTCCAGTGAAAAGAAGACTTCTATCACAGTGCCTCTCATGATGCCAATGACACCCAGACTCTGGAATACTTTACTTTGTCTGCTTTTATTAGACTATATTGAACCTGTGTGCACTGTGTGGTATAAATGGAGTCTCCGGGCGTGACACCTGGCTGTCTACAGTCATTCTGATAGAGAGAAGCCACGGCTGCTGCCTGCAGGCCCTACACAGGGAACTACTGAACTTCTGAAGTGCAATCAATCATCAGACTTATCCTGTTTTTACAGCAGTCTCCCAGCAGGTGGCAGTAAAGGACCTTCACAGATGTGTTCCCATCCCGGCACAGCCAGGCAGTTCTTGACTTGACTCTAAATTCTACACTTTTCCCTCCTTGAAATGACAGAGCTCTCCCTTATTTAGTTAATGCAAATCCTAACTAATTTCTTCTCATCCATGTAGTTATGTGAAGGTCATATAAGGGTTAAGTCAGTGACAAAGAGTCCATGCACATCAGAATCCCATCAGAGCGTGCAGAGGATTCGGGCCTACCGTTTCTGCCCTGTACCTATAAGTCACGACCATGTTCCATATCCAGATGTGACACTAAAGCAGGCTGCATCAACGAGAAACACTAAAACTGCAGCATCTTCCTGCACTACTCACATGGCACTTCCCAACCAGATCAAGAGGCCCACTGCCACACATTGATGAACCAACCTGACTGTGCCCGCCGGTACTGATGCAGCACGCTCGCAGTTTGTACAAAGTGCCTGGTTTCAAATGGGTAAAGACATGCTCTGTAGCCGATCCACTGTAGGCCACTTCCCACTGCCCGGCTGGAAAAGGAGATGGGTGCAAGTTTAGGCCTTGGTAACAGCGTGACAGTCCCCATTAAAAACAGCATCGGAGACAAAAACACCAAGTGGCATTCACAGCAACCTGGCGTCACCCAACACTGAAGTGCAGAGGCACTTCCTATTGTCCCAGCGTTATAACACCACTGATACCAAGTCGGGGGGGGGGGTTGGGTGGCCACATCCCACGGGAGTTGGCACAGGAGGAGGGTACAGCGCTGCACAACTGTGAAATGCCATGCTGAGGTGGCCACAGGGCCAGCTATGCAGCAGGTACTGTCACGTGGTGGTGCAGGAGTCCTGTACGAGGTGCTGCCGAGGGCACCAGGGAGGCCCTTTACAGACGATTTGCTGTGTCCAGGGAGCCCACACGTATAGCTGTGACGGTGGTGGGTGGTGACAGGCACATGGAGATACTTGGAGGGTGCCCCACGAGGCTGAGGCTCAGGGGCAGAGGCACCTGCAGGCTGTCGGATGCTGTTTTGCTCCCTCTGTGTGAACCTTTAACTACAGGAGCTGTTTTAGGGAAGCATGCTCACCCTATCCTATTCATAAACCAATCTCCATAAATCCCGTCAGTGGCCAGTCAGACCTTTATTACTGCCCGGTGGTACTGTGCCTTGTTAGGTCTGAATTACGATCTAGCCCGTGGGAACTGGGAATTTAGACAGTGGTGCCTGTGCTATGGGCAGACACCTGGAAAAGTCCTATGGTCAGGCCATCAGTGTAAAACAGCACCTACTCTTGCACACTGAGTCCGTACCTGGGAGAGCCAGGGCACCTGAAGGCAGACTTACACATTCTCAGTAAGCACCTTCGAGATGACTGCTCTTCTAGTCTTAGACATTAGATAAGGCCTCTAGCACAGAAACTGATTTTATGTTAAGAACAGTTGTGCCCATCTCAAAGAATTCTATTTCTGGCCTAAAATAGTACTTAACAGGCTTAAAAAAACCCCACCTCCAGGTGCTTGTGGCGTCAGAACAAGCCAGAGACAACCACCACGAGTTCCCATGGCTCTCTCTTTTGCCACATTCATGCATACTTTAAAAAAGTAATGATTACAGCAGCCATATTAGTAAAGTTCGGTTATGTTTTAAAGTTTTGTCAACTGTATCTTTTTATATTGAATCCCAATGAGTTTTATTAGAAAGAAAAAGCAAGTGCATCTCTGGGGGCCTTAAAGCTCCTCCTTCCGTGCCCTGCCCTGTCTGAATGCTTACTGCATGCGTGGTGAGGGTGCACACGTGTGGTGAGGGTGCATGTGCACACTCATGTATGTCACTGCACACGGGGGTGGAGTGGGGTGGGGTGGGGTCCCGCAGCTGGTTCTCTCTGTCCATTTACACTTGGGTTTCAGGGATTCAACGCAGGTCACGTGACTCCGCGGCAAGCCCCCCCATGGTCTTGCCACTGGCAGTGTGACAACTGATGAGAACTTTAACCCCAGAGTCACAACAGAGACCAGTGTGCTCTGCAAGTCTGACACCGTCCCTGGCCACACTATGATGTGGCTGTGGCTGGCCATGGCAAGGATGCCAGGCAGACTACAGCTGACAACAGCCAGATAAAGTGTGTGGCGGCTTAGGGGAGAAAGCCTCGAGTTCACTCACTCTATTAATGAGTGGTGGCCAACGTTCCAAAATCAACACAGAAAATAGAAACAAAAACAGAAACAAAAATTGTAACTTGTCAAAAATGGGTACTTCAAGCAGAGTGAACTGTGGTGTCTGACACAAAACCATACGCAGGGGTACAGTGGGCTGTGGAGAGCTTGCTGAGGATGTGTAGGAAGGAAAGCTAGCTGAAGAGGGAGGGAGGGAGGGAGACAGACAGACAGACATGCCGATGCTTCCTATGGCGTGACTACACTACTAGCTCTATTGTTAGAACTAATGGCTGCCTGCTGCAGCTACTACAGAGGGTCTGACCACATCAGGGTGAGGACTGGGTGGGGATGCATTGTGTAATAATACAGTTTCCAAAGTGTCACCTTCAGAAGTTCCGTCCGTGATCTCCAGCAGATACTTCAGGATTTCTGAGCCACCATTGTCCTTTGGAGCATCTGCGGAGTAGGCGGAGATTAGTGAGGAGAGCGCTGGGTGTCACTGGACAGCACCATTCTAGAGTGCAAAAGCACCTCCACTATACGGCCGTCCATCGCGCGCGAAACCAAGAGCACAACCCATCGTTTTTAAGAAACCTGCCCCTTAAAGATTCTCTTGAGACAGCATCTCACGCTTCTGTTCAGGTTGGCCTCAAAGTTCTGGGAATGCTCCTGCCTCAGTACCCCACCCTGACCCCAGTACTGCGGTTACAGGTATGAGCCTCCCACACTGGCCCCCTCAGTGTCAAGAGATGGAGCTTTATCGGACTGCTTTTTAAGGTCGCTGAAACACAGAACAGAATGTAAGACTGCACACTGATTTAGTGAACACGCATCAAACTTGACAGGTAGGTGGAATGATTTTCCTAAAAGTGATATCACGAGGATCACTCTGAAGTGGCTCCTTTAAGAATGGGTGATTTTAATGGGAAGTTGAAATACTCAGGTATTTATCTTGTTTTATTATTTTTATGTCATATATTTATGAGCAACTAGATGCTTTTGAAAAACGGGAAGGGTAGAGAAAAAAAAACGCATTGACCAAAAAAAAAAAAAAAAAAAAAAAAATGCCAGAATGGAGTAATGTCATTGAACCTCACTTTTCTACCAAGCAAACGTTACATTGCCAGGGTCCCGGATGCAGCGCAGAATGACCAGCTCATGCACCAGGCATTTTGGGGTGACAGCTCCCTCTACCACAAGCCCTATGTCACCTTGGATCAGTGGTCTACAGACATAGACAAGCCCGCCTGCAAGAGCTTTGCTTTGTGAGATTAAAAACACCAGGTAGAAGGATTTTGACAAACTGTGGAGAACTCAGGTCTGCCAGCAGCTGCTCTGCATCCTTGCACACGGAGGGGACTTCCCAAGGCCTCGATGTTACTTACACCGATTTGTGAAGCTCACTTTCCCGGGTGTGCATTTGTCACACACACTTCGATAATAATGTGTACAGCAATCACGATAAGGACAAATCGGGCACAGAGCTAAGGGGGCGACCCAGGGATGTCCTGGGAGGCAGGCAGGCAGCCAGGACCGACCCCAGGCAACCCAGATGGCTCCACTCCTGACTCTCCTTGTCCTCCCGGGAAACCGACTTCAGAGCTCTTTGACACCTCAGTACGGTGTGCTTTCAACTGCGCCCGGTGTACATTACCTTACAACTCTAATGTTTTCTCTTCTGCCCCTCCCGTGCTGTTCATACATATTCTCACAGGACATGAGTGCAGAGCACACAGGCCCTAACAGCCTTACGTATGATTACAAGTGCTACAGTCGCACAGTGACATGCGTTTCCCTGAAATGACCTGCTCTGCAGAGCTGAGTGTCAGTGTCCTCCAGGTCACCTCAGCCCACATGAAAAACCTGGAGCTCATGGGGGGGGAGGTGGGGGGAGGGGAGGGGGTGGTGGGAGGGAGGGGAGGGGGACGGCGGGCAGGGATACTCCAAGCAGCATCAAAGCAAAAGTCTACTCTATTGCAACCTAAACACTCTGTATGTCAAAAAAAATCTAGTTAGGATTACATATCTAGTCTTGAAATCCAATCTCAATTTAAAAATATTTTATATTAAATTTCATTGATTTTTAAAAAGGTAAGCCATGATGGAATGAATTATCATAAATTCTCAAACTTAAGTTAACAGAGCATTTACAATAATGGAGAAAAAATGTAACATAGAAAATATGAAGTAGCCGGGCAGTGGTGGCGCACGCCTTTAATCCCAGCACTCCGGAGGCAGAGGCAGGTGAATTTCTGAGTTCCAGGCCAGCCTGGTCTACAGAGTGAGTTCCAGGACAGCCAGGGCTACACAGAAAAACCCTGTCTCAAAAAACAAAACCAACCAACCAACCAACAAACAAAAAGAAAATATGAATTAAATGAGATTCCCTTAAAACTGTTCACGTAAGTAGTCCACTAAGGTGAGACTGTACATTAACATTCAGTGCCCCTCACGGGTGATACTTTCCCCTTGTGTTTGGTTTGTCACGGCAGAGGTAGGGGAGGAGACATACCCCACTTGACACTGAAGCCATGCGATGTGACGGGTCCTTTAACGAGGGGTCTGGTCGGAGGTCCAGGTCTGTCGGGGCTGGTTGTACAAACCAGGACTTCACTGGGGCAGCTCTTTCCTTCCATGTTAGAAGCAGTCAGCTGCAGAACGGACACAGACACATTAGCACATGATGGTTATGGGCTACGAAGTCTCCTGGGACTTTGTACCATTGCAAGGTTAGACATGGACAGACGGACTGACACATATCTACCCAGTCACGGGTTTTCTTTCTTGAGACTGCTGATTTCAGTGTTTGTGATCACTTATTTTACTTAAATTTGGTTATTAACAATTAAAAATAAAACCAAAAGGTAGGTTTCAGTTAAAGACACCTGTAGGTCCTTACAAGAGAAAATATAAGCCCAGGTTAGTGGTACAAGCAGGGTGGCTGGGGCAAGATGACTGAGGCAGAAACCATTCTAGGCTATACAGCCTGTGCCAGGCACTCCTGGAATAGAGTAGGGCCATGCTTTACTAGAGGAGGAAGAAGAGGAGGAGGAGGAGAAGCAGGAGGAGGAAGAGGAGGAAGAGGAGGAAGAGAGGAGGCTATAGTGTTATTGTATATATAACCGGTAGTTTCCATTTATTCGGTGCTGTTTGATGAGAAGAAAACGCAGGGGTATGGCAAGGTTGTGGAGAAAGAGGAACACTCCTCCATTGCTGGTGGGATTGCAAGCTTGT
>NC_034593.1:22284309-22301765 GCF_900095145.1 Mus pahari
AAAAAAAAAAAGAAAACACAGGGATAGACAGAACTTTATTTATGGAAAAGACACATGGTGCCACCTTGTGGACAATGTCAGTAGTACAGCTATGCTCTGGGTGCCAAGATTAAGTATTTTTAGCATACCAAGAAACAATTATATTCCTCAAATAGCCAGTCACAACATTCCACTTGATAATTTGACAAATACTGAAGTGACTAAATGCCAAATTAAATTACTAAGCCCTAAAATTAGAGAAAGGAGGGCGGAGAATCCTCAGGGCACGAAAGGAAATAGGGTGCTGTGCACAGGACCAACATAGGCCGCTGTGGCGGGAAGGCATTGAGAACAATGCAAAGCAGCAGCTGTCACATCTGCAGCTGTGACATGGATCCCTACTGCAATGTTACTGGTGGCTGTTTGTAAGCAAAGGCCCCCCAACCCAGCAGGTTACAACCCCTTTGGGATTCGAATGGCCCTTTTGCAGGGGTCTCCTAAGACCATCAGAAAGTGCAGATGTTTACATCACAATTCAAAGCAGGAACAAAATTACAGTGGTGAAATAGTAATGAGAATAATTTTATGGTTGGGGTATTAAAGGGTCACAGCATCAGGACGGCTGAGAACCAGTGGCCTAAACTGAAGAAGGCTGAGAACTGCTGATGTAAACCGAGGAAGGCTAAATTGTGGAAGGAATGGGACACTGAAGAGAAAAACAAACATGAGAGGAAAGGGTCTTCCCAGTGCGCACGTGGTGTAAAGGCCAGGGAAGGAGCGGGCACAGGGACACAGGCATCCGGTCAGGGCCTTCCCAGATGCGTACTGGCCCTGGCTAAGGCAACCCCACTACGGCATCTTCTTACATGGGTTCTTACTTAGAAACTCTATTTTTAAATTAAAATATGGTGGGTGCTTGGTAGTGTCAATGTCATTTTCAAAGTGCTGTCCATTTTCGCCCCCTTTTGGCCTGCAGACTCCATTTGAAACATAAGTGGAGAAGTGTCAACGTGTCAACATCAGAATCAAAAGGAGAAGACTTACCCTGAATTTATACTGTGTGCTCCGTTTGAGATTTTTCACAGTACACGTTAGGTCCTCTCCAGTGTATTTTGGGTGGAAATGGCTATCCTGAAGAGGCAAAGCCAGAAAGAGACATTGGAATCATAACATCGGAATCATAACGTCGGGCCTCGGTTCCTAAGAGTCCAGGGTTTCTATGCCGTGGCTTCGTGTTCTGAGCAGTAGCTAGAAGTCTGGCAGCTACTGCTGAGAGAGTACAGGTCCCACCATGCCACAGGTGGCATGCAGAGCCAAATGCAGCTGTCACTTGTCACACTGCAGGTCAGCCTTATTATAACAAAGGTGAAGCACTTTGAACATTCTATTTAACACTAGATCTGTCACAAGCCAAGCCTGTCGATTCGAAGCTGACACACTCCAACAGGGCCGTGCAACAGTGGACAGGCGAGGCTCCTGAGCTCATGGCGCCCCCTCCTGGGTAAGGGGAAAGCAGGGCTCAGATGGGAGGGACACACTCCTGTAAGGGTAGCCCTGACCAATACAGATGAATACAACTGAACTCAAGCCATAGCATTCTCTCCTTCCTTCCTCCCTCCCTCCCTCCCTCCCTCCCCAGCATCCTTCTGAGCATCAGGCTCCCTTCAGGCTCAAGAGAATACCCCTGCTAAAAGGTGTTCAGAGCCTGGTCCACAAGCCCTTACACATCAGCTAAAGAGGCAGTTTAAGAAAGAAAACCCTAACACAGACAGAAGGCATGCCATGTGGCACTGGAGGCTGGGAAGGGTACGGAGGCAAGGCGGGCGGGCGGGCTGCTGGAGCTCCTGAGGGGCTGCCACAGCAGCACGGGTTGATGAAGTATGGTGGCCACATGTGGCTCTCGGGATTCAAACTTAGTCAGTTAAAAGCTCAGCTCCAAAGGTCAGCAGCCATATTTCCAATGCTCAGCGCCACATGCCCAGCATAAACTATAGGACACTTCTACATGACAGAGACTTTCCAGAGTGGAGATGGAAGGAAGCGAGGGGAATTGAGAAAGGGATATGCAAGGCCCTCCCTGCAGAGGGCACAGGACATGCAAGTTCACGAGGCCGGGGCACAGTGGTATAAGCAACAAGGCCTGTGACGAAGCCACGCACATAAGCCCGGGTAGGTGGGAAGGCCCTGGAGAGCTGAGGCTCCCCTGCGAGGGTGCCGGTGGGTACCATGGACTGTGACTGTGTGGCAGGGATCGATCACACTGCAGCACACTGCAGCACACAGCGGTGATGTCCCGCTGGGGCATGGAGGAGGCAAGAGGACGGAAGGCGGGCCTAACTGGCTACCTCAGCTGTGGGGTGGCAAAGTCGATTGTATCTCTGAGTTATTTTGGAGGAGGGCTGGGGAGCTTTGCTGGCTGATTCTATCTGGGGTCAGTGGATGACTCGTTTGCAGAGTTCGGGGAGGACAGGGATGATGGCCGCGACAGGAGAGTGGCCCTGAGCTTGGGTAGTGAGTAAGGAGTGGACGCTCTGCAGGCGCGCAACGCTGTAGGGCTCACGTTCTCATCCTCCTGAGTGTCCAGGGTGTAGGTAATCACTTCTTCAGGCGAGCAGCCTTCTGGCCGGCTCCACTGCAGGGTGATCCAGGTGACGCCGGCTCGGACAAGCCGGGGAGCCGAAGGCATCTGAGGGATGTTTCCCAACGTGTAGCACACGACCTCCTGGCTGTAACCACTGCAGAGGAACGTGGGGAGACATGTGGGGACCGTGTCAGAGGGATCCTATACACAAGAGATGGCCCAGTAGAGCTTCAAACTGCCCTAGTGGGCTCTACAGTCTGCACTTACAAAAGCACGGGTGTCATGAGAGAGTAGGGCCCCTCAAAAGCACACCGTGCACCGTATTTATTGAGGTAAGAGCAGCGGCTACGGAGGGACTGCAGATGAAGGTGGGTGCCAACAAGCAACTCTACTGACAGAACCTGAGTCTCACAGTTTCCAACTCTGTGAGTGCTTCTAATTCATTTAAAAACTGCTCGACCATAGACGCCTTTATCGTGCCAATGTTTCCAGACTGAAACCTCTTAGGATATATTGGTTTCCAGGCACCGGGAGGTAGTTCTAAAAACTCTGTGATGTTTCCGAGGCTCTCCAGGCTAGGGCCACTGCACAGCCTAGTCTTTAAGGTGCAGCTATGAAAGAAAGAGATTTTTCCTCTTGATCAAGAGGTACCTGGCAAGAACTGAGATGTCTATTTTCAAAGCCCCTTAATCAACAGGCCCCTGGGTTAGGAGTGGCTTCTTTCATTTCTTCTGCTGCCTGCCTAGAGACACCTGTAAGTAGAGGCAGTCCAGGCTTCCTCTGGCTCTGTGACTTGATCAGAGCCGCTCGGCAGCCCTCTGTACCAGCGACAGTCACACAAATGAAAAGGAAGGCTCCGGAGGACAGGCCCATCGGGGCAGCTTCCTTTACAAAGCTCTCCTGCAGCCTTCCCCCATGGCAGCAGTGAGGCTGAGAGGGGTCCAGCTGGGCCGGCCACCTCCCTCCTCAGGATGTTCTCTGAGGTGCTCCACGCAGAGGCGGCATCCTCATACCTTCAGGCAACGTGAGAGGCTGCCAGAGCCGTGCCCTGACGGTTGACGGGCAAGAAGAAAAGGAGCCGCCGTACCTGGTGCCAATGTCGTTGCGAGCAGCGAGCCTGAACGTGTAGCCCATGGCTGGACAGAGCTTTGTCAGTTTGCAGTGCTTCTGGCTCCCAAAGAAACACTGTCTGAAACCGCTGTTCCTCTTCCCCTGGAGGAACACAGAGACAGCTCATCTCGCTGGAAGTCACCCAGATCACCACATTTATCTGTTTATTATCATAAAGCTTATTGATTCATTCATTTAAAAACTTGAAATTACTGTGCAGATGAATGGGGGTTTGCCATGACATTTCCAAAAGCATACAGTTGTAAAAAAAAAAAAAAAAAAAGCAATCAAATTACCATAAGAAAATGAAGGAATATTTTAAACAAAAGCTCAAATTTCCAGTTTGAATGAATGAAGACAACAGGAGGCAGGTACCCTGAGGAACCGGATTTGAACATGAAGCACCCCACCCACACGGAAGTAAACACAAAGGCCACACAGATCAGCCATCCAGGCCCAGGGCTCTTTGGACTTACACGCCTAACAGGGTTTAGTTGACAGCATAAGATGATGGATGGTTCAGACCCAGGGCGATGTGGCAGTTAAGAACTGTGGTCACTAAGATGCCTCTCACTCGTGTGGGTAGCCATGGCCATTGAACAAGGGAGAGTCTCATAGAGCCAAGGATCCACCTTGGAAGTGGCCTGGCCTTTCTCAGGAATCCTCACCCCCTACCCCCACCCCCACCCCCACTCCCACCCCATCTGTGCAGCCAGACTCCCTGCAGCTTCTTGTCTCTTCTATCACAGTGGCTCAAACCCCTGGAGACACACATCATGGTGGCCACGGTGAGTTGTTTGTTTACTGATTCCTAAATATTGGTCACAAGCCTTTGAATCACCCTGTCCACATCTGTTTTCTTCCCAAGGGAGCTCAAACTCTGTATAATGACTTGAACTTCATTGTTTGATAAGACTTGGAATATTGGTTGAATGCCTGTATCTAATCTCCCCACCACACACACATACACACACACACACACACACACACACACACACACACACACAGAGAGAGAGAGAGAGAGAGAGAGAGAGAGAGAGAGAGAGAGGAGTGCGAGTATGAGCATACATTCAAAGTTTCTTATGAAGAGTTTTCAAGTTCTTCTGTGTAAAAAGAAAACCTGTCATGTAGAGTGCCTGTCTGTCTGTCTGTCCTGTCTGTCTTTTGTCCTGGGGGTTGAGCCCAGGGTTTCAAACATGACAGGCAACCATTCCATTGCAGACTCACTCCCAACCCCCTCATCCCATTTTATTTTAAGACAGAGTCACCAAAGGTCCTCAAGCTGGCCTTGAATTTGTGATTCCCCCCTCACCAGTCTCCTGTGGGAGCTGGAGTACAGCCTGAGACTCTAGGCTCAGTCCTGCGGCTGGGGTCTCATGGTTCTACATTAAAGGAAAAAGACCATTTAAGCTGGGTCATGGTCAGAGACATAAAAATTCATATGAGCAGTTTTCTGAACAGCATTTCCACTCGAAATGAATATTATCTTATTGGTCGATCATGAAAACAGGGAAACACACTAGCCAGGCATGGGGGTGCACACCAGCAACTCCAGCCCTCAGAAGGCACAGGCAAGATGATCACCATAAATTTTGGACCAGCCTTGTCTACATATTGAGTTGGAAGCCAGCTAGGGCTACATGGTGAGACCCTGTTTACATTATTGACTGACAGAGGCACATCAGAGCGAATGCTCTCGACAGGTCCAGAGACCCCAGGAATGTGTCTGAAACTTGCAAATTACTTCCTAAAGCAGGGAGCCAGCGGTTTTCTTCTAAGCCAATTTAAGAATCTCTTTTCTGTAAGCAGCCTCTGAATATAGCCTGCTGAAACACATTCCAGGTGACATGTAATTAAGAACAAACACAAGCAGACAGACTAAACACAAACACGCAGAACCCTAACAGTGTAAATCCCATTTATAATCCAACTCCCCAACTCCTCCCCAACCAGGAGGGCCCTGACTCCAGTGGAAGCTCTGATGGTAAGATTTAAAGCTCACTTTGCCAAGGGTTCAGATACCTTCAGGTGCAGGATGGACGACGGGTGGAGCTGAGAAACAGAGCATGTTCCAGCATGACAGAGCAAAGCCACTGTGTGGCCGGTACACTGGGGGCCGGTATAAACACTGGTGGCCGGTACACTGGGGGCCGGCACACTGGTGGCTGGCACACTGGGGGCCGGTACACTGGTGACCGGTACACTGGTGGCTGGCACACTGGTGGCCGGTAACACTGGTGACCGGTACACTGGTGGCCGGCACACTGGTGGCCAGTACACTGGGGGCCGGTACACTGGGGGCCGGCACACTGGTGGCCGGTAACACTGGTGACCGGTACACTGGTGACTGGTACACTGGTGGCCGGTACACTGGTGGCCGGTACACTGGGGGCCGGTACACTGGCGTGTACACTGGTGGCCAGTACACTGGTGGCCGGCACACTGGGGGCCAGTACACTGGTGGCCGGCACACTGGGGGCCGGCACTGGCTTTCACCTTGAGTGCTCAGACTCACACAGTAGATTTACTCATGTGGAAGCTGCTTCTACATACATCAGCACAGTTCCGGCCAGCGTCCAGCTACACTACATGTGCGTCCTGTGTGTTCACAGTCATCTTAGCAGCAGGGAGATCTGCCTGTCTTCCTCCCCTGTTTGTGAACCCCCATCAGCACCAGGACTGTGGCACGGTGCACCAGCTACGGCAAACACAAGCAAGCTGGAGCAGCCGATGTGAAGACAGGCTCTGTCCCACTCTTGGTAGAAAAATGAAAGATAAGTTTATTTCAACTGGAGAAATGAATGGGAGGAGCCAGGCCCACACCCCTGGCCATTTTGAGGCAGACCTGGCTCCGAGGCTACTGACCTACTTTGGCATGAACTGAAATAACCCCTGCCATGTTTTGACCCGACTCCACTGCCAGAGCCTGTGAGTCAAAAAGAAAGGCAGCCTTTCAGGTTCACTGGCTTGCTTCCGTTCATAAACTTGGGCATGCCCCTGCTTGTTTCCACGGCTCACTCTGAGTTCATCTGAGGGCAGTATTAATCTTTACTAGAATGTGAGATCGTCTCGGAGCACAAACTGTACAGACCAGCCTTGGGCTGCTTCACTTGGCTTGGGGTTGGGCACTCCAAGCCTGACCTGCCTCCTTCTCTAAGTTCTATGACCCCTGCCCGCTTCTACCCAGATGGTGCCAGTTCAGGTGCTGACCCTGACCCTGACCCTGACCCTCAAACTCCTGGTCAAAACTGCTCTCGAAGAAAAGGTCTTGGACTTGCCAGCCAGCTGGCTCCTGTGGATGGCATCTACAGACCTTCCCATCCCAGAGATCACAGCCCTGCTCCCTTTTCCTGTCCTCGTGGAAAGAGAAGGACGCAGCTCACCTCCTCAGCCCTGCCGTGTGCTTTTGGAAGCCTGGTCACCACAAGGGTATCTGCCATGGTTCACCGGGCCTATGGTGCACACCTCACTCTCTGAATCTGGGCACGCAATTGCTTCTATTCCTGCCCCCACAGCCTACGGGAGCCACCTTATCACGGAGCGCAGAGCACAGCTCACATCTGCTTGCAGTCTTGGAGCGAGTGTGCATGTTACACTCTGCTCTCTGGGGTTCCTGCTCTCTGAGGAATGGCAACAACCTGCAACTTTTTCTGGCCTATAAAATGGTCCAAGCATGGAAAGGTGGAGGTGAGAGACTGGAGCTCACAGTGGGCGGAGCAGGACCTACTTCTGCAAATACTTTTAAGAAGTAATGGTCACCCTAGGGACAGAGACCTTTCCCCCAAAGAGTTTAGCTGCCTTTCTATACAGATGATCTTAAAATGAAATTTGGGGATAAATCACACATGTAAAAGATCTTAAGCACCGCACTACATTTTTTTCTTACCCTTTCTGCCTATCTAAATTTCTTTCTAATCTATAGTTGAAAATTAAAGTTGGCTATTATAAAAGTTTATACCTTTAGAAAAGTAATTTATTCTTCCTCCAAATTAAAAACAACAACACAAACAAACCAACAGCCCACCCCCCTCCTCTGCTGAGCTGTGGTGAGCAACCCGAGGGGTGCAGGGCAGTCCTGCTTCTTGAGGGCGGCAGACGACGGCAGAGAGGAGACCAGGGCGGCGCCCGTGCCCATGCACAGTCCCGGCCTTCCAGCTTGCTAAGCTGTGCTGAAGATCACATCTGGGTCCTGCCCTCTTACCATATCCCTCCCTCCCTCCCTCCCTCCCTCCCTCCCTGTCTCATGTGTCAGCATGGTGTGCCCTCCCCTGCCTCTTGGATTCTCTAATACTTCTTGTTCTTCCTTCTCACCTGAACACACAACAGAAAAGCAAGAGAAGAAAAAACCTTTTGTGTTGAAAAGTCCGTGCTCTTATATCTAACAGCCTGTGGGCTCAGCACCTAAACATTGAGTGGCTTATCAAGACTCAAGGCAGTCAAGAGAAGTCTAGGACACAGGGAGTGACACTGGACATGGAATTCTTTCGTTCATTTCTGTGGAAAAATAGTCACTCTCCAACTCCAGGCCTTAAATGCACATAGGCACTGTCTCCCAGAACCAGGGTACAGGAGTGACACACAGGGCTCTGCACTCCCGACAGACTGTCTGCCTCTGTGCTCGGGCATTCACTCTGAGCATGCCATGCCCTGAGAAATCTCCAAATCAGCAGGGACCTCTCCAGCAGACAACGGAACTGCCTCGGGACCCCCACTGGATCACTCGGGACCCCCACTGGATCAATGCTCCCTCACAACTGACCCTCAGGATTCACAGTGCTGACCCAAGCTGAATCTAATCCCTGCAATAGGGTCCGTGAAAGTACGTGACTGGGTATTTAACAGACCTGGGTCTGATGCCCAGTGCTACACAGACGGGGTGCTTGCCCACACCTGTGATCCCTGCATACGGAGGCAAAGGCGGTAGGATCGGCAGTTCAAATACAAGCCACTTGACCAAGCAAAGCTGAGGCCACCTTGTAACACACATGCGTCTCTCAAAAGGAACAATGTTAAAAATGTGATGATCGGAAGCCATTACTGTGTTAACGTGTTCTACGATTCTGTATGTCTCCTGTCTCAGCTTTAGCCAACTTCTGTTGTACATCCTGCATTACGGAGACAGAGGTCTGCAGAAGGCCTGAGCCTCACTTACCAAGTGCTTGAACGAAAGGTTCCACTTTTAAGTGCCCTAAGCGACGGGCATGCCCTTTCACAGCCATCCGATAGAGCAAAGGACCTTTCACATGGCTTTCAAAAAGTACTGCAGTCACAACAGTCACAGTCAAACATCTAGTGATGAACCCACAGTGCCTCTTGGGGACAATGTAGTTACTTCACTTTACAGAGCTGCAGTTTAGACCAAGCACAACATTTGGGCTCTCTCCCCCCTTCTCTCCCTCTCTTCCCCCCTCCCTCCCTCTCTCTCCCTCTCTCTCCCTCTCTCCCCCTCTCTCTCTCCAATACTGAGGATGGGACGCAGAGGCCTACACAAGATCGACAAGCACTGTACCACTGAGCTATGTTCCCAGTCCCTGGGCTGAGACTTTTTGCGTGCCATTCCAAGGTTTGAGCACATATAAACCAGCTTTCCCCAAGACCTCCACCCCTAGGTAGGCTTCTAGTTCTCTGAGAGGACACAAAGGAAATGAGATCCAGGAGAAAAGCCAATTTACTGAAGGCACAGCCTGCTTGAAAGCGGGTAGGGAGGTGCACAAAAAAGTACTTGATTCTGTTTATAGGACCTGACTAATTTTTAAGCTTAAAAATGGGTTTAAAAACAGCATGTTTCTGTTTGTGTTAATTTGACAAAGAATGTAACAGAAAGCTTTCTCCAGTGGCTCTTCCTCTACTGACTATCCTCAGGGCAGCTCTCCTCGGGATGTGGGAAGATGGACTTTCCACAAGGGCTGGCTTCTGCTCCAGGAGCTGAGCACTTCTGGGCTAATTCTACACACATAATTCACGAGCATCCCAATTAACTCAGGCTTGTGTTTGCCTGCCAGAGGAACCTTGTACCCTGTGGGAGCTGTGATGCTCTGGCTAACATTCCCAATTAGCTTGGCACCACCAGTGCTGGAAGAGGGGATGTTCAACCAAACTGGCACCGACCACTGAAGCTGGCTGGCATTTTCAATTGCCTTGAAATTAATAGATTAGCAATGCCCCCTTGTTTATTTTCCACAACATCTTCATTCTTGGCTCAGGGGGATGGGGGTGGATGGCTGAGCTGGCAAATGCTTGCCATAGAAGCAGGGGGACTGAAGCTGTCTCAGAGTCCACACAGGAAAACGGTGCACTGGTGCACGCTTGCGATCCTAGAGCTGGGGATGTAGACACACAGGTTCCCGGGGCTGCCTGGTCTACCTGTCTCAAAAACACAAAACAGAACAAAACAAGAAGGCAGACAGTGCCCGAGGAATGACACCTGCCGCCACACACCCCCATATGAACACAAACATCCACGAATGGCTAAGCTAAGGGTGCTAGGCCCCACCCACGATGAACGAGTTCTCTCTGGCCATGTTTGCATCCTTTCTGTCTTCCCACTGTTCTCACTGCACTTTCCAGAGTGGCTACTGCCTGCTAAGTAAGTTACATGAAGTTGATTGTACAGTGTCACGTACAGTGGACCATGGCTATGGGTTGCAGACACGGACCAAGTCACTGAGCTGGGCACTTCCTGCAGCAGTCTAGTTTAATGTGATAAAAATTCAATTGAAAACCAAAAGAAACAAGGCTGCACTGGCCAAATGAACTTCTGCCAGGTTCTATGCTATGGTTTAGTCTGCTCATGCATCTATATTTAGACGTTGTTCCAGGACTGGCAGACTCTAGGCAACATCAAAGATAAATACTGGCTTGAGATGTGTTCAGCAAGCTATATAATAGCTGAGGCTCACGAAGGGGAGCTGGGGACACTGCACATCTGGGTAGATTTAGAGTTTCCAGTGCCAGGCCCCGCTCTACCCTCAGAGGCACAGTAACCTTTCCAAGTCAAGATGGAGGGGCGGGGTGGTTTGTAGCGGCATACAGGGAACAGGCACAGCACATCTTTTAGCCCCGGGAACACTAGGTACTCATTTCCCACGGGAGGCGTGGTTACCGGAAACAGGCAGGGGTGGTCACTGGGGCCTTGGCTTAGAGAAGCTGACATGGTTTCTCTACAAGTTTCTCCAGATACTGGTGTACATCTGGACCCTGGCGGGAGCAGGAAACAAGCTGAGAATGTTCCAGTGGAAGGGGAAGGAACAGAGGCAGCTAATAGGAGAAGCAGTTGCCTGGGGCTGGGGAATGGCTCAGTCCTGGGGCCCCTGCATCTGGAATATCAGTGTTGGGGAGGTGCAGGTGAGACTCAGTGTTGGGGAGGTGGAGGTGAGACTCAGTGTTGGGGAGGTGGAGGTGAGACTCAGTGTTGGGGAGGTGGAGGTGAGACTCAGTGTTGGGGAGATGGAGGTGAGACTCCCTGGAGCTTGCTGGCCAGTCTTGTGGCAGTGCTGAGCTAACTCAGAGAGCTTGTGGCTCAAAAAGCAAGGTGAAGATGACTGAGGAAGAAACATGAAACCAACCTCTGCTTTCCACACATTTATCTCTCTCTCTCTCTCTCTCACATGGGGGTGGGGGAAGGAGGGAGGGAGGGAGACAGGCAGGCAGGCAGGCAGGCAGGCAGGCAGGCAGGCAGGCAGGCAGGCAGACAGACGTGACCTGTATAACTGACAGGTGACTGAAGGATGCACCGCTTTGGTACAGTAGATACATACTGATAGAACAGGTACAAGGGATTGCGACAAATGTTTGCGATTTCAGACGAACTTCCCCGAAAAGTCTGCTTCCCAGTCCACACCCCATTCTGTTCATCTGCCAATTAAAGGAAGAATCTGGCCCTGGTGCCAAGGTCCTTGCAGAGAGCTCCAGTGCTTCTGGGTTCTGGTGTGCTGGTTATAGGCTTATGTCGATGTGACACAAGCTAAAGTCATCTCAGAGGAGAGAGCCTCCATTGAGAAAATGCCTCCATAAGATCTGGCTCTAAGTATTTCCTTAAGTTAGTGACTGATGGGGGAGGGCCCAGGCTTGTGAGTGGCACCAACTCTGGCCTGGCGGTCCTGAGTTCTTTAAGAAAGCAGGCTGACCAAGCCAGTAAGCAGCACCCCTCCATGGCTGTTGTATCAGCTCCTGCCTCCAGGTTCCTGTCCTGTGTGAGTTCCTGTCCTCCATGGCCGCTGTATCAGCTCCTGCCTCCAGGTTCCTGTCCTGTGTGAGTTCCTGTCCTCAGTTCCTTTGAGGATGAACTGTGTTATGGAAGCCTAACTCAAACAGTCCCTTTCCCTGTCAAGTTTCTTTGCAACTTCCCCATACTTCAGGCTTTCGGGAAGCCTTGGATGTGGTGGTAAAGCCTCACGAGACGGTGAACACTACCACTTTACAAGCTAAGGTGTAGCTTCCCACACAAAGCCAAAGATGAACTCAGACAGATGCATGCTCTGTGAGCCCTTAACCCCATGCCAGCCCCCATAGGTACAGTCACTAGGAATGACCCAGGACCACATGGCCTTGGACAAGCAGGTCACTCAGCCAGGTGCTAGCACTGAGGAATAAAACCTAGGATAGGGGGGGGGAGGGAGGGAGGGAGGGAGGGAGGGAGAGAGAGAGAGAGAGAGAGAGAGAGACCAGACCCACGGCTAGATACAACCTTGGAAGGTTCACAACCTACATCTATTAGCCAGGCCCTTCTGCTGGACTCTACAGCCTTTAGCTCCACTAGGAATGGGAGACATGGTGTTCCAACCGCAGCCTGTGGAGGCCATTCCAGATTCAAAGCAGAGTAAGCTTCCCTTGTGGGTTTTGGGGCGGTCACTCTGTCAAGTGGTGCTGAACTTCCATTATTCCTAGGATAGGCGATATGTGACCAGAACAGTCAGACAGTCACACGCAAACTCATTTGTGACAAGCAGCGGTCTGAAAGGTTATCAGCTCTGGAGCCAAGCAAGAGACGGTGAAGCCAGCTTGATCCTCCAATGAGCCGCTCCGTGAGTCAGGACACACCCCAGTGGCTTGTACAATGTAACCATGGGTAGAGCATAGCCTGTGGCCTATGTCACTAGCTGCTAGCCTTTCTGTCCTCTGGCCTTAGCACTAAGTATCTGCGGGTTTCTGAGGCTGGAGGTCCGTTCTTGGTGTCAGAGTGCTGTAGGGTTTTCAGTCACTGGGGTCCCAGATATTAACTTCCTTTCTTAGCCAGCTGAGTCGCACGTGAGGAAGATTCTGGTGAACTTGAATCATTTCAACCGACAGGACTGTTTTCCTGGTTGCTGCATATTTTGCCTCCATGTTGCAGGCAGAAGCCACGCTAACAGCATGGCAGCATCTGAACATTGATCTGTGACTAGCCCAGCAGCAGGAGTCCTGTTTAAACTCCTAGAAGATGGTTTATTCACACGGTCCTCACTACCGCCTTTCCTACTCGGATCTCAACATCAGCAAGGATGGGGTCATCCGTACATCAACAGGGAGGGGTCAATACCCTGAATTTCTGTTGCTAAGTCACCTTCTCCCATCATAATGTACCAGTGCTATGACATAACAGACATCTCTCCAGAGAAGATACCAAGGCTCAGTACAACTGATCCCGAGGTACCAAGACCCAGAGGCAGACAACACAGAGGCTAACCCATTCCAATCCAGGTCAGCAGCTTCCCACTGGCACACACAGCCACAGCAGTCTTAGGAGATCATCAATGGCTGGTGGACACACACACACACACACACACACACACACAATATCTAAGTATAACTTAGAAGCTAAGTTTCTACCAATGTTTCCTTTATAGCACTTCTTTTCTAAAATAGAAAAGGTTCTTATTTAACCACAAAATACAGGGTTTTTGTTTTTTTTTAAAGTTTTTAAAAGTTTTTTTTTTTTTTTAAAGGCCAGTTCTCCATCCATTTAGAAACCACTAGACTGAGGAGGCTCTCGCTGTATTGCTCCCTAACCTAGAGACCTCTCCTGCTTAGACTCCAGCCAGTTACTCTATATCAGTTTAAACTCATGGGTAACCACGTTGGCTGGCAGTAGATGAACAGAGTAAGTCAGTCTGCCCTGGACTGGTTCTAGAGAACTCTCTCCTACCTCTGCTACAGATGCGGGGAGCTCCTTAAGATGGATGCGACACCAAGGTGCTCAAGTGTTGGAGACCAGGTTGAGAAAACCCAGGCATCTCACAGCCCGGGCATCTCACAGCCCGGGCATCTCACAGCCCAGGCATTTTTACAGCATGCAGCTGAGAGCCATATAGTTCTTTGTTTGGAGCCAGTTGCCCCCTCTCTCTGCAAGGCCGTTTGGTGGGAACCAGCAAGATTCCGGCCCTAAGCAAACATCAAGGACTGAGGGAGTGTTCTTACATTCCAGAGCTGCCCGGAGCTGTCACCTTGGGCTGTTAACAGAAACTGGACTTTGAGATAAGCTGCCTGATGTTCCAGAGCAGTGATGCCAAGGAACTGAGATAAATCACAAAAGTTCCAAATTCCCAATTAGCCTCCCCATTTGTCCTTCACTGAGCTTCTTTTGATCACTCCCTAACCCCTTGCTGTATTGTATAAAGCCTGAGCATTTTCCCTTAGTAAATGAGACTATGACAAGCATGCATGGTCTCCGTCTCTTTATCCCATTTCTCTTTAGGTTTGTGATCCCCCTTGAGGACCAGGGAATAACGTGTCCTGCGGGATGGGATACTGAAGGTGAGTGGGCACAAGACCTCACAACTTAGAGAATTTGCCAGGGCAGTAATAGGAATGGTAATCCCGGTTCTCCCTCCCTCTCCACTGTCTCCCTACAGGAAGGAAGCCTTGTGCTGAGAAAACCACTACTAAACAGAGCTTTGCTGCTGTTTAATAAAAATGCTAAGGGGCCTGGTGAGACAGCTCCTTAGGTGAAGTGGCTTCCACACAGGCACAAGAATCCCTCAAGCCATGTGAAAACCCAGGTGCTCCCTGGGAAGGGGGGGGGGGAGGGAAAGAAACAGGCGGGCCTTTGGTAGCTCACGGCCAATCATCCAATTGAAACCTGACTTGAAAATGACCTTCTGCCTTCAGGCACCTAACAGGAAGACTCCTGAGGGGCAGTCTCTGGCTAGACATCTGTGTCAAACTCCAGAGGTCATGTGAGTCACAGCGGCAGGGACCCTTGTCTGGTGAGGAAAAGCCACACCACTTTAAGTAATGAAAACCAACCTGAGTCAGGTGATGAACTGACCTCCTAGCCAAGTAGAAAAGGATTCCAGAAGGTTCTACTCTTATGCTTCATCTCCACAGCATGGCTGCTTATTCCATGTAACTTTAAAAACTGCGGAGTTATCAAGCTAGTTACTGGAGCAGAAAAGTACCTCACTCTTTCTTACTGAAGCCCCATGAGCAATGCTCAAGTAAACTGTTTGTACTGAGAAGGTAATGGCCGCAGGCTTGAAGGAGCTGTCAGTCGGCAGCTCTGCTCTGCTTCTGTTCCTCACTGTAGCCCTGCCCCACTCCCCAGCTCTGTGGACACAGCACAGCCACAAGCCTGACTTTCAGAAGGAGGCTTGAAAGCTGGGCTTCCGGAAGGCCCTGCACTTGAAGTTTCCTAGTACTTTCAGATTGGGTCACTCCTCACCCTACTGGATGGCAGTTATAAACCGAGTTTCCTAGAGCAGCAGCCACCGCAGCTGTGCTGTCCACTAAAGCCTGGGGCTCCAGAGGATGCACAGGACCGTGGTTCCAACCTCCCCTCAAAGTGATGACCCTTGGCCGAGGGGGAGGACACGTGGGGAGGGAGCTCTTCCTCTGATCAACCTTCTTTGAGACTTATTTAAAGATGGATAACTTTAAAAAGTGCTTTTACATTGTTTTGGTGTGTGCCTCTGAATGTGTGCACACGTACAAGGTGTGTGTGGGAGTCCGAGACAATCGGAAGTAATCAGTTCTCTCCTTCCACCATGGGACCCAGGGATTGAGTTCAGGTTGTCAGGCCTGGCAGAAGAAAGGACCTTTCCCCAGTCCTGCCCTGTCCTGTCCTGTCCTGTCCTTTCCCTTTCCCCCCTCCCTCCCTCCCTCCCTCCTTTCCTTCTTCTTCATTTTTCATGCATTTTATTCTTGGGAAGTGATCTGACCCTCCACATACCCCACAATCTTCTGGGACCCAGGTTTAGTTCTGCAGCCCCTGGACCGCCATGAGGCTCTGGGAGTGTGGCTGAGGCACTGGAGAGGGAGGGGAGGGGAGGTGTGATTCCAGGGAGGGTGAGGTAGGCAGAGGCAGTGGCTGCTGGCATTATCCACCCTCCCAGTCTCCGGCCCCACCATGTTGTGCTAGGAGTGGGGCCTAGAAGCAGGCCCTGCCCCAGGGGCACCGGCTCTTGAAGGTGGTGGAGGAGGAAGCCTCCGAGCTGCAGCCAGGGCTTCCTGTTTTCTCATCCTGCAGGCCAGATGTTGGTTGCCTTCCGTGAACACCTGCCTGCTTTTCTTGTAGCCAGGGCTTGGCTAACACGGCAATGCTGACTCAAGCCAGCTGCCCCAAGGAACTGCTGATTCTTCCGTCATTTAGAAACAATACTATTAGGCTATTCTGCTAGAAATTTCACTTCTAAAATGATAAACAGCAAGAATGAACTAATTGCTCTTGCTGGTGGTCTCACTGCCACGAATTCTATGGAACCATTTTTTAAGCTTCTCATGTGGCTAGAAAGAAGAGAAGCAGGGTTTAAAGCAAAGAAGTAACTGGATGAAAAAACAGGAAGAGCATGAGGCTAGCTTTGCTCATTTCCGTATTGCTTGCATATGTTCCAAAGAGAAGATGCACCAAGAGCCTGTTCAGCTACCATGCTGTCCTCATCATAGGGCAGGTTGCCATGTGGAGGCAGTAAGCGGTATGCACCAAGAACATTGAGTCATAAGTGAACCCATCAAGTAATACTGAGAACAACCCCTGAATAGTCTCTGATCAGAAAAGGCGACCACAGGTCACCTACTCCGTGACAGCATGGCTGCTTGCAAGCTGCTGGCCGTCCTTGCTGCCACTGTGCAGATGGGATAACTGAGGACCTACAGGGTAAGCTGCACGGTGTAAAGTTGGGACAGAGACTCCATCTCCTAATCTTGGCGCTCTTGAAGATCCTGTCCTGCCAGGGCTTCCAACAGCCTTTCAAGGCGATTGTTAACTGCAGGGCACAGAACCCTTTGTTGACCTGTAGGTAAAAGGCAGCCCAGCATCTCCAGCAGTGGTCAGAAGTCAGGCCCAGCAGGAGTTTAAAGGTAGGAGAGGAGCGATGAAGGGCACAAACAAGGCTATGATTAAGGAGAGAGAAAGGCAGGAGGGGACCATGCAAATGCATAAGGCCCCAGGCTGACCACGGAGTATTTGTGGTGACTGGTCCAGGGTGGGTATCATGGCAGCACAGCCCTCAATCTATCTCACAGGAAGGGTGAGCTGCCCTGCATCTGCACGTGCCTACAGGGGGCCTGCCCAGGGGGCCTGCCTAGGGGACTTCCCACTCAAGCACTCGGCTCCTCTGAGCTTCCCAACAGACCTAAGACAAACAGCAAAAAGCACAGGACAAAGGCCACACATGGGGGTAAGGAGGTGGCGCGGCTGCTAATGCGCTTACAACGTAATAGTGAAGACCTGGGTGTGATCAGCAGCTCTCACATAAAACCCAGTGCAATGTACATGCTTGTGATGTCAGCACTGGGGAGGCAGAGATGTTTGTGATGTCAGCACTGGGGAGGAAGAGATGTTTGTGATGTCAGCACTGGGGAGGCAGAGATG
>NC_034593.1:22301805-22317923 GCF_900095145.1 Mus pahari
ATGTTTGTGATGTCAGCACTGGGGAGGCAGAGATGTTTGTGGTGTCAGCACTGTGGAGGCAGGCATACTTGTGATGTCAGCACTGGGGAGGGAGGCATGTTTGTGATGTCAGCACTGGGGAGGGAGGCATGCTTGTGATGTCAGTACTGCAGAGGCAGACAGGTGGATCCCAGGGCTCTGACAGCCGGCCAGTTTAGACTAATTGGCAAGTCCAAAACAAGGAGACACTGTCTCTAAGAGCAGGTTGATGGTTCCAAAGGAACAGTACCTGAGGTTGGTGTCCAGTGTCTACTGGCACACAAGTGCACACACACATGAACATGGATACATACACACAGATGCAGACACACGCATACAGGTACAAGCCCTCTGAGATCTTAAATGACCTTCATTAAACTCCTAATCTTCCTCACAGAGGAGGGAGGACAGAGAGGGAGGAGGAAGGAGTGGGGATGTCCCTGAATGTTCAGGGGTCAGCCAAGGGCTACACCAGTGGTCCCATTGTCCAATAAAACCACGTCATAATGACAATTCTGGAAAGCCAGAGATTTCACCTAAGTGTACCCATGGGCCATTGGTAGGGATTCCAAGGTCACTGTGGCAGCTGGCTTTGTTACTCAAGTCTGTTAAGGTGCAACCCAGATGGAAATACACTCTGCAGAAAGTGATGAAGGTCCCTCCTATTGCTTTAAAATTTCATCATTAACAATTTCATCCATGTAACATATTCCATTTGTAACAGTTTTCCATACCTGGTAAGTAATGTCTTTGCTTATGCAAACATTCTGAATTTTTAATCTCTTCAAACTTACATCACAGAGATTAGTTAAAAATTTCCCAATTTTTCACATTTTGTATTTTGTAAGTCCTTAGCCCCTTGTACCCAAGCACAGACAGGGAGACGGCGGCAGTGACTGAACCAACCCACAGAGGTCAGGATGGTCTCATCCACGGGGACTCAGGCGTGGTATGGACGAGACTCCATGCGCTGTTCCACTCTGACAGACACAAAGCAGGCTACCGTGTACCACGCCAAACAAGAAAAGCGAGGCGAAGCAAGGCAAAGCCAAGCAAAGGCTGCTTCAGAAGCACCAGGCTCTGCCTTATCAAAACCGTCTATGCAGTGGAGACCAAACAGCCCAGCTGCTAGCACAATTCCCACCGCGGAGGCGGTGGGAATCCGGAACAGAGAAGACCTGCCTATCCCCAGTAGTACTGCTGGCATGTAAGCAGCTAAATTTATGTCAACACACAATTCCCTGTACAACCGCAATCCAACTGCTTCTCCATAGTCAACAGCTAGAGTCAAACGTGCGTACTGAGGTTGTACTTCTTCAAAAATGGCGTTTTACGTGGACGAATGTGGAAGGAGGCTTACCTCATCCCATTCTAAAAGGTAGCTGGTGATTTTTGAACCATTGTCAATTGGAGCCTAAAAAAAGAAAATAGTGAAATGAGATTGGAGAAAGCCGTTCAGAGACAAGCTAGCAACTCAAGACAGAGGCTGTCCCCTCGGAGGGGGCACCAGCAGCTGCCGCAGGCCTTGGGAGACACAATTACCTATTAACTTTAAGAAAGGCCTCCCCACTGGCAGCCTCCCCACCCCCCCACCCCCCGGAAAGTAAAATACACCCACTTCTGCCTCTACCCACACTCCTGCCCTGTGCGCCCTGCTTCCTCGGGGATAAAGCTTTGACCGGTCACTTGGTCACTTTAAGTTCAGGTATAGCAAAAGACAAAAGGCCTGCCAGGTACAGTCCTGCCTGAAACTTCCCTGCAGCTTTGGGGTCCTTTTGTTCTACGTCTTCCTTCAAGTACTTAGGATCAGAAAGCCTGGCATTAAGTACCCCCTACACCCCCTCTGCCCCACCCTGCACCACACACCAAAAAGTAATTAAAAAAAAAAAAAAGGAAAAAATTACATCCTCTGGATAGACTGCCGGAGGATACTGCTATTTACATGTTAGCAAAAGGAGGCTTCATCATTTCCTGTGCTCATAGAACAAAGCTGCTACCAAGGTCACTGAGCAGATAAGGGTTCAACTAGGCAACTAGGGCCTTCCTAGAAAAGAGCACTTTACAGACCCTGAGCTGTCAGAGGGATGACCAGGTGGGGTTCCTGGTAGCAAGTTCTAGAAAGACAGGAAATAAGAGTCAAATGGTAAGAGCTTATCTTGTCTCAAAACATGCTTGGGTTTCGTTCTTCCTCGAAAAAAGGAGGCGAGGGAACTGCAGGGCACCCTTCTACACAGACAGAAACCCAGATTCTCACTGTTGCAAGTGAATCCCAGCTTAACTGCCGGCTTGCCAATGGTCTGCTGTTGGCTGTTTAATATCAACATGGGCTTTCTTGTTCCAAGAATGAAGACATATGACGGACAACTGGGAGACTCTATAAATCACCCATTAACCTACCCAGTTTTATAAGAAGCTCCCAGCAAACAACACCCATTCCTTTACCACAATCAAACATCATCAAGGCTCTGTAAGTGCCACAGGTCCCTGTCTCCCTTCCATCTTCCATCCTGCTAGGCCAGCTTGCAGACTGCTTGCTATGAGTCCAGAAGTTTGGAGTTTTGGTGGGTCTAGCCCAGACGACAGGGTACAGATGTATGTGAAATTTTAAGTAACTGGCAAAGCTTTCAGGAGAATCCAATTCTATGAAAAGAGCTGCATGAGCCACAGCTCGTGACTGGCTGCCCTTCATTAGCCGGCCTGGGAATAGCTTGCCCACAGCCACTCTCACAATCCCCAGGGTGGGATCTTTGGGTCAAGGACTTCTCCCATGTCATTGCTGACTTACAGGACCCCAGAAGTTCTTTGGCTCTCAGTTTTTGGTGGAGTCCAGAACAGGCAGCAGCCAGAGCCGGTCTCTGGTGTGCGTGCCTTTACCCAGTTCCCTGGGAGTACATTTAAATAGAAGCTGGGCTGAATCCAGGACCATAGTTATGTTTTTAGACAACTGAATGGAACAAGAAGGTATCTGTTCCCAAGTGACCTCTCTGGAAGCTGCTGGTCCCCCTGAGACCCGAATGCCACCCAAGCAGAGAGCATAGACATTTCAGTGATTCCCAACTTTAAGTTTGTAAGACCCCGGGCTCCCTCTGGTAATCTTCAGATTTCTTGTATTTTATCAAAAGTAATAGATTTTAGTTCTTTCCTTTGGAAAAGCTAGATTTATATTAGCGTAGCTTCTTTTTAAATGAATATATATTTGCCAAGGAATTAAGCAATGATGATGACCAGTTGGGTGCTAAAACTCTGAAAAGGTGGGAGATCACTGACCTGTATTATCCCTGGAAGCCAGGAAGGAAAATAAAAAAGTTCAGATTCTAAGCCAGTTCAAAGTGTTTCCTTTGTCCCACTAACACAGTCAATGTCAGCCACTGACTCTGGGCACATGGCGACCCAGCAGGGTGCAGAGAAGTCTGGCTACACTGCTCCTGTCCCAGGCTAGCTCCTCTCTCCCAAGCCCCCTCACCCCTCCACACTCCGGAACCATAAGCCTCCGGCGCCTCCATCTATCTGACCCGTTCTAACTACATTTTAAGATATCAAGACACAGAAATAATAAGTATTGTAAAGGGTGACATCTACTTTCGTGAGAACAGGAACTGGTGAATAGCAGGTTAAAGGCACACTTTAAAGGAAGAGCCCACCCTAGGACCTCACTCTAGACGATGGTTATTTTTAGACAGTATACTGAATTTTATGAAAATCACTACATAGAGTTCAGGCTGTTAAAAATAGGAATCCTGATTGAGCTAATGACTAATTAGTGAAAATTAATGAAATCTTAATAGAGTATAGGGCACATTATATTCTGGGAAACTTTAACTGTATTCAGCTTTACTTAGGATGAAGGCAATGATCGCAAACCTTCTTTATCTTGAAACCTTCAAACTACATTCTGAAGTTTACAAAATTTGCAAAGATGAACTAAAGTAGTAGAAAGTGATAAAATGGAGGTGTTTTAAGTATTTCTATCACTTGTGATACATTGGGAGATTTACGAAGGCCCTGAGAAGGTGCTCACACCGGACCTGGCAGAGCCTTCCNCCCTGAGAAGGTGCTCACACCGGACCTGGCAGAGCCTTCCTTCTACCTCTTCTGCTTGGCTTGTGCGGGGAATGGCAACTTCTGATGCATCCTAACCAGGTACACACAGTGATTATACAGGAAGCCCCGCCCCACTGCAAAACGGAATATCTGAAAGGGCCACTGCCTGCTGTGAACATTATTCTTGGCACTTTGAACTACCCACCTTCCACTGCAGGGTAAGTGAACTTTTGCTCCTGTGTGCCAGCTTGGGAGGGAAGGGACATTCTGGTGCGCAGCTATGGGTGGTGAAGCTGACTGGCTCGGAGCAGGATCCCTTGACAGAATTGTACACGGCGTATACCCTGCAAAGGAAACAGACAGACAGGGTGAACATCAACACCTGGAACCCTCGAACAAGCTTCTGATGTCTGCCTTGTCCGTGGGCTTCATGGCTGAGCCAAGCGCCTTACCCAAGAGCACACTGTGGCCTTCCCCTGACCTAGCCCTGGGCGACTACAGGGACAACCATCTCATTAGGTATTCTGTTCAGTGAGTCCCCTCTCAGTCCCACTGCAATGGAGATAACTCTGCTGACTGGAGAAGAATGGTCTACATAAGAAAGTGACCTTCAGCCCCAGGATACAGAATAGCCTCCATACATACATTCTAAAAACCAACAGGCTTGACTTGGCCCTCTAGGAAGATGTAAGAAGTACACTAGTAGATGTGAGTGAAACGGGATGTTACATACTGACCGGAGCGCATAGGCTGCAGAGAACGTACAGAGGAACAATGAGATAGGTGACACCTCAGAACTGCTCAGGCACGGTGTACACTGAGCTCAAAATACGGGTGCTTTTCCCTAGAAACCTACTGGCTACTGCCAAATGCATCTCTTTCCAATTCATCAAAGCCAGGGTTCCAACACAGTCCACCTGCACACCTATTTAATGTCCAGACACAGCACCAAGATTAATGCTTTTCTCTCCGCACTCTGAAGCACTTGGCTCGGCATTCACACGTGCCTGACTGTAGGGTACGGAAGTCAAAAAGTAAGTCAAAAAAAGGCAACAGGAGAATGCGTCCTGTATTTGTGTCATCTGCATGACACATCATAGCATGAGGCAAACGAATGATACCGATTGAAGACGCTCCCTGCCCAGCTCAGTGGAGCAGAGGCTGTCCTGTGCACACTGTATGAGGAGGGATGTGAAGGGCGAGATCCGGCCAGATCACTGCTATACGTCAGGATACACTCAAATGAACCGTACTTTGTTCTAGACAGGGTCAGGCTCAAGCTTACATTTTATTATATCAGAATTCCCCAGCTGACATCTTAATGGTTGTACCTAGGCCAGGATACACATGTGCTGTGGGAAAGGGACCTGGTGTCTTTAAATACAAGAGCCACTTACACATTTTAGGATGAGACTAAGATCATCCCCAAGGGAGACAATGAGACCCTGAGCACAGTAGCGCATGCCTCTGATTCTGTCTTGGGCAACCTGAGTTTGAAGGTGCCTTGGGCTACTGTCCTAGTGATGGTTCTTGTCAACTTAGCACAAGCTGGAGCCATTTGAGAAGAGGGGGCCTCAGAAAATCCTACCATCAGACTGGCCCGCAAACAAGCGTGTGGGGTATTTGCTTGACTGAAGATTAATGTGGGAGGTCTTCACAATTAATGAAAGCACACTATGGGGCAGTGCCATTCCTGGGTAGGTGGTCCCTCCATGGTGTAAGAAAACGGGCTGAGCAATCCAGGAGGCGCAAACCATAAGCAGCCTTCGCCATGGCCTCTGCTCTGCTCCTACTTCCAGGTTGGTGACCTAGTTCCTGCCTTGACTTCCCTCAGGGATGGAGAGTGTCCTAAGAGGTGTGAGCTTGAGGCAGGTGTGGTGGTGCACACCTTTAATCCCAGAAGTAGAGGGAGGCAGATGTTTTTAGTTCAAGGCCAAGTTCTAGGTCAGCCCGGACTACACACAGAAAAGAAACCCTGTCTCTACTGCCCCTCCCCACCCCCGCCCTTAATAAAAGAGTTGTCAACTGAAACAAACTCTTCTATTTCCAAGTTGGTTTGGGTGATGACCTTTCATCATATCAATAGAAACCCTAACTAAGAATTACAAAACAAGTTCTAGACCATTCTGTACTGATACACAAATGAAAATAAATAAAAAGAACTATGCCAATCTCTACGAATTTATGTGCCGATTTGACTATATGTCATTGCCCTGTTCCTAGAAATTTGGAGGACAGAGAAGCATATTTAAAAATCCAGAAGGCTCAGTCAGCTAAACGGACAAGTGTGGAACACTCTACAAGACAGAAAAATGACTGCAATGAAACCTCAAAGAGCTAATGGGAAATCCGTGGGGCTGAAGGAATTTAAGAAACATTAACCAAATAGCATATTCAGGCTGCATTTGAATTTTTATAACAAACTGAAGAAGAAAACCAAGGAAAAGAGGGCAGTCTCTGAGTTCTGAAGACATTAAGAACCCCTAGAGTGTTTTAAGTGGCATGTAGTGATGGTAATGTTCAAGAGTGAAATATATATCCCCTAAATTTGACTTCAGGATCTTTGCTAGGACAGAGTTTGGCAGAGAAAGAACTCGAGGGCAAGCATAAAACTCTGAGGTGGTTAAATGGGCCACGTGCAGTCAGTTTGCTCGTCTTGAACTGTGGAGACTGTAGAGTTTGGCAGTTTGCAACTTGGTGGTAGAGCATATATATACTCAGCTTACACGAGGCCCTGAGTTTAATCTCCAGAAAACCCCTCTCCAACAAGTTGGTCAGCAAAGAAAACTATGTTAATTTTAAAGCATACTATAAACATGCTATAGATAGTAAATTACATCAGGATTACTTATTAATGAAAACTGCTCAGTAAACAAATTGTAACTACTTGTAATGGTAACAGTAGCAAGCACATTCCTACCCATGATGTCTATAAAAATATGAGAAATATTCCAGGGACCAGGAAGATGGCTAAGTGGTTAAAGGCACTTGCTGCCAAGCCTGATGACCTGAATTTGGTCCCTGGAACTCACATGGTGGACAGAAAGAGCTCACCCCTGCTAGTTGTCCTCTGGTCTCCATATGTAACCTTCCCCAAATGAATAAATAAAAATAACCCAGCGTTTTCCACACGAGGGTGATGGATTCCCCCTAATATCCTCTAACAGGAAGCTCTACAGCATAGGACCATTTTCTTGGGTTAAATAAACCAGTTTGGGTTTCCTCTGCACTCATCTCCTCAAGCCAGAACATTTTCTTGCATTATGAATTGTAAGTTGGGGTTCCACATGGTTTCCATATCAATACCAGCCAAACATACGAAGCAGGGGCTCCAAGAATTTCATCCACAGGCTTGCAGCTCCTTCCCACATGTCTGGGACACCCCAGGAACCACAGTCTCCGGTAAGCAAGAGCTATTTCACAACTGTGCTCTGGGCTGGTCAACTAGGCTTTTGGGAATGCCTCGAAATACCGGTTTTCTGGGAAATGTCATTCCGTGATGTCACTTCTGGGCAGCTTCTTGGACAAACTGCGCATGGTAGTGACTGGAAAAGTGCCACTAGGTTGGTCATGGGCTTTCTCCACTTTATCACTTCCATCCCCGACAGGGCTACAGCTGAGGGAAACAGTGTTCTTCTGTGCTTAAAGCAAAGATCCAAGTTATTCTTAAAAAGGCTTTAATATTCCTTGAAGCACAGTAATAAAGGGTCAAGGACAGTGATGACAGCCGTCCATGCCCTACAGTGGGCACAGGCTTCTAACGAGCCAGTCTCTAATGCCTAAGTCCTGGCTTCCCATAATAAGAATCATCTTAATACCATTGTTAACTTCCTAAAACTGTCAACTAAAGGAGGAAGACACTCTCTGAGAAAAGCCCGTAGCAACATCTGTAGATATGTGAATCTATATCTAGTTAAGCGTATTTTAAAAAGCATTTATTTATGCGACTTACTTTTTCCCTTTAAAATAATTAGTGTATAGGTGAGGTATGTTCCTGTGTGTGCAGCTGCACATGTGTGTGAGTGTATGTACAGAGGCCAGGGCAAGCTTGGTGTCTGTCCTCTCCTATCTGTTTGCTTTATCTTTGAGATGGAATCTCTGTTGACCTGGAGCTCAGCCGTCAGGCAGGGTTGGCTGTGAGGCCCAGGATCTGATGTCAGGGCCTCAGCTCTGAGCTGCCAAGCACGGGCGATGATGGCTGGCTTTCCAACATGTGCTCTGGGGACCGTGCTGATGCCCTTATTCACTCAACCATCCCTCTAGAAAAAAATGAGACTTCCTCCCTTGCATCCTCGCATACAATCTCAGTGTCTTTGTTTCCCCTTTCTCTTCAGCTTCCCTCAACAACAGACCAGACTTCACTTTAATGGTTTTATACAACGCATAACATTATTTCCTTAGTGGAAGTACTAATTGCATTTTAATAATTATAAATTGATTATTTTTAAAACATTCTATCAGTTAATTAAATGATTAATTCAACAAAAATCTAAGAAAAGAACCTAAGTTTTACAAATCAATGCATACATTATATGTAAAGGTCTTTTTTTCTTCAATCGCATAACAACAATAACAGCAGCAGCAGCAACAACAACAACAACAACGTGGTGTAGAATAGAAATACCATATATATATTTATAGAAAAAATGAGGAAGAAATATTTTTAAAACTTGAAATGACTTTGGGCATAATTTTCCACGTGCCTTGTGTTTCAGATGGAAGGTATCAATAAAAATAGCTACAGGCACATGATCATTAGCACTGCCTGAAGACGCCCTGGTCTCAGGAAACTCCACTGACCTGAGGTAATAGCAAGGAGCTGCTTCTGCCCAGGCAACCAAGGCCGAGCACCAGACAGCTCAGGCTAAGACGCATCGACGGGGAGCTGGCTACTTCTAAAGACAGGCTATATGTCAGTAGACTCATGGACAACCAACGCAGTGGGGGAGGGAGTGGAAAGAGCGGTATCACTTGAGGATATCAGACAATCTGTGGACAGGATAAAACCTGAGCAGAAAAGTCAAAGGAAAACTGAGGGCCAAGGAGAGGCAATGGGAACAGGGAAGGTAAGGGGCCGACGGGCGCAAAGCACAGTGGAGAAGGAGGAAACAACGGTGCAAACAAAGCCCAGCATCGTCCTCAGAAGCTACGGAAATGCAGCAATTGGAGCAAAGGAACGGGGAGGCCTAATGCCACTTCAGTGCACAGTTTAACAACGGAATGTTTCTGTGCCGAGACGTCTGCAGGTGTTAATCAAAATGTCTAGTATTAAGAACTAGAAGGGGCTGTGGTGTAGCCCCCTCATTGGTTGAGTGCTTGGCCAGCATGGCATACGTTAGGTATGGCGACACACACCTGAGCTTGGGAGGTGGAGGCTGGAAGAGCAGAATTCAGGGTCATCTCTAACTTCAGAGACCCTTTCTCAAAAAACAAGACAAACAAAAAATATCGACAGGAAGGGGCAAATGCTGTTCCAAGAAATATTCTGGTTGTCTAGTTAGTTCTGTGGGCTTGGATCAGGGTGACATATCTAAATTCTTAGTAAAAGGGGCAGTGGGCTTAGCTGCTCCTTTTGTGGCTGCCAGATGACACACGTCTTCCACAGCAATGGCATTTCCACACAGTCCACTGTGGTCTAACAGCGACTGCTAAATTTACGATTAACACTTTCATTTCGAGAACTTTGAAAGTTCTCTGCATTAATACAGAACATTACAGACATCCACACTTGATCAAAATGCAGAGAGCAGAAGATCACAGAAGGCCCAGGCCCAGCTGAGACAGCTACAGCACAGTTCATGCACCCAAGGGTAAGGATCAGCTCAGAAGGGCAGGGTCGGGGAGATGGTGAGAGCCACAGGGACAGGAAGTTTCCCAGAAGAATATCTCCTAGAAATGTCAAGGAAGCCACACCCATTCAGACTCTGAACATGGCTGCCTAAAGACTTGAGCAAGGATGGCACCAACAGACATGCTGACGTGAACGCCGAAAGCTCCACGCAAGTCAACCCTAGACAAAGCCCTACGGGCAGGCAAGGGATGCTGAGAGAGACATGGAGAACAGTTTTCCTCAGGAAAGAACTGTCCACGTGGTTATCCAACAGTCAGCTCTGAAAACACACACACACACACATACACACACACACACACACAAAATACAGGCAACATTACGTGGACTAAGCAGGTTTTGTGTGTATGTATGTATATACAGGTTTGATATATGATACACATGTGTATGTACAAGGGATATGTATGGGAGGGGTTGGAAGGTAGAAAGGGAAGGGAGAAATGATGTGATTATAATTTTTTAAAAACCCTATTATAAAAAGATCCAGAGATCAAATATTCTTCATGCTTCCTTTGTATTGAGAGAAACAAGAGACAGGGTAGTAATGAAAAGGGCAGATTCGTCACGACATTCAAGTTTCTTGAGAAGAACATTGCAAGACATCAAGGAACAGCAAATTAACAAACTAATCCTTTAGTACAGCACTGACAAAGACCTTAGAACATGGAGCAAAGGACAGACTGCATTTCCATGGCTGCTTTGCAGGTTAATGGTTTCTGTTTGTTCAACTGACCAGGAGAAAAATGGTTAAACAGTTTCTGTTATCATCTTAGCTTTACAAATCATATGCACTTGTGTGATGTTGACTGTTTTTGTGGAAGCTAAAGGATTCAAACCACAAGGGTCTGGTTTAAACCGCAGCAACTCATGCAGTCGGGTTCATCTGCACCATACAGCCGCCAGGCACATGTCACTATGACGACACGAGCTGGCCAAGTTTAGAGCACACGCACCTCTGCCAAGCACACTGAAACCTCACGCCTGTTCTCCTCTTTCTACTTGAAGTAGGGTCTCAGAATCGCCACACAGCCCAGGATGACCCTGACGTCCTGTGTCTCCTCCACCTATACTTCTCAAGTGCTAAGGTTGCACATGTAACTCCATGCTTCCCCCACTTGATGGACTAATAGATCAACCTCTGTGGGGATGCACACACGCGCAGTCAGAGGACACCTCTGGGAAGCAGGGTTCTCCTTCCAGCATGTGGGATGAATTCAGGTCGGCAGGTCTGGCACCAAGTGCTTTACCTTTATTCGCGTAGCTTCTGGTAAAGAGAAGCTGTCGCAGAACTTTTACTGATGCTGAAGTGAAAACAGTCGATTTATGGTGGAATTGGACTGCAACACCAGCCTCTTACTAGGCCACTTTGCCTTCAACCCGCAAGGGCTTCTGTGTTTAGGATTAACCTCTGGAAAGGATACAAGTGTAATCCAGGCTGTATCTTTAAAACACAGCTGTAAACACGAACACCCAGACAATGACGTTTTCTGCTACACTTGAAAACTAGATAAAATAAATTACATTTAGATGTGGGCCTAGCTGGAACGGATAGATATGTATGTATGTATGCATGTATATATGTGTATACACACACACACACACCAACAGAAAGAAAACAGATGCTAAAACACACCATCCAATAGACTTTAGAAGTCCTTATAAAATTATTAGTGGTGTGTGTGTGTGTGTGTGTGTGTGTGTGTGTGTCAGAGATGGGTCTGGGTGCCTTCATCGCTCTCCACCTTATTCTCTGAGACAAGGTAGTTCACTGAACTTGGAGCAGACCTACTGAGCCTGAAGTCAGCAAGTCCTAAGGACCCTCCTGCCCTGCCTCTCCAGCACTGGGATTACAGGTGCCTGCTGCTGAGCCTCTGCTGGACACTGAGCTCATATAGTCATGTCACTTTACTGACTGAGCCATCTCCTCAGCCCTCAAATTTTATTTTAAAATAAAAGTGCTGGTCACACCTCCGTTTTGGTCCCAGAAGCAGTCCTAGGTCCTCAAAATTGCTATGCTCTGTGTACAGAAGGTGAACAAGTAACCACAACTTGTGTGTTCACACCTTCCTCCGTGAAGTGGTATTCAACACCAGCGTTTGAAGAAGACATGGGATACACAACGTCGACCCTGGCTGTGCCGCTAACTCACCTCACATGGTAATCCGTGGCAGGCCTGAGATCTTTCAGGTTACACTCCAACTCTTCTCCACTGGAAGACAAAGCCTTTGTTAGTTTAATACTGGTCTCAATGGCAAAGCGGCTTCGGGAGTGGGCTTCATAGTCAGTCACAGTTATTTAAATACTACTATGTCTGCATTCACCAGAACTCAGATGTCAACCTGGTTTGGTTGGTTTTGGTTTCTGTTGCGGTTTTAAATTGGAAATCAGACGCCTTTGATAACATCACTCAGATCAACAAAACAACAAAATCATTTAAATTTTAAAAATTTAAACTGCCTATGACTTCCAAGACATAAAAGCAAATGTATATCCAAATAGATCTGTAGGTCAGCACACCGTCTGCATGGCAGAGGGACCACAGTCTCTCCTGGCAGGAACCCTGGAGAAGCTATCGGCACACGACTTCCCTAGTGAACTTGCAGCCCATCCCAGGCCCCAAAGACATAGAGTAAAACGACTCTGTGACCCAAAGGGGAAACTGAGCCTTAGCATAAAGGTGAAGAAGCAGGCCATACAAAGTAAGATAGGCTCTGTTAAGTCACAACACAAAGGCCAGGCATGGTGGCACACACCTGGAATCCAGAACTATGGATGCTGGGGTAGGATTATCATAAACTCAAAAACAGTCAACAGGACCACACAGCGAAACCCTCCCTTAATTTTTTAAAAAGATGGCGGCTACTTATTTTTCATTCTTCAAGATGATTAAATGGCACACTAAAGAGACCAAACTAAGTTCATTATCTGACCTTAGCCTGAGGGATAAAAGCCATGGTCAAGGTTTTCAAAACAAGAGACAACGTTTTTCACAATAGAGAGCCATCTAGTCAGCTGGCAAAACTGGAGTCAGGACAAGCTACATGAACATTCTGTGGTAAACTTTATGTTTACAAAATACTGCAATGTGGTTATCTACAAAAACATTCTTGGGCTCAGAAAACATCCTGAACCACTAAACACTTGGTGGTCAAGAGCTGTAAAGTCTTATAAAAAGATATGTACTGAGAACAGTAAATACACAGTTAACATCATAACAGTAAAGGGTGAGCGACAGAACGATAACCACAGACTACACCTGCACGTGCTCACCGTTATGCCCAAAGCTTGGTGTGTCTGAACCTCTCCCAAATAAAGTTGCTGCTGTAAATTTCAAACCAGAAGCTACGTCCACACCTAGTGCGCAGCTGTGCAGCCTGAGAAGCTACAGTCACACCTAGTGCGCAGTTGTGCAGCTTGGCCTGCATCACAACCTAAAGTATTTTGTTACCTGCTAAACTAGACCAACATAGGAAAACAGCAGTCACTGAGAGTTTTAGCATTTTTTGGAGAACAGTACCCTAAAGAATTAAGAAATCATGCCAGCTGAAGTTGAGGGGCAAGGACTCCCTTCCAGCAGAGCCAGGCTTCCAACCTTCAGCAGCAGGCTGCCTGCTGTTGCCAACCTAGTTCCTTGGGACAGTGGTGCATACCTGTACTGAGGTGGAGGGACAAGGATCCCTAAGTACAAGAATTCTTGACCAGCCTGGGTAGCAAAGCCACTCACTCTACCCTCTCTAATTTCTGAGTGGCAGGGTGGAGGCTCTATATTTTTCCAATCTGTCTCTTAATTGTATTTTTTTCTTCCCAAAATAAAATAAAATGATTTAGAGCCTAAGCACCAAGCTGGGGTTCTATTCCAAACACAGAAGGCAATCTCTTACAAAGGGGTGATGACATGGTCTCTGCATGCTCTGGTGCGGCTCTGCAGGGAAGAGGGCTCTGCAGGGACCAGGGCAGAGTCACTGGAGCAGCGTGGGAGGGAAGCTTCAGAGGAAGGGTCAGCATGGGGCCAGTTCTTATCTCTTCTTCTCTTTACTAGTCCACGGATTCGCTCACTGGGGTAGCACATCATGAGTGTAGAACAGGAAGAGGGCAAGTGCTCCACTGATGAGATGTAGACCAGGGAGAGAGACACGAGTGGGGTCTGTGTGAGCCAGTGACCTTGCTGAGCAGTCCAGCAAGGCCACTCACAGGGAGGGCCAACAAGTAGTGCGGCCAAAGCTCACTTTCTCATTTTGTGCTCTGCAAACGTGAGCTGTACAAAGGAAAAAGGACTTGACTCTGGCTTTTTTGTTTTATTTTATCACAGTTAGAAAGCAGGTATAAATCCCCAGACCAGCTAATGTGTGGGACTCCATAAAACAGGGGCCGATCTCTTCCTCTGTGCACTCAACTTGGAACCACTGTAGACACTTTTTGTCCTGAAAGACCTTGGTAGAAAATTTTTATTAATACTGTATTGACAACTAGCATATAATCAAGAGATTCACTTCACCATACAGCCCTGTTACTGATTTATGATTAGTAATTACTTGGACAAAATTAATTAGTTCCTGACATTATAATTACTTTCTCCAGGACTGAGAATTGAATCCAGGGTCGCATGCATGCTAGGCTGATGAGCTGGCTCCTTAGCCCTGTGATTACCAATGTTTAAGAGGAAATTTGCATCATATGAATTTCCCATTTTTTTTCTCTTCGGTGATACAATTTAGTAGTAAAGAAAACCACGTGAAAACACACTGCACCTGTAAATGATCTTGTATTTCCCATCTCGCCCTTTGTCAGATAAGGCGACCTCATAGCTGTAAGGGAAGGGAAGACCGCCATGGGATCCACAGGACAGTCCGACAGGGGGTGCCCAAGACAACACAACTGCTCTTGCCTGGATATTAGACACCTGAAAAAAAGAAGGGGGGCATGTGTTACAAAGCATCCACCTGCGTTCTTCCTTGTGCCCGACAATTCCAGGTAAACAGTGGCCCTTTCTAGAAGCCTTAGAGCTCTGCTGTGTGTTAAGTTATCCCATGAAGGTAACACCGGCTCCATGGAGACCTGTAGATCTCCAGGAGAAATCAGAAGCAAGGGCCAGGCTGACCGGAGCTTTCCTTTCTCCACTGCCCATGTTTATCCAGTTATTGTAGCCTCTGCTTAAGATGTCACCTGAACAAAGGGCCTGGGAGAGCAAGAGCTGTGACTCTCCACTCACCACTGCTGGGTCAGCTCTAGCTACACACTCTCCTTGGGCACCTCTGGACACTCCCTGCTGCTCTAGCACAAGCCTGCTTATTTTAAAACAGGTCTAGCCTTGGCTTCTTTCCCTGCCTGGTCTCAGCTGCCCTGAGGCTAAGTTATCCCCCCAACTCAACTCTCTGTTCTTAGAGAAACTCAACCTTGTGCATAAGCCTTAATCCTGCAATGCAAATCTAACAATGAGGCTTTCAAGCTAATTTTCTAAAGACTGTTTACTGCAACCTGGTTCCTAGTCTGGATAACTCATTAAAGTGAAAGAAGGGGTAAGATTCAGTGACAGAAGCCAAAGCTTGGTGTTCACGCAGGCTTTATAGTCGACTATGCCAGCTCTAGGTGGGATGTATAAGGGATACAGTTACTCGGTGCCTATTGCTTTCTCCTATCTCTGCCACTATCTGATCAATATGGACTATGAAAATCTATATACTCAAAATAACTGAAAAGCACAGATGATGGGTAGGGGATACATTTCAAGCGTCCTTTCTACTCTTGGTACTTATTCTAAGATTTGTAGACATTCCTTCATATAATTTCTGTTCTTTACAGACATAACACCATGGTACATTTAGCCAGACTCCTATCCATCCTTCAAGACCCCTGGTGGACCTCACCTCACTGCTGAGTAGCCTCAAAGTGCCACATTCACCAACACATCTCTGCTCTATGGAACATAGTGGGAGCTGCTAATCCCACCCCTGTCCTTTGCCAAGCTCCCCTGATAGACTGGCACTTTCTGAGGGCACAAACTTAAGTCGCAGTCAATGGTGTTCAGTGGCTATGGAATAAATGTTTGCTGAATAAAATCTGAATACAGCACATCAGCTTCTGATAGGAGCAGCAGACCATCAATAGACAGGAGCAGATCATCAATAGACAGGAGCAGACCATCAATAGACAGGAGCAGACCATCAATAGACAGGAGCAGACCATCAATAGACAGGAGCAGACCATCAATAGA
>NC_034593.1:22318013-22357152 GCF_900095145.1 Mus pahari
CATCAATAGACAGGAGCAGACCATCAATAGACAGGAGCAGACCATCAATAGACAGGAGCAGACCATCAATAGACAGGAGCAGACCATCAATAGATAGGACTGATGTAAAAGGACTCGTTAGGAAAGACCATCAGAGAACCCATCTCCAGCCTTCCAGCTGCAGCTGCAGACTGCCAACCCCCTTCTGCTGTGTCTTCCACTGACTAAACTACACCACCTAACGGGCAAGAATGTGGGAGCAAGAACCACTCTTGGTGTATGCCTTGTGCTCCTGCCCCTAGGATGTCCCACTTTGATGGACCCAGAACAATCAACCCTTTCTCCCCATATGGCTCCTGTAAGGTATTCATCCACAGCAGCATGACAAGCGGCTAACACAAGGAGCATTGGAGTTGTCACAGTGAGTAGAGAGGTACACAGGGCACCAGGGACCGACCAGTGACAGTCCGTGGACTCTCCTCTCAGGTCTGCTTGTTAGTGTCTTGGTCACTTCATCTCTGGGCATTAATTCCTTTGTTTCTCTGATTAGATTTTCAGACAGTTTCTCATGCAGACCAGAGTATACGCTGAATTCTTCCATATACCTATAGGAGTAATCTTGAGCTACTGAGCATTTTTAAGATTATAATTTCAAAGGTGCTGTTTTGCAATGAAGGGTTCAGTTTCCATTAAAAAGAAGACAGGTTGCCCACACCTAGGAGACATCTGCTGGGGTGATAAATGACTGCCTTGCCCCATTCTGAGAACCAAGTGGGTAGTGACACCGATTCCATGGCTGGGGTGTGAACTAGCACGTCTCAGAATAGCCCAGTGAAAGCCTGTGCTCCAGATACCGAGCACGCATTCAGAAACGCATCTCCTCCATGAAGATTTAATTATTTAAATTGGCAAAGAAATGTGATGCGAGAAGCACCAAATAAAATAGTGCTCACTCCCCCTAGCCTATGCGCCAGCCTCAAGGAGATGGAGGCACCTGTGGAAACACAATCTTGCCAAGGGCCTTCCCAGTACAAGTGCACGCTGGGGACTCAGCATTGGTTCACAAGGACAGGCACTCTGTGAATTCCTCCCTTAAGCTCTGTCAGCAGCTGGCCTGCGGCTTCTGTTCTTCAGCCTCTGGCCCACTGTGGGAGACAGTGTTGGGCCTCCCTTTGGAGTTGGAAGTCACTTCCACCTCAAGATAGACTCCCAGGAGACTCTAGTATATCTCTGAGGACAGTGCTCCCATGGGTCAGTCCTCAGCCTCAGATCTGTTTACTTCACATGGGTCAGGGGTGAGTTGGTGAGGTGAGATCTCTGGGTTCAAGCCCCGCTCTAGGTGGCAGCACATGCATACTTGACTGCAACCTCTCACTGTGCCCAAACTCTCTCACCAGTGCTGATCACTAAGACCTAGGATGTGGTCATTTGTTCACTGCAGTGATCTCTGCAGCTACACATTCTCTCAATGTATAACTGCTTTACGGATGTGCAAGCGGTCTGCCACCACTACAAGTCAGTGTCATTGGAATCAGTGATAGACGTGATTGCCAGATCTGAATTACTAGACACGGTACAATATGACTTTGGTACCACTAATATAAAAGGTTCTTTGGAAAGCATATGAGGTAAATCTGCATAGGAATTAGTTAACTGGTTAAAAATACCCTGTGAGCTTATAAAACTACTACTTGTAAATGGCCACACATCAGTTAGAACTCAGTCTTTCCTATGTGTTTAAAAGTACAGATTCTAACTTGAGAGTGCCTGTGTGTACAGTAAAATATATTAACTTGTAGCAATTGTAATACCCTTTCTCTTTGTTCCTTCTGTCCAGTATTTGCACTAACCTGTAAAATTCTACTTTTCCTTTCTGTTTTTTTCTCAGAATTTGGCTATGTGGGATAACCACAAATTTGGTGAAAGAATATGCTAAGGAAATAGTACCACAGAAATTGGTAAATGCCAAAGCAGTCTTCATGATGAATAACCCCAAAGAAAAAAACTGGAGAGGAAAGGGTCTAAGATGTACATGCAAATCGACAGCTTTAGGCTCCTCTGTTTTCCAGCTCCTGATGTGGTGTCTACTGTCAGACACCAGGCCGTGCCTCTCTCACGGAAGCAGCTCCTACAGGGACTCACTCCTCCTAGGTTTGGCTTCTGGCACAGACAATCAATTGTTTCTTCAGACTAAGCACTGGTCGATGGAGACAGTGCTCAACCACAGCTCCATGTTATCTCTCTTTACCTCAAGAAAACAAGCAGCTCACCAGGACATGGGAGGCTGCACGGAGCTCCCCTCTCTGAGGGGCTCCAGCCAGCAGAGTGGCTGCGAATTCCTAAACCAGAAGGCAGCATTAAAGCTCTTGCCTAGAATAGAGCAATGGCCTTGCCAGTCAAGTCCCCAAGGCACCCAAGTGCAGAGTTCCAGGACAAATACCTGTGTTTCAGTAGACAAGACTTAACGAAATTGACCAAGTATTTGGATCTCTTTTAGGGAGCAGCAAATGATTCATTCCATCTGGGGTACCCAAGGCTACAGAAAGATGACTGGGGTCTGCAAACCCTACATGCCACTTCTGCACTGGAACTATGAGCAAAATCCTCAAAGAAGAAAATCATTGTTTTTTCACTTAAAGTTGGTAGAAAATCTAGCTGAAGGGAAATAAAAGAAGAACTGTTCAATTCACTTCTGCAGCTTGGATTCCTACCCTGGAAGGCAGCCTTTCATCCCTCCCCACCTCCATGCCTGAATCTTACTTCACATGGGTCAGTATGGAGCTTAACAGCATGCTACAAACTGTAAGGGAATCTTCTAAGTAGTCTAACAAAGCAAGTAACTCTTTCCTCAGATTCCCATGTGGTTTTTATTACATTAACATTCCAAAGATGAGGGCACTGAGGCCCCTCGATTTATACCAGGGAGGAGCAATCCCTTGTCTATGGTCAGGGAGATACTTGATAACCACACTGGGCACAGACCCAGAGGCACTGTCACATCTCCACCCCTTACTTCCCCCACACTGGTCAGTCTGTGGGCATCTGTCTTACCCACCTAAGTTCAGCTATGTCTGTTAGATACTTCTTCATCAAACATTTGTCAAGGGGTCAAACATATGTCAAGGACAGTCATAGCTAGGTCTTGGGTGCACAAAGGCTATGGGACAATCGTGCATACGGACTTTAGAAAGAATGCACAAAAGGCAAAGAACGAGGATGAGGGAGAGAACACCATGCAAACGACTGGGCAGGAATATGAGCAGCCGGTACCAGGCAGAGGAGGGTGACCAGGAGTAAAGCCAGTGTCACCCAGAACACCTGGGTCCGTGCAAGAGCAGTGAGAACTCTTAATGGTTGAGCCACTCTCCGGCCCTCTACCTTATTTTCAGGACCACTCACTGAATCTAAATCTTACAGTTTCAGCCACACCTGTTAGTCAGCAGGCCCTGGGAGCCGCTCTTCTCTGTCTGCCCTCTGTGCTTGGATTACAGGTGTGTTCCATCACTCCTGTCTTTTGTTTTTTATGTGGATGCTGAGGTCCAAGCTCATGTCCTCATGTTTGCAGATCAAGCATTTACCCACTGAGTCATCTCCCACCCCTGACCCCTTTTCCAGTCTCTCCCTGCACTTAGCCCTCCAATCTCCTGCTGTGTCTACAACGAGAACTTCCATTTCTGTGTTCAGCCTCCACTCCAGCCCTTCATCCTCCTCTCTCCACAGTGCTTCGTCTACAGGCACTTCCAACTGTGTGCTATCTCTATTTTTCTGGATGTTCTGCAAGTGAAACAGACTTAGTATGTCCAAGAATAGCCATCAAAATATGTTAAGAGCCTAAATTTAACTGACCCTGAAGGAAGTCCAGGCAAGTGGGAGAGACCTTCAGAGACACCCTTGAGTGCACTGTGCTATGGGCAATGGCGTAGCAATGACAGGGATGCACCCAGGCCATGGTGGCACTGCAGGAGCTACTGCAGACCATGAAGAATGGCATGGGCAGCAATTGAGAAGCTATGGAAACGAATACTCAGAAGCCAAAAGCCCAGGTCCCCATAACATTTGGTATTGAATGGGTATAATAATTTAATCAACAGACCTTCGGAATGGACTTAGTATCTAGCCTTCCTTGCTACACTGGACACCACCAACTAATTCTGACTCCTGTATCCTCCTCTCATGTGGACCATGTTGTCATGGAGTAGGAGAGTTTCTAACACCCCTGTTGTGGATGGCCCTGGTGCTATTTGTATTTTGATGTTAATTCCACTTTCTGGGGGGGGGGGATCTGGAATAAGTCAAGTACTCAGGTGACTTCTTGTGAACCTTTCTCTAATGAATAAAGAAACCAATCACTTGGCAAGTAGGCGGGACTTTGGGTTGGAGAGAGGAAGAGTAGAGGCAGGCAAGAGATATGGGCTTTTGGATGGGGACATCTGGAGGACAAGATGTAGCTACTAGTGACCCCCGGTTTAGATGGTAAATCCACCAGGATTCGCCACTGGGAGATTTAGATTTAATATTGATTACAAGGTTAGGATTCTAGTTGTTGTGCCCAGCGATTGAGTGACCACTGATTCTGAACTCAGTTTGTGTGGTGTTCTCCTTCACGAGGCAGCTCAACTGGCTTCCAGAGAGAAAGGCATGGCGGCAAAGCATGGGTTTGCAAGAAGTGCACTCCAAGAGGCTATAAGAATTTTGAAGTGTGGGGTTTGTGTGGTAATGACACACCAGTGGGAACTTAGAGAGCTGGGTGGAGAGATTTCAGAGCTCACGGGCAGAGTGGAGATGAGATGAGAACAAGCCAACCATGCCCGCTGGCGCTTGCCAGAGTAGTGTGAATTGCATTTTTTAAAAAATATTTTCCACAACACACCCCTATCTCTCTGGGTCCACTGTCTTGCTCCAACTCATCTGCCAACTTCTACCAACCTGCAAACGCAGCCTCAGTTACTTAACATCTTCTAGAAACCCCCAATGTCCGCTTGCCACAGTAAGTCCAGACTGCTCTCCTCTCCAGCAAGGGCCCTCGCAAGTAGCCTAGAACGTCCACCTTCCAATGCACCCGTACTTTCTGGTTTAGTCCAATTGTGAGCCTGAGGTCTATTTGGAGTCTGCTGTTTAAAAGCCTCAGTCTTTGTAACACACGAAGAATCAAGAGTTTTCAATTCCACCAGAAAAACATTCCCCAAAACTTTGGCTCTCTAATCTCAGACAAAAGGCTGAATCAACATTATGAATTTCTATCTGAATTTCAAAACACTTGGCGAATGGGACTGAGCCGTACAGCCCCACCTCTCCCCTTTCTTTTTCTTGCCTTTGTGCCCAGTGACCTCTACTATATAAATGCTATTCTGAAACCTACCTAGGGAAATACCTGGGATTTCTGAGGTTTTCAAATTTTATTCTTCCCCCATTTACAAAGGTAACAAGAAATTACCAAGAACAAACTGCTTGTAGACCCAAGAAAAATGTGATACATCTAATTGCATTCAGAAAATCTGTACAAAAGAGGCACTTCAACAGGTGACTCTACAAACCTTGCTCTAAATATTCTTGATCCAGTAATAACTGACTACTACTCACAGTAGAGGTCCTGCTTACCGACAGAATGGCAACAGAAAGGCACATCAGGAATACTTAAGAACTCGTTGTTCCTGCATAGAGGTCCGGAAGACATACCTGTGGCTTCTCTATTCCCGAAAGAATGTCTTGCACCCTCTTTACTTCCAACTCATACTCTGTATTGCAAAGACAAGAAAAAGAAAAAAAAAACCTGTTAGAAGGCAGTAAGGTTGTCAGTTCCTTCCCTGATGCCTTCCTCAAGGGGACCATTCAGCCAGTTAGCTGCCTGTTACACACTGCTGTGCCACCATGGGACTAGGCTCTCCCTGTGGTGGTGCTGTCTTGCCAGTGTACAGCTGTAAGCACTCAGTAGGTCAGCTAGATTTAGTCCTACTTTATTCAGGATGACTGCATGAAGGGAATACAGGATCATAAGAAGGGAATACAGGGTCATATAAGGGAATACAGGATCATAAGAAGGGAATACAGGATCATAAGAAGGAAATACAGGGTCATATGAAGGGAATACAGGGTCATAAGAAGGGAATACAGGGTCATATGAAGGGAATACAGGGTCATATGAAGGGAATACAGGGTCATCAGAAGGGAATACAGGGTCATATGAAGGGAATACAGGGTCATATGAAGGGAATACAGGGTCATAAGAAGGGAATACAGGGTCATATGAAGGGAATACAGGGTCATAATAAGGGCTAGAAGGAGACTCCAGCTCATGGAGGTGGAGAGAACACTTAAGAGAGATGAACTTGAGTGCCAATGTCTAGTGAGTTCAATGTTTAAGTCAGTATGCATATGAATGTATGTACATGTGTTCAAATGTATACATGCATTCATTTACACAAGTGCTACAAAACCGGATGTGACAGACAGTGGTGAAGGAACAATCGGGGCTAATTCTAGTCTTCATCCGACGGTTATAAGATGAGGAAAGGGACATTTTCACAGTGTGCTAAAACCTGCTCTTCAGAAATAGGAGGAGAGAAAAACCTTGGCATACAGAGATGGGAACGGTGTGTAGCCAAACAAAGATAAATAAACAGAGGCCATGGAATCCAGCTCTGAATTGTGGTGTTTTCCACACCTGTTGATTCTGATTTATAACCCACTGCTAGAGAGATCCAATGCCCAGGGCATTTGTTCCCAGTTAGTGGGAGAAGGGTAGCAGGAAGGCAGGCGGTACTTGTAACATCAGGACAAAGCTTTCCTCAAGGCAATCCAGCAGGAACAGGCTGAGCCCTGTGGGGCAGGCAGACATGTGGAGACACAACTGGGGGCAAAGGCAGCTTAGCGAGTCCTGCACTTCACTATTCAGGTCAAGTCCCAGTCACCTGCTCAAGGACTGTATCTCTAAACCCCGACTCTGTCACTTGGGTCCCATTGCTTTCTTATCTACTACCAATATCAGACATAATTGCCCTGCTGAGTTTCCTTCCATGTTCTGGCTTGGTCTTTCCTATTAAAATGTGTCTGGACTGCAGCAATACCACAGGCCTAGCGTGTGGGACTTATTTCCTATAAAAACAAGTAAACAAAGAATCAGAAAGCAGATATCCAGGCATGGGGATGCGCATCTGTAATCTCAACAGTCAGGAGGCAGAGCAATGAGGATCTGCAGTTCCAGGCTAGCTTTGGCTATAGAGCAAGAAGAAAATATGCTCCTAACTGGGAATACAAATAGCTGAATGAAATGAAGAAATAAAGACAGTAACACCAGATATGGGAGATTGTGAGGGAAGGCAGGCATAGGGCTCTGAAGAAAAGAACCAGTCTGAAATGCTGGCTGTGAGAGCACAGGGGTCAAGCCGAAGCTCCTGGGAAAGTCTCAGGGCCAGAGCAAGCCAAGGACAGGAGGGAATGTCTGAGCCTGAAGATGAGGTGGAGGAGCTAGACACGGGGCAGGAGGAGTGAAGGTGGAGGAGTGGGATGACGGAGCAGGAGAAGGAGTAAAGGTGGAGGAGTGGGATGATGGGGCAGGAAGAGGAGCAAAGGTAGAAGAGTGGGATGACGGAGCAGGAGGAGGAGTAAAGGTGGAGGAGTAGGATGATGGGGCAGGAGGAGGAGCAAAGGTGGAGGGGTGGGATGATGGGGCAGGAGGAGGAGCAAAGGTGGAGGGGTGGGATGATGAGGCAGGAGGAGGAGTAAAGGTGGAGGAGTGGGATGACGGGGTAGGAGGAGGAGCAAAGCTAGAAGAGTGGGATGACGGGGCAGGAGGAGGAGTCAGAAGGAACCAGTGGGAATGTCAAGCATGGCTTCTCTAGAAAGAACAAATCTACCAACAAAAGATACAAAATGAAAAGAAACTAATTTTAAAAGCGTGGAAACATTTTTATGGAGTCACAAGATATCACACCTCCCCCCAAAGCATCTCTCTTTTCACAAATATTTTTAGGAATGGAAAGGTTAAAATAAAAATATACAACAAAGTGAAATGCTAAAAGGAAGGAAGATGGAAGGAAGGAAGGAAGGAAGGAAGGAAGGAAGGAAGGAAGGAAGGAAGGAAGGAAGGAAGGGAACCTCCCAGAGGAAGTGCATGTTATGTGAAATTTAAACTTTCTATAAATAATCATTTTGAATAAGTGTATGGTCTAAACTAATTTAAACATTTCCCTTTTTAAACCCAGTTAACTCTTTGGTTTGTTTCCCGTGTTTTAACTCCTTAGGAAAAGTCTGGTCTAGCTCAGCTGCAGCTGTAGTGTGTTGCGTTGTAGCAGCACCTTTGTTCCAGAACAGCAACATCAGCACGGCTCCCTCTAAACTGTCCTCATACTTCCCACACCAGTTCACGTGGAGATGCCCCTCGGGACATCAGAGTCCTCCTGGTTTACCAGCCAGCTGGTACTGCTGACCTGTGTAACAAGCTATGTCTGCTGAAAATACAGGGTCTCATTTTATCCATTTGAGGCTAAAGACGTAAGAGTTTATTTTATTTTATTTTATTTTTTATTATTTATTTATTTATTTATTTATTTTTGGTTTTTCAAGACAAGGTTTCTCTGTATAGCTCTGTCTGTCCTGGAACTCACTTTGCAGACCAGGCTGGCCTCGAACTCAGAAATCCTCCTGCCTCTGCCTCCCAAGTGCTGGGATGAAAGGTATGCGCCACCACGCCCAGCTCAAGAGGTAAGAGTTAGATGTACAAATAAATATTTTTGAATGAAAAGAAAAATGGGTGTAAACAATAAGGGTAAATTAGACATGCAGCGAATGCCTGCGACAATGAATATAGGCAAAGGAAGAAAATACTAAGAATGCTCACAGATGATCTTTTTATGTAGAAAATCAAAATCGCCATTGGCAACTTTAAAAGTATTACTTATCAGAGGGAAGAAAAAGGAATCAAATACAGAAAAGTTTAATTACCTGAGGGTATTAATTTAGTGCTTACAATTTCTAGGCAATGGTTTTAATATTAAATACTATAGATGACTCCCCAGGACTCTTTCGTGGCTTTAGACAGTGCTGTTAGTGCGCACTACCCGGGCATGTGGACGGGAGTTCAGATCCTAGTGCCTACAGAGAGTACAGCATGAATTTCATGCACCCCAGTCATGAGGTGATGTAAACAGGAGGAACACTGGGGCTTGCTGGCTGCCAGCCTAGGCCCCCAAATGTCAATGGGGGCTTTTGTTTCAGCAGAGACCTTACCTCAAAGGAACAAGGCAGAGAGTGGGAGAAAAGGACATCCAACCCCTTCATCTGGCCTCCATGCATGTATGCACAAACATGAGGACATCTCACACACACACACACACACCAACCAAACCAAACCACAAAACAGCTGGGTAAGACTACCAAAGAATACATTTTTTATCATATAAGGCCATTACAGTAAGTCTCTACAGAGCATGCTTTTTTTAAAAAAAAAAATTTTTTTTTTTTTTTTTTTTGAGGTGGCTGGAGAGATAGCAGCCGGTTAAGTAAGCAATGTGCTTGCCAGAGGAGCTGAGTGGAGATTCCCTGCAACCACGGAGAAGCCAGGCCCAGCACTGAGTGCTTGTAGTCCCAGTGCTAAGGAGCTGGGAACTGAAGGACCCATGGGGGTTACTAGTCAGCTAGTCTGGCTGAACTGGTGAGCTCCAGTGCAGTGAGGTCCCCTGACACCCAATGGCCACCTCTGGCTGTCACACATACACCCACACAAACATGTGCCCAGATGACCATGGGCAGGCACACAAGCACCATATTGACATCTAATATTTTGATTCAAAAATGCAAAATGTAATCTAAGTACTTAGTTCTTTAGCTTCTAAAGAAGGAGGAACACTGGTTCATTAACAATGAAAGATGAAAACTGCCAGCAAGCTGTGTTCCAGGAAGATGTACTCTGTTCTAGAAAAATATTTTCTAGGGTGGACTGGGTTCCACATAGATTCTGGAACCTGAGAGAAAAAAGGAAAAAGGGATGGATTCCTTTTGCAGGTGGAGTGACCACCTAGACAGGAGGGCTAGCCACAGAATATAAATGGGGTGGCAGGGTCTAACTTCCTCTGCACGGCAGTCAGTCGCTATTTGTGGAATTCAGGAGAGAGGCCCTTTCTTTTCTGGAGAAAGTTTTGAGACAAAGTCATAGCAGAAACTCTCACATTATCCTGCCCCCAAGCAGATGGGCTCCTTTCTGTCGAATCAGAGGAAGAGAATGTAGGGCTAGGTCTGGGTCTTTAACGAGAAGCTGGAGAATAGGAAAGTTCCAGAGAGCTTTGGAACCCCACATAAACTCTGCGCATCTTGCTCCAGTGTTTGATGCCAAGTAAATTAGATCCGGCCTAAATATTAGAAGAGTCTATTTGCATTTCCGTCAAATTCCCCAAGAAAGAAACCCATGTTCTCTTTCAGAGAACCCTATGTATGCAGGGAACACACAGAAGCTACTAGTATTTCTAAATACATCAAACTGAGCATCTAAGACAAAAATCTTAGAGAACTGGATAAAGGCCTCAGGTTAACTGCATGCCTGGTGGGCTAACTCTAGCACCGGTCTCTGCGTCCCTGTGAGCCGAGTCAGCCCAGGCCAGATCCCGCTCTTTTATGTGGGGAGAGGCTAAGCTCCATGGCTCTCCCGCCATGCACTTAGGACAGGAAGGAAGTTGCTTGGATGCAGGGCAGAACTTCTCCCAGAGTTACGTCGGAGGTTACACAGCGCTTTCCACGGCAGCATCTAGAAACCTTCCCTCACGTGTGTTTTCATTAAGACTTGGCAGGACATGGCGGAAGGTTTTTAATTACCTTAGTCAGAACTTTTGCATGACTGAGGATGGATGGGCAGAATTCACAGTGTACAGTTCTTTTTTTTTTTTAAAGGTTTATTTATCTATTATATGTAAGTACACTGTAGCTGTCTTCAGACACTCCAGAAGAGGGCATCAGATCTTGTTACAGGTGGTTATGAGCCACCATGTGGTTGCTGGGATTTGAACTCCGGACCTTCGGAAGAGCAGTCGGGTGCTCTTACCCACTGAGCCATCTCACCAGCCCCGTACGGTTCTTTAATAAAAAGTCCAAGAGAGATTTCAATAATTAGATTATTTACACAGCAAAATGTGAACTGCTTTATAGCAGTCTTTCCTTAATTATGTTTCATATAACTAATTTATCTGGGGGCATTGAAGCTGGGCAGTGGTGGTGCACAGCTTTAATCCCAGCACTTGGGAGGCAGAGGTAGGTAGATTTCTGAGTTCGAGGCCAGCAAGGACAGCCACGGCTACACAGAGAAACCCTGTCTCAAGAAAACAAACAAACAAACAAACAAGACTAGGCATTGAGTCTACTGGTGAAATACACACTGACACTCAGCCTCTGATGTTGGAATCTCAGAGGTGGGATCTACCACAGAGTCTGGCCCACAGAAAGCTCGTTCACTTAGCACATCTCCAAGCGTGACATGTGCAGACTCCCATGGTCACCAGCAGGGGCGTGATGAGAGGAGGCACCAAGGGAGGAAGAGAAAGGAAAGACCACCACTCCTCAGCCGGCCTACACTGTAAGGGTATTCTCATTTCTAGAGAATATGAACAGTCAACATCTCATATGAAATTGCCCCAGTCTATAGTAATATGTACATGAAAATGGTTGCATTTTTACATAAGTGCACTGGGGGAGCACTGTACCCTCTTATGTAATATGGGTGGGCTGTCTGACCTCCCAGAGTTCGTGTCAGCCTGTTCCCAGAGGTGCTGCTGCTGCAGACAGCTGGGGTTACATGAGTCCCTTTGAATGGGGTCTGTGTCCTTATGAGACATCTGCTTCCTTTGTCCCATGTGTGAGACACAAGAGCAAGGTGTGCTCTAAGAAACAGGACACCATGAGAGGACACTGTAGCGAGTGTGCTCTAGTTTGCAGAAAGCCAGCCACCAAACCTGCCCACACCTGACTCGGGGCTTTCCCATCTGCACAGCCATCACAGTTAATGTTAAGTCTCTGAGCCACCTGAGTTGTGGTGTTTGTTTTGTGTGTATGCGGGGGCCAGATTCAAGCTCTGGTGTCATTGCTTGGGTTATTAACCAAGATTATTGTTTTGTTTTGTTTAAGACAGGGTTTCTCACTGGCCTGGGACTCACCAATTCAGCTGAACAGGCCGACTGGTGCGGCCAAGATCTATCTGCCTGTTTATGCCTCACCAGGACTGGGATTTCATATACAAGGGTACATTCGCCACCGTACCTGGCTTCTGTCACAGGTCCTGGGGACCATACTCTGGTCCTCATGGTTGCACTACAAGCACTTCTCACCCAAGCTCCCTCTCCAGCCTCGTGACTTCCTCTTTAAACATGGTTGTAGAGAACAAAGCTGAGTCTCGTTGGACTGTAATGCTATGTTGGTAGTGTTTCTTCTGATCCCAACAGTCAATGTGAATGAGTAGCTCTCCAACGGTTTAAAGCATCCGTAAGTTCAGATGCTTTTTAAACTTTTTATTTTAAACCATTTACTCAGCACACAGAATTATCTGGTTTCATGGGGGTATTTTTAAGCAATGTTTGATTTATCTGTGGTGTCCCCTGCCCTTCTCCCCATCTCCCAAGCCCCCCCCAAACCCTTCTACTCTGGTCCTGCCTGCTTTACACTTTGCCATCTTGGGTGTCCTACTGCCTCTCTTCCTCAATTAGTCTTTCCACTCCTGCAGTCTCCTTTCTGATTTCACAGCCTATACCCACAATTACCACCGCATACACACAAATGCATGAACAAAAATTAGAAGTAAGGCTGTGCATCTGAGATTTTTGTCTTTCTGTGTCTGAACTGTTCCCCTTAATAGAATACTTCTTAGGAGACAGCTTTTAACGTCAGACGGTTAAAAACTAGCAACATCCCATCAGTAGCATAAATCTTTGAGATGATACATTTGCACAAGAGTAGCTATTATTCTCCAGTTCTCTTTATCCCTTGCTAATGGCTTTTGCTTGGAGCACCTGCTAAGTACTATGGTTTAACAAGATGTGACTCCAAACTACAAAATACAACGTACCACCAGACCAGGGCTGCTTAGACATTAGTGACAACTTTCATGTGACTCAGGCCTTCAGGTGTACAAATGAAACATGAACTGATAATAATTCACAGAGCAATTTCTTTGAAAGCAATTCAAAGAAAAAATATTTTTTTACTATTTATTAATGATGAAAGCCAATTTATATATGAATAAGGTGGCTATGCTTTTTTCATTTTCACATAAGGAATCAGAGCTGGGTGAATATTTCATGCAGCAGGGCAGGGGGCATCTTAAGGGTTTTTCAGAGATGATTGCTATCTTTATTGAATAATCATCAGTGTTGAGAAAGCTGCTTTGCCCAAATTCAGTGTAAGACGGCAGAAGTATGTCTAGAGTCAGTTCAGAAATTCTTAGAAATCCTAGCTTCACCCTAAATCAAAATTCAACGAATAATTAAAAGAAAATGAAGTGCAAGTCAGCAAGTCACACATGAGCTTTTCAAGTCAGAGATAGTGCAGCAATGGGCTCTGCTGATGCTCACAAGCCGAGGAGTACACGGGCATATAAGAAGTCTCTCTTCTCATCAAACCACTAGACTTCCATACCAGGAGACAACTTCGTTTACGCAGTAAACGTTTCACTCCTAACATACAAGTCTCGAATCTCCACATGCAGCAGTGGCCACTGGGATGCCGTACGTTAGCACAGGCAATGAATGCAATACGAACTGTGTGTGTTCAGAACAAGGGAACTGTGGAGTCATGGGATATGACATAGTTGGTTCTGCCAGGACACCTCAGATTCATTATGTTTAATTTTGAATCAGTTAATACCTAGGTATAGAGTGTTGAGAAGTCTGTTACTGTTGGTAAACTTTATCAGACTCCCATACCCAGTTATATGACCTCTCATGTGGGGTGTGGCCCTTGGCTTAAGAAGGTAGGCGTACAAACTGGAGTATACTCTAGCATTTTAATCTGACAAAAGCTACTCCACCTAACTTTAACAGTGACTAGAAAGAAATTCCCCAAGGTAAATGTTCCTCCATTTATTATTATCATCATCATCACCATAATTAATTTATTTGCAATATTGGGAATGATCTTCAGGTTTCATGCATGAGAGGCAACCATCCTTCTAAGGGGCTGCTCCTGCCCTGAGAAAGCCTTGTGAGCGCTCCTAGCTTTGGACCTTTTAGAAAACAAAAGTTGAAAGTAAACAAACTAATAACCCAAACTCCATCTTGAGTGACATTTTGGAATACGTCAAACTCCAACTTTTGACACTCAAATATGAACCAGGATTTACGTCATGGTGCACACGTGGCTCTTCTTGTGTGCTATGATTTCTGCTCTCAGTGTAATAGGATTGTGCGTCACTTCCTGTTTCTTCAAACAACATTTCTCCTTTAAGAAATAGTCAAGGCAGAGAAATCACCATCTATCTCAGCGCCAAATAAAAATGGGCTGTCTCCTAAATGCACTGAGGAGAAAAAGGAGCTAAAATGGCTGGCAAGAAGGAATGTCTCCACGCACAGTGCTTACTGGAGAGGTGGTCCCAGACGGAAACCGCTGTAAGTACCAGAAGCACTCTACTCCTAAGGTTTTCCATTTACTCAAATCAAAGTCACTATGAAAGGCCTTGGCTTGTTCTCAGGCCTCCTAGTTCTGTATTCATCTTGCTATCTCCTTCTATGTTTATCATGAAATCAAATTACTTGGAACTTAGACACTTGGCTTACTATATAAAGGATTTCTCCATCCTGAGTCATAGAGACAGAGCTGTGTTGTCTACATGGGATTCTCTTGTTGTTTGAAAGCATATTAGATGGCACAAAAAACGTCATCTGCACATACACCCACTCCCCATACAACAACACTAACATTCTGCTAAAATACCCAAGAACTGAACACAGCATTCCTACTCGTATCCACTCTGTAACTGCGCCACCCACATTAACCACAAGTTAAAGTCTGTAGAGGCTACACCATGTTAACTTGTCACCCTAATATCCGAATAACGGAGGTAGCCACACCCTGGACTCACTAGACTCAAAGGGCATCCACAAGCAAAAGAAGCTGTTCGGATTGTAGCCTAGGCTGGGTGGGAAATAAAACTGTACAAGGAAAAGTTACAAAAGACAGAAAAGAAATTATGAAAGGATGCCCCCAAGGTGGGGGAGAGGGTAAAAAAAGGATGATTGACAGATGAAAATTTCAAAATATTGCTCTCAATGGTTATCCTAACCAACAATCTCTAACCTAGATAAATAACTAACTTGACAATAATTTCTTTGATTTGAAAACATTTTTCATTATTAAAATAAGACTTCAAAACACCAAAGGCAGCAGACAGATTTTAAGTTAAGCAGGATAGAAGGACAGAGTAGAAAGTGACAGTTGGTAACTGTCCCTCCTCTCCTGTCATGGTCTCTGCTCATACGTCACACTTCTCACAATGTCACTGGGCTACAGTGGCACTCTGCAGGGCTTCCTCGAACATCCTGCCTCTCTCCTGTCATCAGGTCACACTGTTTCAGCTCTTCATCCACAGCAACCTCCCAGCCTTGTGGTAAATCCAAGCGTTCGTCAGGAGTGCAGTCGTTAAATCTTTGCTATGGATCACTAACTCTCCAGGGCCTAGACGACTGCTTGGCATATGGACTCTAGCCAAATGAGGAACACAATCCCCCCGCACAGACACTGGGCTTTATTTTCTTAGTGTGAGGAAACAAGCGTGAACTTAAAGCCACCATGATGGAGTGATCTATAAAGTAAGGAACCTTAGAAAATCTTAGCATCACATCGAATATCTCTAAGACAAAACTGTGCCAGAAATCTGTTGCTCCACACTGTCACATGAGATACAAACATACATTATCTAAATATACTCAACAATAACCTTAATTTCATGCAGACTAGAAATATTTCCGCAGACAAAGCAAAGTCTGCTTGGCAACTGCCTCAGAGGCCATGATGTGTGCTGTCACACTACGGGGCTCGGGTGTAATCTGGGGAATTACTGATGTAATGGAGAATTCTTAGACCTTACTGCAGAGGACAGGATCTTAAACTGTGCCTTACAACCACACATGAGGTTGGAGAACTGAAGGTGGGGGGCTTTGAAAAACCAGACAACAGTAAAGAAGGCTTCTGATTGAGCAATGGTCAAAACTTAACTCAGGAGTTAGCAAGGAATCTGCAGTGCTGCCCTCTGCTGCCTTACGAGCCTCATGTTAGTTGAACAAGCAATGCTGAGGTTTGAATGTGAAGCGCCCTCCACAGGTTTGGGGACTTGAACATACTATACTGTCTCCAGCTGGGGGTACAGTTTCAGATGGCTGTGGAGCCTATGGGAGGTGGAGCCTGGAGAGAAGTGGATGGGGGTGGGGTGGGGTGGGGCGTGGTCCCATTCCCTGTCCTTTCTCTGCTTTCTAATTTCAGATGTGATGCACTTTTGCCACCATGCCCTCCCTACCACAATGATTGTGTCTCCTCCAACTGTAAGCTGGAAGAAATCTTTCCCTCTGAAGTTACTTTTCATCAGGCATTTGATCACAGCAATGAGAAAAGTAACACACACACATACACTCACACATATAAAAACATACACTCACACTTATACACACAGACACACACACATATACTCATACACACACTCACACAGACACACACTCACACACACTCATACATACCAACACATACATCCATACACAGACACACACACACACACACACACACACACACTCCCCATGCTTGGTACTGCTTGGCCTCTTGCCATTTCCCACAGTGAACACCTTAGCCTGCATTGCTAACATAACTGTAGTGTTTTCACAGTGGTACACAGTTTTCTGCTGCTACAGAAATGATGGCAACATTATGGAAAGCAGTCTGCTCATTTCCACCCCCCCTCTTTACTTTGTAAATATCAAGTTAGCACACCTTTAGATTGTATTATGTCAGAATGTTTGATTTTAAAATTTTCTGTTTGCGCTGCTGACTTGAAAATAAATTTCGGCTTGGGATAAAGACAGAATACCCAATATTTCTAAAATGGCCCTAAATATATTTCTGCCATTCTTTACTAAGTATTTATGCAAAGCACTGTTCTCAGCAATGATTGTTAGAAAATTAAAAATATTGATTAGCTGTGAAAAATGAAGATAGACTGTATCCCACAGTATGAGTCATCAAAATTTGATTTTTATATGAAAATTAAAGAAACCTATCTGTCTCATTAGCATCCAAACATACTTTTATTATTATTATTATTAAATGGTAAAATCATGTTTCCTAAGAATCACGCTAATGTTTATAGTTTGCTATTATTGGATACATTTGATTTGTAAATCTATCTTATATTCCTGAGGCTATACAAAAGTGTCAGGAGAAAAGGGTCAAAGGCTAAGAAGCTCTAGAGAATAGCCCGACCAGCTGGAGCGATGGCTCGGTGGCTATGAGCACTCACTGCTCTTTCATAGGACACGAGTGCAATTCCCAGCATTGACATGGAAGCTTACAACCATCTCCAGTTCCAGAGATCAGACACACTCACAGGGACACGCACTCAGGCACAACACCAATGCACATTAAATAAAAGTAAATAAATCATTAAAAAAAAAGGAGAGACCATCCTGGTAAGAGTGGAACATTTAACTAGAGAGGCTATGTGTATGTGTACACATACATATGAATCATACATATGTAATTTCCTTATACATACACTGTACATGACACTGTGTTATATGGGAATACTTTCATATAAATATACTACAGGTTGAGTGTGTTTTCAACTGGCAATAACAAGTCACACTTTAGAAAGTTAATTTAGAATGCAGAGTTGTTCTGAGAGGCTAAAATATTGGCTAGCTTTGGTGTTGAGCTGTTTTCCAGCTTTCCTGTGCCAGTGTGGTTGTGTTATGCATCCAAACTACACATCTATGAAGATCCAAGAAATGTCACTTTTACACTATTTAACAACTGGGGACTCAACCAAAGTCAAAAATTATGTCAGTGTGAACTGTCCTGCCTGCCTGTCCCTCTCTTCCTTTGTGCATGTGACACATGAGTGGTGCCTCTGCGCTCTAAGAGGGCAGCCCTCAGCCTGCAATCTTGGCGCGTGCACAGCTTCACCGGCTTCGGTCAGAGGTGCCAGTTCATCAATGTTTTCCTAGCCCAGCCTCTCAATGGACCACCTGACTCTGCTATGGATTCAAGTGAGATCTTTGGCATATGACCCAGCAGTGGGTTCAGTACAACATATCAAAGCAGGAGGGACTTACTGTTTGCTTACACTGTTCTAGTACGTTCAGTTACAGAAGCTCAACCTAGAAATTCACATAGAAGCTATTGAAGCTTATCTCATAAGCTGGGTACCAAAAAGACCATTTCCTGGGATAAATCTACGGAGCATTTTGTGCCAATGTGCTGGAAACACAAGATTCTCCTCTCTCATGCATAGAAACATAACATTTGAGATGGCTAGAGGCTAGCGCACTCAGTACTGGACAACAATTGCACACTACAGTGGTTTTGCAGCTGACTGTGGCTTGAGGGAAAAAGTGCATACTGGTTCCAACAGAACCGAAACTTGGTCGACCTAAACTGTAGCCGTTTTGAGTGTTACTCTGCCTGACACGTCCGAGTGCTCTCTTCTGTAACAGTGAGTACAGAGTGTACGGGAACTGTGGAACTTATCGATGAGCCCAGCTGTTTTCCTACACTTTCAGGCACTTACAGAAGACAGCAGCCATTTCTCTGAAGTCTTCCAGCAAAGACAAAGAAGGGGCCAACCATGTAGCAGATACTGATTCTGTTCTTACAGAAAGCACCAACCATCAAAATATGAATTACTCTGTTTTAGTTGAACGGAATCCTAACTTGACCTCAGCAGCCACTGGGCAGTTGTTTTCTGTGGAGAAAACAGAAATCTACCATCACAGTTGACTCAGGCTTATGTTTTTGAGGACACAAGTAGTTGCTCTGTGCCTACTCAAAGGCCCCCATGTTTTCACAGGGCAGAACCAGAGGTCAATGTGGAAGTGGGGTACCCCTAGGGGAAGCAAGGTACATGGGGAGAAAGGTGCCTGCAGTGGCGATGTGAAGGCACTGCGGTGATTCGTGTGTGCAACAGTGCTCTTATCAGACGTGCACACACAGCTGAGGCGAGGGATGGGGAACAGCACTCAGTCACAAGCTGAACCATCTGGGGTGCTGGGAGCCTAGTCTTTATTTGCAAACTTGAATTATGCATGCCTTCATCTTGAATGAAGTATAAAAGTCTTATTTTCACTTTCCTAACTTTGGTAGGATAAGCCTGTCATTAAGAGGTGGCTATCAAGTTGAGCAGGAAACACCAATTGTAATGGTGCCACTTAAATAAAAGACCTATTAAGATGTACCACATCCAGCAATTTGAAGCTCACACAGGACTGGCCAGTGTTAAGGTTCAGCAGGAGCAGGTGAAACAAGTTGGACAAACGTCCAGAAACTTTGAACCCTACTAGGGTTCTGTCTACCTTCAACTGTGGAAGTGCAGGAGGGCCATCTGCTCTCCAGCTGTGGCCCCTAATCCTCTCTAATAACTTCAGCTTGTGCAAGTCCCTGAGAAGCAAGATGTCTTCCAAATTTCGTTTCACACTGGTTGCCAGGATTGGTTTTTCGACATCAGTCTCCAGTGGAAAACGGCATAAAGAAGATGTGAGCAGCAGGTGTTAATTTTCAGAGCAGTGAAAGGAAAGACCAACGGAGGGGAGAAAGAAAGAAAGCCCGCTACGAGATGACACAGGCTGCCTAGGGGACTGTGCCCTTCAGCAGAGGCCCAGAAGCTTCAATAAAGAACACTCCCTCCACGAAGACAAAATTTACCTAAGCAGAAAACAACATTTGCAGTTAAAAGGTGATGGTCTCCCTGGGTCTAGCATGAGGCCACGTCCCTTGAATTTATCACCTCTGCTGTGTTTTGGGACCTTGAGCAGAAATGTTCCAATACTGCAATGCTCCTGTTTCAGACTCCTGAGCTTATAACACCTGTTTTCTAAGTAAACATATATGTATCTGTTTACTTACTTTTAGTTTTAAACTCTTGTTCGTTCAATCTATATTTCTAGGATTTCTTCCTTCCTTCCTTCCCTCCCTCCCTCCCTCCCTCCCTCCCTTCTTTTTTTCCTCTTTCTTAAGCCAAAATCACTAGTCTGTGCTTAAACCAAGTGCTGACCTGGACCTGGATCAGCAGGCCTGGCCTCTGCTCAGCTATATGGGATCAGAAGCAAGCTTGCATGCTAGGCTACAGCTCTCAAAAGCTTACTCTTCCTAGATGCTACTGTGGAAGGTATCTCTGAGCTAAGATGAGAGAGTCTATCCTTCTTTCAAAACACCAGAACACATGCTGACCAGGTAGAGACCGCTTTCACAGTGTTTCCATGAGTAATTCTGCATCTTGCACTGTTGCTAACATCTGGAATATGGTTGCTCTCAATTTTTATTGCTGGCACAGATCTAACATTTACTTTGTAAACACTCTTGTAAGAACAGAGCGACCAGGTGAGGCTGCCCTTGCCAGCAGAGCCAAGTGGGCATAGAAGGCAGAGTCAGTACCTCGTAACAATTAGGAAGGAGTATTTCTACCTTATTTTCCAGCAGAATAAGGAGACACAAATCTATTCTGAGCAGGAATGGTGCTGACTAATAAAAGCTAACTTATCATTAGAAGAAAAACAAAGACTGTCTGTCTGTCTATTCTTTGCAAAAGTGTTAATGGATCCACAGGAAAGCTGGTGACTAAAAGCACTCTCAATCTATAGAAAGAAAAGGGTGAATTGATTTCTCTGAAACACTTGTGATGATGTAGTCAAGAATATATTGCTGGAAGCTTTAACCTCTCTGAGTTACCTGAAACATAACAAAAATTAGGAGAGAAGAGAGGAAACGCAAGCTCCCGACTCTAACTGTGGATAGAAGCTAAGGATGCTGGCAGAAAGAACAGCGGGCAGCCACAAAGGGATGGTGGTGAAAACTCATATTTATATAGCAGAACACGATGCAAGGCTTAGTGTAGGGGAAACCACCATCATGGGGATGGGTCAGGCGTAACAGGGAATTTTTACCTAGCTTTCAGTGTGTAAAAAAAGAAAATGTTTCATTTCAGCTATTCCTTGTCACTATCATTCCTTCTTTCTTTCCTTCATGATTCTTTTCAACTACAATGAAATTCTGTATTTTTAACCCCAGCCTCATAAAATGAAAAACCAAACTCTAACTAGAGAGCAAACTGAGCAATGTATAGAATCTATAAAAGATGTTCAGAAGTGCCCTGGTGTGAGCTCCGCACTTGAACTTCTGTCAACCCAGTCTGTTTCAGATCTATCCAAGGGGCGAATGCTCTCGGAGGGCTTTAGACAACGTGCACAGATAAAAATGGTCAGGTGGTGGTGTGGGTCAGGAAGGCCATGTGGCTGCAGTTATCCAGCACGGCTCTTCTGACACCAAATCATTCGGTCTAAGAGAGGAAGGTCAGAAGAGATGGCAACATTGTTCAAGGAGCAGGGGAGAGAGGCCCAGGGTCCCAGGGTGGTATGGGTGAGAACTGAGCGAAGTAAAGGAACTGGTGGAAGAGGGAGACACAGCCTCTTGTTGGTAAAAGCATCTGACTCCATGTTAGGTTTGAAAGGGAAATATGGGAGATCTACCCGGCTGCTTTGTGTATAATAAATTGGCAGCAGAGAGGCTGGTGGAAAAAATAAGAATTCTATTTCACACATGTAAACTATATGGAAATGTTCACGTATATGCACACACACACACACACACCACATGCACACAAACATGCATGCACATGTGTACATATATATTATATATAATATATATTATATATATACACACATACATACGCACACATGCACAAACCTGAATGTACATATACATACATACATATAAACATATACACACATACATTTAAACATACATACACAGACACACACACACCTGTCTAAAACACTGAAAGGGAAATGGAGAAAAAGTCACATTTCATGAAGTATGTTTTGGATATTTAGAAACTTGTTTCACAGTAACTACATTTCTATACCTAAGTTTTCATATATGATATTAATATGTAGGAGGAATTGCGACAGTGTATGTCTGATAAAATGTTCTCCCCAAGAGTGGCATGCCTGCCCCAGGGCCCAGAGGAGCCGCATAAGGCCTAGGAAAACGTCCAGGTCAGCTCCATCACTGCAGCTTCGAACCATCCTTGTTTCTACTGTGGCCAGTCAGTCAGCAGGACCTCAGACTGGAACATCACTCCAGACAGCAGACAATACCGAAGGCAGTAAGCCATACTGTCCACATTTAAAACAGCAACATATTTCCACAGTGTGGCCCACGAGAAAAGGCAAATTCTACTCCATGGAAAGTATACTTCACTCTCCAAAGCTGCTCTCAAATAGTAAGTAAAATGACTTACCAGACATATTTGAGATTTTGTCCAAAGTCCTTTATTTTTTCTCATCTAAATTGGTTCCAAAAGGAACTGGCAGGCCATCCTATATGCTGTGATTGATGATCTTCTGGAAAGAACACGCTAAGTAACATAAACTCCAGGCTCACGGGGGTGGGAGGAGCACCAAAGCTTAGACAGAGCTCTAGACTCATTGAAAGTAAGACTGCAGAAGCTATTCCAGAGGGGCCATACAGTCTGGTACCCTGGCTGCTCCTCACCTTCATGCGGATGCTTGCAGCATCCTAAGCACGGAGCACACAGTCCGATGGGCTGTACTGGAACCAGACCGCAGGGCCTCAGGCTCGGCTTACCTCCACTTCTCTTTTCCCATGTGCAGACAGCCATGGCATCTGCCACCCTGACATTATCAGTCATGACAGTAACTGGAAAAATCTAGCTGAGTTCTTGAGTCTGGTCAAACGTTTTTCTTCTAGATAGTTTCTTCTCGCTTGATTTGCACAATTCTGGCTTTGTGTCTGACCTCCCCGGCTCCCATCAGCCTCTTGTTTAAGAATGTTCTACAGCTCTGCAGACTCACAGTAGAGGAGAGCACTGACTAACCTGATCATCCATTTGATGATGCAGAAGCCTTGATGGCGCCCGGACAGTGACGTGCATGTATGTGTGTATATACATGCAGGTCCATGCATATGGACACAGATCCATGCATAAACACAGACACATCCCGCCAAATTTTACAGAATTCTGTAACTCTGGAGGAAGAGGGCATAATGTGTATCAAATACTATCTCCCTTACTTTAAACGTCTCTGTTGTTCCAAGTTAGGCAAAATATCCGCCCAAGGGTAAAAAATAAAATTCAACTTTGTTGTAATAGCAGTAATTACTAAAACCACAAGAAGACACTGAGACTTGAATGTGCTACTGAGTGACACTTAAAACATGAAGGGTTGACAACGCTTTCTCAGGCTCAGGCCAAACAACTTCTATATAGCTAGCAGTTCTCAAGGAGAAGACACTGGGACTCATTCTTAACGTCACCAGGGCCAGCCGCTATGGGTCTCCTCAGAAGGTGTTAAATACTTGAGAAATATTAGATTTACTAAGTGCTTTAAAATATATAACTTCAATGAGTCTCCTGCTAGGTAAAAACTGACTTGTTTCCTTTTCAAAGAAAATGTCCATCCCAAATTGGGGAGATTTGTCATTTCCTGAAAAATGGCATTATTTCTGTCAATACTGCATTGTTTGCTATGCTCTCTGGCTGACACGAGGTGAGTGGCTTTCCCAGGCTACCTCCTTCCACATGAGACCCTGTTCCTCCCTAGGCCTGAGAGCAATGGAGCCAGCAGGTCATGGACTGAACCAGGGGCCAAACCAAACCTTTCTCTATGGTAACTTGTCACAGTAATAAAAGCTGACCCTAAAATCACACAAGGGAAATATGTTCCAGAATTGAATCTGAGAACTTGACTGTTCGGCTCACCTATGCTCGTCTTTCTATTAGGGCACTGCCTCCCTCCAGAAAGAAGGCAGCCCTGCCAATGGCACCCGGCTGTGTTACTAGAAACAGACCTATGTGCTGCCCCACGCTTTACCCCTCAAAACCTATGGCCAACCCTGAATGAGCGAATTTGTCAATCAGACCTAAACAGAACAAGAGGATACGAGACCATTCTGGTTCCACTTTTAAAACAGAGATGCTGGAAGTGCCCTGCGATGGGCTGAAGAGGCCTATGAAAGGACAGCCAGACACTGGCCATCAGAACGGATGTGTTAGCTGATGAGGTCCAGTCTTTGGGGGATGTGATGGAGGGGTTCTGAGATGAGAAAATTTCCTTGGGTTTTCTAGGTGGGCCCCAAATAAAACCACATGCATTATTACACGTATGGAGCCGAGGGAGACTCCACATACAGGAGAGAAAGCTCCACAAAGACAGAACGGGAGACCAGGAGATGCTAGCGATGTGTGCACAAGCAAGAGGATGTTAGCATTCAGCTATGGCTACAAAAGGTAATTGGACATTTTCTTCCAGGGAGCCTCTGGAGGGAGCCTGGCCCTGTGAGCTGACTAAGCCTAGTGACACACAAATAGGGCCTCAGACCCCTAAACGTGGAATCCACAAGTGCTCAGCAGGGGGAAACAATGGTGGTTTCCTGTGGCGTTAAACCACCAGCTTTGTGGTAATTTGTTAGTCACAGGAAACTAGCAACACACCCATTTGTGATCTATTGTGTTCAGATTCTCCATGGATGGTCATCAGTACAACCTAGGCACTGGAGAAAAAGGAGCCCAGGAGGAGTGATGGAGCTCAGACCTGCCAGGACTAGGCTGGGGTTTCTCTGGATGAAATTGAGATTTGCTATTTAATTTTGAGCATCCGAAATTTCTTGAGCATCAAATGCTCAAAACTAAATAGCAAACCTGCGTTCCCTCCAGGTAGGGACTTTCTAACTCAAAAGGGACAGTTTTTGCCTTCAAGCATGAGATGTTGGCGGTCAGAGGTTAAAATATAACAATACTTGCCATATACGCAATTCTCCTCTGAGCTGAAAACACCATTTTCTAATCAAATAGCAGTCTATAAATTTGAGTCATTATCCTATGGTGCAAGTAATAAGTGACACCGTAAATCATACTGAAGTCAAATATACTTCAAACAAACAAACAAACAAACAAACAGCTTGCTCACTGAATAACTCGGGCAGGCACCAATAGCCCCGTTTCATTTAAGTAACTTAATTTTCTCAACAGGGTGTCAAAGAGATTCTGCCCTCTCATGAGGCTTGTTGGAGCAATACTGCAGCAAAGAAAAATTTCCCCAAAGGACTACATATTAATTTTCAAAATGTGCTTGGCAAGGCACTCAAATAGTTGTGAGGAACACGGTGAACCTAAAATATGGCCATCTCCCTAGCCCCCGGTCTAAGAATCTTACTGTTCTATCTCATTTGTCTTTTCAAGAGGTGAATGGAAGCTCACCACGTGAATTAGGTCATAAACGCACTTAGGAAAGGTTTGTTTGAGAAATCACGGGTAGATCTGGTTCCTGTACAGGTTTTACATGCCTCTTTCACGGGATGGCTCTGGCAACAGTGGGCTCACAAAGATACTACACAAAATTCCCTTTACTACATGGAACGGCAAGCTGAGAGTGAGTTCTGTTTCTCAGAGGACGTAAGATACCTTTCGAACTAATGAGGATTGCTTTTAAGAAGGGCAAAATTATCCAGGATAAAGCAGATGTGGTCATTCCCTCTTTGTTCAATCCAATTTTCAACTTCAAACCAAAAATTAGAAAAATTCTGATTCTAGATTTTAAATGCATCCGAACTCTTAAAGCATGATGTAAACAACATTGAGTAGCATTCGGAATGCACAGCTGTTCTTGTCAATTTTACTAAAGGATAATTTATTTATTTGTTTGTTCGTTTGTTTTGGACAGGGTCTCAGCAGTCCAGATTGGCTCTGACTCACCATATGTCTAATCTTAAACCTGTGATCTTCCTGCCTCTGCCTCCTGAGCGCTGTGCCTACAGACACACACTAGCACGCCCAGTTTGCGCTAGGGCTCAGGCCCGGAGTGTCTCATGGGCTAGGTAATCACATGGTCATTTGAGTTGCATCTCCAGCCCCAAGAACTGACTTGGAATTGGATTGTGAAATGGGGTAAGCTGGAACACAAAACAGTCAAGAAAACCCAAGAGAGAAACGTGGCTTTCTTCCCATGGAACATTGTTCCGTGTAGACCTTCTGGTAAAAGGTTCTCAGGTTAGAACAGGTCAACAGGTTTTCTGTTATCTTCCTGGCCTACCCTGGCCTCTGTGGGAAGAAGGAACACACAGCACAGGACTACAAAACCCCTTTCTATTCCAAATCACCTTTCTCCACAGTCTAATCTTCCTGGCCACTCCCACTTTTAGAACTACCTCTTACTTCAGGTGCCACTGCACCAGGACCCTCCTCTCCCTCCTCCTGAGCCACCCACTCTCCTTTGTAATTCGGGCAGGCCATCCCCACCACCATCAGAACAGGATTACTTCCGCCCTTTTCCAACATGTAGTCCAAGATGGAAAGACCCTTTCTTCTGATGCAGCTACAGAGAAGCAAGAGGGACTGCTCAGTGATGGACTTGCCTTGGACTTGATTAGAGCTTGAGTTAAATCACTAGGACCCATGCCACCAACACACCCAGATGGAGTTAACATCACATACTTGAAATGCCAGCCCTGAGGAGCCAGAGACAAGCATCCCTGGAGTCTGCCTAGCCAAGTCAGTGAGACACAGGCCAGGAGGAGAGCCTGTCCCAGCAACTCAGAACAAACATACCCAAAATAATAACAAAAAACCCAAGTGGACAGGAGGGTGACACAGTACCCCGGGCTATGCTCTGTCCTCTGCCAGCATGTGGGTATGTATGTCCTGTGCATGGGCACACACACACACACACACACACAAATGCACACACATGTGCACGCGCACACACACACACACACACACACACACACACACACACACACAAGCAGTTACTATTTAGAAGGGTGAGGGGGAAAGAAAGTGGCCTAAATGCAAGTTCCACACCAGAGAAAACAATGGAGCGTCTAGAGTCCACTCCTGAGCATCAGTGTCCATTACTGTGTAAAACTCACACACTGAGCCAGTGAGTGCTGCTGCTATTTTCCAGGGACCTTTTCTAGTTCACACCTTAGGTTATCTATGCCACAGAACTTTAAGGCGTCATACTACAGTACCAAACTCTGAAGCAAAATAACAGCCTGCTGGCACTGTGTGCCTGGCTGGTGGACGTCACAGCGGAGATGCACAGTAAGGGCACAACTGCAGGATTCGCTGCAGTTGTTCCACTGTGATTCGGCCCACGCTGCCTTCTCAGTGGGCCGGTTCATGTGGTGCACCCAGCATACTCCCCAGTGGAAGGAGGAGACACAGTAACCATGACAACGTTGACCCAGCAGTAGGAAATCTGCCGGAATGTTAAGGTTCCCACAGAGAGTAATAGAAATGGCTTCTGAGACTACAGTACCATGATGTTGGCAGCTTCCATGACATGGCACCCCACCTGCACATGTGGTGCATCCAGGCAGAGGTGTGAGTGCAGATGACCAAAGTGACAGTATATGGTACCCATGGTCAAAGTCTTTGAGAGCTAATTATCTAGTTAGCTTACTGCCCTAGAGCATCTCAGATGCCACAACCATTTACTCTACTGCACAAGGGGGAGAAGAAAGATGGTGTCTCCTGAGGTTATGGCCAGGTAACCGTCCTTCCAACAAAGTCATGTAGAGCGCTCAACAGGCTGAGTGGGGTCAGAGTCAAAATGGCCTGCCCCAAGTCGTGCCTCAGGCCACAGACAAGCCAGAGAGACAGGAACGAGGAGGACCAGGAGGAAGACAGCTGGAATTCTGCCCTCAGGCTCTGTGGGCCACACCTCAGCATGACCTCCCTCACTTGTCCAGACCTTCACTAGCAATCACTTTGACCCAGACAGCAGGAGGCTTGGCTCCTTGGTTGCCTGATAAGAAGCAATTCTCAGAGGCAGGAAAATGTCATGGGCCTTTTTCCGTGACACTTAAACATTTTAAAGTCCTTGGTGAGCGTCTATGAACACACAGGAAAGTGGGGGCAGCCCTCTGACCCATTTTATAAATCTGAGAAGGACGTGAAGCTCTGGGACATTAGTTTTCAAGCCCAGGGGTACTTGGCTCACAGGTGACACTGATGGGCAGGGAGGAACAAGTGATCTCACGTCTTAAGCGTAGCGCACTGCTATCATTGCTGACCTCTAACCCAGTTAAACTTAGAACTTACTTCAGCAAAATGAATGTTTCAATCAATCAAATTGAATGTTACACAGATACCAGAAGCACACCATAGCATTTTATCCACAAGCTGTTTAAAGGGTTCTTGGGAATGGCATGCCCTCTGCCAAAATGGGTTATGACATCATCTAAATGCTGCTCTGGTCAGTGCCCAAGAAAGTCAAAAGGCAGAGAAAATAACATAGGTCTGCAAAGCTAAGTACTACATGGGGGGAAAGCTCTCTGCCCTCAAACTTCTATGAACACTGGCTCCCCAAGAAGAATCAGTATTTTTTGCATGTCATCTTCTTGTGTTTAGGTTAAAAGCTGTCCAGCTTCCAGCATGACCTAAGAGGTGAAGCCTGTGGGACTAATACTTCAAAAGCATCAGCGGCTCACCTGCTAAGAGTCAGGCGGGCAGCATCTTTAGAACGTGCACACTGTAACAAAAACACAGGGAGGAAAGAAGGCAAGGCAAGGGATGTCACAGTGTGACAAGGACAGCGCTCTGGTGACTGAGAGCTTGGAAGGCCATTTTCTTTGCTGAGCTGCCAAGAATGTCTTTGCAGCAGTGAAGCCAGCCCCCCAGTGAGGGGTGGGGGATGGGCATCCTGTGGCCTTCAACATTCTTCTGAGACTGATTGATTCCTCTGCTCTTGGACCTCAGAGAAGTATGGCCAGTTGGAAAGCTCACAGCTATGCCTTACGAATGCCCTTCTGTCCCTCAATCTTCTTTTCCCACCCTACAAAAGACCAGGCCCTAAGTCAGCTTGGCCCTCATCAGAGCGCCTCTGAGGCAGGGACTGGAGCTGGCAACCAAGGCCAGGAGGTGTTCATTGCTGGGGTTCCAGCCAGGGGGGATGCCTTTCCCATTCTGATCCAGGGATCCACATTGTCCTTTGGAAACCTGAAAGCTTGCTCAGACTATTTGCACCTTCCAGACTGTACTTGGCAGACGCAATGGGTGGATTCCAGGAATCTGAGCTCACTTAATGGTTTTTATTTTGTCATGTTTTCTTGGTATCTTTGCCCTGTCGGAGGTTTACAGGCAGGAGGCAGAAGGCAAGCAAACATCAGGATTGACATCACCAATAGCTGCGCTCAGGAAGCAACCTGAATAGCTAGTTATAGGACTGATGCAGAGGGCAGTACACACCCCTCAGACCCTGCTCCTGCACTCCCAATGCGGACAGAAAAGCTTGTGAGGAAAGAAGAAAGGAGCCACCAGTGAGGTGGGCAAGCTCTGCTAATCTTCTCTAACAGTGGGCCAAGCACAGGACATTCCAGAATTTACTAACATCAGTCAAGTCACTCCAAACAGAGGTTACTGGGGGCAGAACAGTCAGGGCTACAGAATAAAAGACCTTGAATCCCCCCAAAAAAAGTAATCTAAAAGAAAGAATCCGGGTCCTGATAAAAATTACCCTAACATTACACCCTTGTTTATTTAATAGTATGTCATTTGGTGTGTGGGATAATCTCTCAACCCTAGTATGCTTTGAAAGAGCACAGGTTAACACACGAGGAGCCATGCTCACTCCGGTGAGGGATGGAGAAAGCTGCTGGTATAGGCTGCGTGGATCACAGAGTTTGCCACACAAGCGAAATCACACTTAATGCCCCCTCCACTTTCCTCTCCTTACGTGCTTCCCACTCACCTGGGCTCACGATTAATGGGTCTGTTCTGAACTGGATGCTTAAAACCATGAGTTTTTGTTTTTATGTATACGAGTGTTTTGCTGCATGCATGGGTACCATATGCCTGCAGTGCCCACAGGGTGCTGCTGGCTGCCTTACAGCTGGACCGCACTGAGCAATCTTTCCAGTCACTACAACCGTGCATGTGTGTGTGTGTGTGTGTGTGTGTATGTGTGCATGCGTGCGTGTGTGGGGGGGGTCGGCCTTGAATGGGCAGCCCTCCTGCTTTAACCTTCCCAGTTATGGGATCAGAAGCATGTCCTAATATACCTGGCAGGTATTTTTATGTTATTGATAGCAGGTCCTCATCAAAGCTTAACTTGACTTTCCTTTTTCCTTGAGATTTATTTACTTTTATTTGTGAGGTTTCGCCTACATACATGTTGGTGTATCACATGTAAGCAGTGTCCATGCAGGCAAGAAGAGGGAACGGAACCCTCTTGGAACTGGATGGTTGTGAGCTATCATGTGGGCGAGGGGGATCAAGCCTGGATCCTCTAAAAGAGCAGTTGGTGTTCTTAACCGCTGAGCTATCTTTTAGCCCACAGCTTTTTTTTAAGTCTTATTTTATATAGTCCTTCCTAGACCCTTCCCAGCGGGTCCCTTTACCTTGGAAGGACAACTCTGGCCGAGAACTGACTCCCACTGAGAAACAGCTTGCTATCTGAACATATCTATCACACTTCGGCTTCTGCTGGGATAGAATGGAAAGACCCAGGCTTACTCTCACTGAGGGGTGAGGCTGACTTCAGCCTCTGGGGTGAGCAGCGAAGATGGTGCCCTCAGAGCAGGCTCAAGGCCCTTGCTCTCACACAACAATCTGCATGAAAAAAACCAAAAATTTCCCACTCTTATTCTTGATCTGTAGTCAACATCCAAGCACCAATCTAGAGTCAAATGCTGGGAGAAGAGAGGAACAGGGGAGAGCAACTGTGCACTTGGTTTTTACATCTGCTACTTAATACCTTGAGAAGAGAGCGAGGCCTCACACTAATGCATCTGCTACCTGACATCCTGAGGAGAGAGGCCACACACTAATGCATCTGCTACCTGACATCCTGAGGAGAGAGGCCTCACGGAGAAGGGGATTTCTGAGCTGTTTCTGGAAGGACTGAGTTGGAATTTACTACATAGAGGAAGTGGGAAAAACAGAGCAGGCGAGAATTCTGAAGCATACCAGTGGAATGGGAAAAACCGCAGTGTCTGGGTGGACCCCTGACTTACTACACACAGCAGGGGATGCAGACACAACTGTATGCAGACAGCTCAGACACTGCAGACAATGAGGGCTCCTCTGAGGCTCAGGAGGGAATAAGATCTGACTTAGACGTATGTAGCCATAACATGGAGAACGGGATAGCCATGGATCTTAAGATGCAAGGGATCTCTTCTGAATGGCTCAAAAGAAACAGGAGGAGACAGAGGACTCCTAAATGGAGCTTAAGACAGAGAGAGAAGAGAGAGAGAGAGAGAGAGAGAGAGAGAGAGAGAGAGAGAGAGAGAGAGAGAGAGAGAGAGAGAGAGACCCTGAGGACAGGGTTTATGAGAGAGGTCAAGAGTTCTTTCAAACCAAATCCCACACTGAGGCCATGGATGCCCCATACCAATTCTACCATCAGCCCCAGGGCGTGGGGTGCTGCACTATCCCAGGACAACCTGGAAGCAAGTCTCAGGGCAGGGGTCCAAGCTCCAGGTTAAGCCTCCATAACAATAAGGGTGCAAGTTAAGGAAGCCCTTCTGGCTTACAAGAGTAGAAACACATGGGAGGGAGTTGGGAGAGAAAAAGAAGGTTGGAGATGTAGCTCAGCTGGCCCAGTGCCTGCCTAGCAATCATGAAGATATGAGTTCAAAACCCAGCAGCCCACAAACCAGGAGCCTGGGTGCTGCCTGTAGCCTTAGTATTTAAGAGGTGGGGTAGACGGATCAGAAATTCAATAGAGAGGGGGTTGGAGGGAAAGGAAAAGGCCATTAGAGAAGATGGAGAGAAGCCTGCCTTGATGAAGATGACCTTATGAAATAGAGTCCCACGCACGTGGCGAAAGTGAATACGCAGTCCTAAGTGCTACCATCACACTGAGGAAAGCTGGGCTATTTTAAACTATCTAATCATGGGAATTAAGTTATCCATTTACAGATGAGGAGAGAGGAAATACAAGGAATGGTAAAGGCAAGTCCTTAGTGAGGGACAGCAAAGCCTCGAGTGTCTACTGCTGAAGTCCCAACTGCGCTCTGCCCGTGTCATGCCCAGGGACAACAAGGAAACGGGGATCAGTCTCTGAGGGGGTGCTGGGCTTCGGACCACTGACTTGTTTGCCTGCAGGTAAAGCCAAAGACAGGAGGATAAATGCAGGCGCTCAGAGCGCTCCTTTACCACCGCAGCAGTTAGCTCCAGGAAGGCAAAATGGCTCTGTGGCTGCACCTACTCCAAGAGAAGCTTGCTCTGAGAAACACAGTACAGAACTTGGAGTTCACTTACAAAAGAATGTGAACATACACTGAGGACCTACTGTGTGCTAAGCACAGCACTGGCAAGGTGAGGACCTACTGTGTGCTAAGCACAGCACTGGCAAGGTGGGAAATGAAACAGATACAAGTGCTACTGTACCCTACGTGCCCTTGGTGAACGGTCTGTTCTCTAACAGTCCTTCACATTACAAGAGTTGCCTTCTGCCTTCCGTGAGTATTAGCCCCTCCCTCTTTTGGGGGGGTGGTGGGGGGATCATGAAGCCAGAACCACTGACTTGAAATGAGGTAGAGGCATTTCTGGTTCAAGGCCCTATTTGTGCTTCTGAAACGGACTTCTGAGACCCAGGACTTTACAAAAATTGGCTATCAACTGCCTCTGTGTGTCTTTATGATCCAGCCCGTTTGTAGTCTTTCAGGGTAATTTCAACTGCACAGACTGAAAGTGCGCCCTCTCCCTGATGCCTGCCCCAGTTCTAGGGCTGCACTCCAGTGTCAGGCACGCTTGGGCAGATGCTCTACCACTGAGTCCCTACCCACCCCTTTTCAAAGTCACTTGTTAACTGTAAGCAGCTAAGAAGTAAATGACTAAAGCCGACCGACCCCCTGAAAACTGAGCAACTAGGAAGTAATGACAATGTAGACAACACACCAACCCACTTTCGAGGATGAAGGGTATACCCTGGTCTTGAGCAAACCACGTATGTAAACCATAACAGTGTTAGCTGCAGTTTACTATTAATTAGGGCATTCTGAGAGCTTAAGAGGGATCAAAAACACTCACGGACGAGGTAGCAGCGGAGCCACCTCACCAGCCCCCACCTGAGTTCTCCGTCATGGCTAAGCCACGTGCAGAGCAGGACTGGCTGGCCCTGAAGGCTGAGCAGAGGACAAGGGGAGAGGAAACAGGGCGAGCACAGGAGCCCTTTCCTCCTGGATGCTGGGTTCTGCAGATCCAAAGCATGGGGCTCGCCACACCCTTAAGAAAGAAAGTGCTTTCTATAACACAGGCAAGGCCTTATGCTTCCCAAAAATTTCACCTGCCTCCTCTCATGAGGGAAAACATATGAAAACACGTGAAGACCCAGGTACGTCCATGAGTAGTTAATGTAGATGCCAGCCGGCGCAAGGCCAGCTGGAGCAGAGAGCACACTTTGGGACATGGACTGTGAAATGACTAAACTGCACAGAGAGGATGACAATTGGCTTTGACAAAGCACACTGGCAGCTGCATTAAGTCTTGGGCTAAGTTCCGCAGGGCTTCATCCACTCCTCTTTCCTGGGTTATCTTTCCCATGATCTTTCACTTGCTTTTAGTTATTTGCTTTGCTCCTAAGTACCTACATCACTTCCTTTACATCTAAGCAATGTGAACATTCCCTTTTCCTATTTGGGAAAACTCCTCCTGTGACTAATTGTGTGTGTGAGGGGTGGAGGGGAATTCTGCAGTGGTTAAACTCAAATACTGCTAATAAAATGTGCCTTATATTCAATGACATATTACTTCAGAAAAAATGATCAAACAATGTGTCAATCAAGACATAAAGTAGTCTAAAAATAGGAAAATCAACTCCAAACAGCAACTGTAGGGTGATTTGACTGAAATTGTTTTAACACAGTGGTATGAGCCCATAATCCCAGAAACATGGTTGGATGAGGTGGGAATATAGTTCATGTCTTTGTGGTGGTCTGAACAGGTATGACCCCCAAAGACTCATATGTCTGAGTATGTGGCCCATGGCGGAGTGGCACTAATAGTGTGTGTGGTCTTGATAGAAGTGTGGCCTTGATAGAAGAAATGTGTCACAATAGGGGGCTGGGGGGTCCTTTGAGGTCTTCTGTGCTCAACTGTGCCCAGTGTAGAACACAACCTCCTTCTGCTGCCTGTGGATCAAGTATAGAGCTCTCAGCTCCTCCAGCATCATGCCTGCCTGTGTGCTGCCATGCTTCCCACTAAGATGATAATGGACTGAACCTCTGAACCTGTAAGCCAGCCCCAATTAAATGTTGTCCTTTATAAGAGTTGCCTTGGTCATGGTGTCTCTTCACAGCGGTGAAGCTGTAACTAAGACAGCTGAAGAGGATTCAAGTACATCTTGAGCAGCACAGGAAGACCTGTACCTCTGAGAAAGAAAAATTCCACACACCAGACCCAGTACCTTCACTTGAGAGCTGACTGAAAGACTCTCAGCTCTGGTTCTCCTCCACACACTCTCTGCTTTGTTTAATAACTGTGAGAGTACAATGACTGCATGAAATAGGGAAGACAAAGACGATAAAGGACAAAATCAAAACAATCTACAAAGGCCACTGCCTGCAGCTGCCTTTTCTTATGCTACAACTTACCAATTGCAAATGGCCTACTTAGAAAGAATGCCTACCAGAATTTCCTGACAGATGACAATCTACCATAGATATGCAAATGTACATAACTTCTACCTTCTTTAGTCACAAATGTTGTCACAGCCAGAGCCACTGTCTATGAGCCATAGTAAGGAAGGGTTGGGGCTAGAGATGGCTTAGTGCAGTGGTTCTCAACCTGGGGGGGGGGGGGGGTCAAATGACCCTTGCATAGGGGTTGCCTAAGACCACTGGAACTCACAGATACTATTATTCATAACAGTAGCAAAATTACAGTTATGAGTTGACAATGAAAATAATTCTATGGTTATGTTATCACAATATGAGGAACTGTACTAAAAAGTGTGCCAGCCTTCCCTGGCTTAGTGGATAAAGCACCTGCCTGCTGCAAGCATGAGAACAGGAATATGAATCCAAGTGCTTACAAGAAAAGTCAGGCATGGGCCGGCACACACAGGCGTGCACATAGGCACAGGCACACACACACATGTGCACACACACACACACACACACACACACACGCTCACACACGTGGAGAACGGGAACAGGAGGGTCACTGGGGTTTCCTGGCTGCCAACCTAGCTCCAGGTTCAGGGAAAGACCCTCTCTAAAAGGAGTAAGGGAGAGAGAGAGCAAGCCAGACACTCAATGTCCTCCTCTGGCCTCTGTATGTGTGTCCAGAAATAAGCAACCACACTGACATTAGCACATATACCTGCCCACATACACACCACATTCACATACAGACAGACACACAGTCACACACACATATACACACAAAGGGCTGGGTGCTTTATCAGTTATCTGTTTCTGACATTTGTCCTTTACTCCTCAGTATTTATTTAGATTTATAAATTCATACAGTTCTCAAAACATGACCTGCTTTCTAGATGGCTACATGGTTTTCAGCCATATATTCGCTTGTCTATAAAAGTCTTTCAGCCTTTTCTACATGTACAGAAAAAGACTGGTTTTTTTTCCTCCTGTTGCAACAAAAATAACTGCCTCCCAAATTTTACCTAAAAATGTAATTTTCCAGAAGTATGCCCCTCCCCCAGCCCCACCTACCTGAAACTGAACAAGAACGTATTTCTGCCAGGCATGACCAACTCCACTGACTATCAAATAACTACAGCTATTATCACGAGTAGTAATAACTTGGGATTGGAATTAGCCCATGATTGCTAGAAAAATATTCAATTTGATTTCCTCTGTATCTCTCAATGTAGTCTGAGACAGCAGAAGCAGACAGAAGTGAAGACAATCTCCGATAATATTTCTGAGATGAAGTCGATAGTTACATGGCAGTGTGGTTTAAAAAAAATAATCACATAAATTAAAAAAAATAACCTTATAGTAGTCTTTGCTTACTAAGAAAGGCCAACCCACCTGTCCCCAGGAAAGAACTACCCACCCTGAAATAAAGCTCCCCTGGGAGAGATGGGGCCCTCCAGATGCTGGTGTCCATGCATTACCTTGCAGGTCAGAATCACTGGATTTTGGGCTGCTCCTCGCTCTTCGCTCTGTCTTCTTGATCCCAGGTCCACCGCCACTGCCACCTCCCCCGCCTCCACTGCTCCCTCCACTGTGGCCTTTCCCGTAGCCGTTGTACACTGTGGCACAGCTATTCTTGTAGATGGTGGAAGGTGGGCTGTTGAGGCGGTTCTGGCGGTCGATCTGGCGGTCCTTCAGTTTCTTATGTGGAGGCTTGCTGTACTGGTCTTCTCGGGTGATGTAGCTCGACATTCCGTACAGTGGGATAATTTCTAGAATGAATGTGTGCAGTGATACAAGCTTAGTCTACATCTGCCACAGGGAGTGGACACAAGATCAAATAACCTGAACCCTGGAGGAGACAATGTAAAGTATTACTATATACTTTAAACAATGCTGGATACATGACTGGTTTACAGTATCTGTATTCCTTTCCAACTCTTCAAGGAGTCATCAGTTATTACAAACAATACAGGGCATTTAGAATTTCCCACTAGTTATGGTGAAAAATGAAGAAGACATGGTTATCCAAAGACATCATGGGCTGGAAAATGTATAAGGAAATCTGACCTTGTCTTTCTCAGTGTCTTTAGTGGATGCAATACATATAAGAGAATAGAGGAAATACTCCTTTACTTGTATACATGGGCTCATGACGTTTAAAAGTATCACTCTTCTTGGAGATGTTTCTATTGGAATGTACAGAGTTAACCATGACCTAAAAACTTTCTTGAGATCTGAGAAAGCTGCAAAGATTGGAGGAAATGATTAAAGCGAATAAAATGACAAATTGTTAAGAGGAACCAGACATAAAAGGAGGGGACAGATGTGTGAAGAAGAGCTGATTTGGCAATCTACAGCTAAGCTAACAGCTACCATTTCAAACTTCTCTTCTGAACCGATGTGTGGAAGATAACCATGAATGTCCCGCTACACCCGGACACTTCAAACTAGGAAAGAAGATGACAGGAACCTGTGATGTTCTTATGGTCTTAGGGGAGAAACTCACTTACATTTTTTTTTTAATTTTTATTTTATGTGCACGAGTATTTTGCCAGCAAACATGTTTGTGCACCACATGTGTGCCCACAAAGTCCCAAAGAGAGTCAGATCCTGGAACTGGAGGTAGAGACAATTGCAAAGTCACAATGTAGGTAGGGGGACTCAAATCTAGGATGTGCAGACGAGCAGCCAGTGCTCTTCACTGCTGAGCATGCTCTCTACTCCCCTTCTCATTTTGGTAAAAGTAAAAGACCTTATGTGTGAGCCACATGTGTTCAGGCACCACGGAAGTCAGAAGACAAGGAACTGGACCCCGGTGAGGGTACTGGGAACCAATCCTGGTCTTCTGCAAGAGCAAGAGCTGCTCCTAACCATGGAGCCTCCTCTCCAGCCCCAAGAAGTTTTCAATTTGATTTTTAAATATTATATTTAGTCATCAACATAAAATATCCAAATATTTTTCAGGAATAGGACTTTTCAAATATTTCAGTGACCATATGAATTTTATGTCACTTATGAGCATAAAAAGAGGGGAGGGAACGAACCATAATTTCTGGGAATGATCAACTAAAAGCAGGACAGTATGGAGCAGAAAAGTACAGGAAGTTACATAATTTAACAATATTGCAGTTGCTCAAAGGTAAAACTCCACTATGTCCTTACAACTTACAGCTTTCCAAGAGAGCCAGTGTGGACTACAGAATGTGAGAGAAGAAGTGTAGCCATATTCAGAAAGGATGTGTTTATATTAACTATTCCAAGCAGAGCACACCTTTAATCCCAGCACTTGGGAGGCAGAGGTAGGTGGATTTCTGAGTTCAAGGCCAGCCTGGTCTACAGAGTGAGTTCCAGGACAGCCAGGGCTACGCAGAGAAACCCTGCCTGAAAATAAATAAATAAATAAATAAACAAACAAATAAACGAACTAACTAACATATGGTCTACAGAGTGAGTTCCAGGACCACCAGGGCTACACAGAGAAACCCTGTCTAAAAATAAATAAATAAATAAATAAATAAATAAATAAATAAACTAACTGACTAACTAACTAACTAACTAACTAACTAACATATGTCGGGAGGCTAGCAAATGCTCTCAACAGCACAAAGCATTACCTGTGAGAGTTAAAGTTGTCCCTATGGATTCTAACATAAGAACCATTTTAAGGCACGGTGAGAGTTTTCTAAACTTTCATGGTTCCAGGAGTTAATGATGTTTAATTGCTTTTAGGTACATTCCCTGAGAAGTCAGGAGAACATACTCTACAGAATATGGACGCTCCATCGGAAGATTTTGTTTTATTACTACCTTTACTTTGAAGTTAAAATGGCACTTTCATTATTTCTATGTTACTGGATCAATGTTCTTTAATAAATTAGATCAAAGGACACTGTGAAATGAAGCGGGAGCAATGCTATTTAACTCTAACTTTAGTTTGAATCATAATTTTACCTTGCCTAAGATTCTGAAGGCCATCACTTACACAAGAGTAACTTGTAAGCATTTTAGAGACCAGCTGCTACATTAGCCACATCAGAGATCCATCATCAGACTGAAAATCAGGAGCCCGAACTAAAGAGCGCCAGGGCAGTCACAGCCAACCAGCCCTCTGACAACCTCTCCAGTATTTAATATGGATTGTGATGAAGCACTGAATGCATTTTCACAAATTAATTAACTAAGAGAGGTACATGCTCATAATCTTAACACTGGACAGGCTGAGGCAGGAGATTGCTATGAGTTTAAGATGAATCTGGGCTCCAGAGTGAGACCATTTCTTTACAAAAACTAAGTTTTGTTTTTGTTTTTATTTTTGTTTGTTTGTTTTTTGAGACAGGGTTTCTCTGTGTAGCCCTGGCTGTCCTGG
>NC_034593.1:22357287-22395122 GCF_900095145.1 Mus pahari
CTGCCTCCTGCCTCCTGCCTCCTGCCTCCTGCCTCCTGCCTCCTGCCTCCTGCCTCCTGCCTCCTGCCTCCTGCCTCTGCCTCTGCCTCCCAAATGCTGGGACTAAAGGCGTGCGCCACCACTGCCTGGCCAATTTTTTTTTTTTCTAAATGTCTTCATACCATGCTTGATTCTTTGGCTTATGTCATGGCTAGTGATATTTTACTTCATGTTTGCACTGAGCTTTCTAACCCTTTTATGAAAACATGTTAAATTCTCTGACTACCAAAACAAAACAAAACAAAACAAAAAAACAAACAAAATAACCAAAATGTATTCCTATGTCACAATAGGTTGTATCATTTAAAACACTCATTTCAGATTTCTCTTTTGTTAATAATAAGGAAAAAAAGATCATGTGAGATGAAGAGAAAGGAGAAATGGGTAAGAGAAGTGGGGCTACAGCAAAAGAACCTGGGGAGGAGAGGGGAGGAGGGGAGGGGAGGGAGGAGAGGGGAGGAGGGGAGGGGAGGGAGGAGAGGGGAGGAGGGAAGAGGAGGGGAGGGAAGAAAAGGGGAGGGGAGGGGAGGAGGGGAGGGAAGGAGGAGGGGGAATTGCTGAAAAACTTTGAGGTCTAAGAGGAACTCCTCTGAACAATATCCCCCATGCTTGAAGCACTAAAAGCTCCATTTGGGAGTGAGGAGAGCCTTCTGCAAAGCTAGAGCTGAAGTCTCCGACACCTCACTTATTATCTAGCTCTCAGCGTCCATTTGCATAGTCAAGAACTTCAGACTCAACCAACACCAAGGTCAGAACTCTAAGAAACACACAGACTCTCTTCCTTTCAAGGTAAGTTTCTTACAACCAGTGATACTGTGGCTAAAGTCATGGCTGGTCTCAAAGGAAACACAGCTGCAGGAGAGCCAAGTCAATGGCAAGACAATAGTTGAGCTCTGCCAAGATGTATCTTTTGGAAAAATCCAAAGGATATTGAGACTTCATACTCTTCTAACATTTGGAATAGGGCACGAATCATTTCAATTTCCCCTTTCCTGGCAGATGGTGATGATGCCAAAGAAATAATAGGCCCCAGCTCTGCCTCAGGCCTGTGTTACATAAACACACATCAACAATTGCCTCACTTCTGAAACAAAGATTGACCTGTTCTACTCCTCGATCTTGGTGAGGTGGAAGCAAGACTGAGCTGTGACCCACCCACAAACTCAAGGGATTCCTATGAGGCAGAATCCAAGATAAGGGAAACTAGGAGTTCTCATGAGTTCTTAGAGTGTAGCCAGTTTGAACAAATCTCCACGCCAGCTGGAATCTACTCACCTTGCTCGCTATATATTGTGGGAGGAAGGTGAGGCTGGGGGAAAAACTGGGGTGGCATATCTCCAGGCACGGTGACAGGCGGGTAGTAGGCAGTGTGCGAGTTCTGGATGAAGTGTGGATGGTGGGTCAGATAAGGGGGCAGGTGATGGGTTGGAGACATGGCTGAGGGATAGCTCGGTGGGTAGCACTCAGGAGACTGCGGCGTGACCACCACCCGGCGGACTCCCGTGCTGTCTTCAATCACCTGGGGAAGAAAGCAAAAGGATTGGATGTAATAATACTATTAGCAAGCACCCCCACGGATGGGAAGTCATCACCAACTCTCCCGCTCCCTGTTATACAAAGGAATTCGTGACTTCCATTTATCTGAGCGATTCTTACCCCATGAAACATTTTAGAAAAACCATTATCTTGCTAGTCAATCTTGGATTTGCCATAAAAGTTTTACAGTCATAACAATTTTACTGGACGAGTAAGTTGAATGTGTGTCTAAACTGATGGCAGGAGCACCTTTATATATAAGCATAAGATGAATGGCTTTACAGAGGAGAATCTACGCGTCAATGCTTCCAGTACTGGGCTTCTTGACCTATGTGACGACATCTGCTTTACCTCTGCTTTAGTACACATGAGTCATTGGAAATTAGGAACACGGATGCCAAAAGCCACCAAAGTACAGTAAAATAGCATTTACCTGGACTAAGATGGTGGGATTCTGACCAATGGAAACTTGAGCAATCTCAAGGCAGGAGAGTCAACTTTGTACCTAACTGTCCAGCTTTCAGCCAAGAACCCTGGCGCAGATGATGGCAGGCAGGACTCCACAGCCCACTCAGCCACTCACCTGCACTGTCCTCAACACTGAGCAGTTCCGCACTAGCACAGAGCAGTTTGCCAGGCAACGCTTCCTGGCCAGTCCTGTGCCACTGCACACGGGTCAGTCGACACAACACAAGCAAGGCACAGTCCCTACAGCAGACAACACAGTGAGAAAGCAAAGCTATGAGATGACGCAGAAAGAGAAAGTATGAAATGACAGTCACAAACAGCTACAGGGGCTTCAAAGAACTGCAGTGCCCAAACAGCTGCTGGAACAGAATCTAGGTCGGGCCTGTGCGGAAGAAGACGGCAGAATCCACTCAGGAAGCTTGAGGGGATAAATCAGAGATAGAGGAAGCGACCTGGCTCTGGCCAAATTAAAGAAAAACAAGACATACACATGCACGCATGCTCATGTGCACAACGTTAAACCGGGAATCCAGGAACAGGCTCACTGAAACTTGGTCGAATCAATTATTGAAGACAATGAGGCACATGTTCTGACAGGCTTTATTTATGGTTTCTTTTTCTTTTTAATGCTTGAAATAGAATCTGTATATTCAAATAGATTTTTTTCATTGCATTTCAGGAGGTTGATAACAAGACAAAATAAAATAATTTTATTGTCTCTAAGAACAGAAACATACCCTATGCTTAGTTTCATGGAAAACAAAAGAAGGAAAAAAACAGTATTTCTAAAGCCAAACTGGCAAGTCTAAAAGTATTTAGCCCACAGTTTAGTGTACCAAGTGATTTTGACTTGCATAACAGCCATTGGTTGGTCTTTATGTTAAGACAACAGGAGGCTGGAGAGATGGCTCAGTGGTTAAGAGCATCTGCTGCTCTTCCAGATAGTCCAGCTTGTTCTCCCCGTACCTACATGGCAGCTCACAGCATCTCAGCTCTCCAGCCCCAGGGATTCAGTGCTGTCTTTGGACCCTTCGGGCACCTACACACATATAGTGCACATAACACACACACACAGGTGCACGCATATGCATAAAAATTAACATACAATTCTCTACTGTGCAAATATTTCATTAAACTCAACATTCACTCCTTGAAATTAAGGCTCTGAATCATTCTCTCCCCGAGAGCTCCGAGCGGCCTCCCCTGTCCTTACTGCTCTGAATAAAGGTCGGCACTGCTGGGGTGTGGCCCGCTTGCCATAGTAAGTAACTTAGGAACATGCAGCAGGTATTTACAAGTCCATGCACAGCAGTGCTTAAAGCAGGGACAGACGGACAGCATCTCCTCCTCTGCCAAAACCTCCGAGTACAGATACGCTTCTAGTACACACTTTGTACAACTGCAGCATCAGCGCTGTGGATAATTCTTAGCAGTGAGCAAACATCGGCTAGCCAGTGTTCTCTTCCCCTCGCTATCCTCCACGTGATCCGATGTCCTAAGACATTCATTCAGTCTTCAAGGTTCAAAAAGCAAGGAATTTCCTGGAGTTCTACTTTTCCTCCAGGTGTACCTACGTGGACCTGAAGGGAGTTCTCCATAATGAAGGCTGTAATGAAAATAATTTATTCTCATGATCTTATTTCTGGCTTGCTATGAGCATGTTATTATTATTTAAAAAAAAAAAAAAACAAAAAACTTCAGGGCTGGAGAGATGGCTCAGTGGTTAAGAGCACTGTCTGCTTTTCCAGAGGTCCTAAGTTCAATTCCCAGCAACCACATGGTGGCTCACAACCATCTGTAAAGGGATCTAATGCCCTCCTCTGCTGTATCTGGAAACAGCTACAGTGTACTCATATAAAAACATCTTTAAAAACAAAACAAACAAACAAACAAACAAACAAAAACCCAAACTTCATCAAAAACCTCTAACACGGAAAATTCCACTGGGGGAAAATAACTCACACCCAGCCCTGAAGAGCTGTCTTCTTACTACTGTTATGAGAACAGCTGTCCTTAAAAAGTTGTTCCTAAAACTTAACAAAATAATTTTACTCTACAGAATAAATTATCTTTATAAACACATATCAGGTTCTAGCAAAAAAAAAAAACAAGTAAGCAGCGTTATACAGTCTCAAACTGATGCGCATACTAAAGCCGCCTAAAGCCCCGTTCTAATTACCCTGAATTATTCTCTGGTAGTTGTGAAAGATATTCACATGCACATACATTATAAGATACTTTCAGAAACCTGCTCTTATGCAAACCTGTCTTTCTTCTTCCCAAAATGAAATATTAATGCTAAAGTAAGTATAAAAACCCCAAAACACATAATTTGACTGCTTAATAACATAAATTATAGAATATTTTACTTATCAAATCAATTATGAACTCTACCTAAGGAAACAATTCTCAGATTTGCCTGAAGAAGGTTGAGAAACTTAGCAAGTTTACAACTTCAGAAATGGTGGTAATAATATTCTTTAATAAAAGTAATTTATATATATATATATATATATATATATATATATATATATATATATGAAGAAATCAAACATCTGAGAGAATTCAGGACAAAATTCCCAAGGCAAGAAAATATGCCTTCAATCCCCATAGATAACTACTGGGGAAAAACCAAATTCATTTCCTTTTGGGGTAAATAGAATTATGGCAATGTCCGGAGGCAGACAAATCACATATTCAACTCAATGGTGACTTCCTGACACACAGCACTGCTAACCGCTGAATATGCAAAGGCGAGGGGAAAACTCGCCTGGGTGTTTTAGTAAGTGCTGTTACAAAACTCCACATAGGAAGACTTCACAAGGGGTACAAATAATGCTCCGTCCAAATTTATCCTTCACTCTGGGCTCAACAGAAGTGCCATTCCCATGTATCCAGGGAAGCAAGGAACTCTGGGAAAGGGGGTTGTGCTCCCAGATGGCCACCTACTGTGAGCTGCATAAGGCACCCAACCAAACCCCATCTCAAGTTCCTATGCTGAAGTGCTAATGTCCAAGGCCTCAGAATGTGTGTGCAGGTAGGCTGTGACGCAGAGTGGCATGAGGTCAAGAGGCAGACTGTGACATGACCTAGGGAATAGACTCATTCAGAGGGCAGGGGCAGAAGCCTTGGAAGACATGCTGCCATCTTGGCCCTTGGACTTTAGCCTCCAGAACTGTAGAAAGGTACATTATGTTACACAACCCATATAATTATGGTATTTGGGGGGGGGGCAGGCTTTTAGTAAGCTAACACAGCATCTAGAGGGGTCCTGGGGCAGGAGGACTGAATTCAAGTTACCTCAAGTCTATAAGGCTTCCCTGCTGTGAAAAACAGAATGAAGGATAACAAATTCATTCATCCTTCAAAAGCAGCCGCCCTCTTCCTCAGGCCACAGAAGGCCAGCTTGATGGCCAACAGCACTCAGATCTGACTATCATGGTTTACTTAAAGTTCCATGAAGCACTCCAGCTAAGCATTCTCTTTTAAGAGAAAGGACACTTAAACTATGCGCGTGTTTTCTGAGACCCATTCTAACTCTGGGGAGCAAACTGATTTTTATCCTCAAAGCTCTGTGTGTGGGTGAGCTCTCTTGGTTTCCCTCAACGCCTTGACATATCAGACTGGTGAGGAACACACAGCTCTTCCCCATGCTGACCCGCTGTTAGTGCCCCATTCCCTGCCTGCAGGGAAGGAGCTGGTGACAAACTAGAGACAGGCAAGTGAGTCACCTTCTAAGTGCAGGGCGTGCTTGCTTGCTGTTCTATGCCACCAAGGCCAAGTGGCTAGTGTGGGTGCAGTACGTTAACTAGGAGAGCCTGGGACCTAGTTACACGAGTGTTTGAATGCATATGACCAAAAAGAACCATGAAAAAGGTAAAAGTGACATCATCATCATCATCGTCATCGTCATCATCCAGGATAGCCCAAAGACAATAGTGAAGGGTTAAGATCAATTCCCAGTTCAACCTGGCTGTCATTTTTCAATTCCCTGTCCACCAGAGAACTGTACTTGAGCTGAGTTAGACAAAGGGAGACTGAGCACAGAGTGTGGTTCACATGCAGCTCGTGAGGTTACCAAGCTGGGATTTTCACGACGGTCAGTACATCACTGCGTCATGTAGGGCTACACAGAAATCATGTAGACTGAGAAGTCAATATGAAACAGACAACACTGAAGGTTAGGACACACATGCTATGAGGAGACATAAAAGGCTTCAGGACATGGCCAATACTTATTGATGACCTGCATTTGCTGTGCTTCAATATCCTCAACCTAAAAGGAACCAGGACACCTTTAGTCCCCGTAACATAGCATGACATATCCCATTAGGAAAACCTTGTCAACAACCACCTTTACCCACGTCCATGACCTCACTAAGCCAACAATCCTCAGGCATACAGTGACAGCCAAGCCCACTGTACAAAGAAGAAAGTGCTGATGGAAGCCACGAGAGCTCACCCAAACCCAGAACTTTCAGGAATAATAATTTGATCTGAGAGTTAGAATGGGTACACAGGCATACTTTAGGTGTCTTTTCTCTTAAAGGAGAATGCTTAGCTGGAATGCTCTGTGGAAATGTGAATAAACTCCTTTGTTCCCAAATACTTTCCTTCTACTCCCACCAGCTTGCAAAGGTACGAGAGTAAGGAGCAGCTTGAAGGGCATGAGGCAGAAAAAAATAAAAAAATAAAAAAACAAAGCCTGCTGCATGGTCAGCCATGATCCAGGAAGTGGGCACAGCACAAACATGGATACAGCATGGCTTGCCCACAGCCAGATTGAGGTAGCAAGGAACACTGAGCACTAGACACAGACGCCTGGGACAAAGATAATGGTAATGTCTTCTACAATGTATATATCAATTTATAATTTATAGAGTGCTTGGAATAGAACCCAACTCACACTAATAATCAGATGACCACAGTCCAATGTTGATGAACGCCTGTGATATGCCAGGCACCTTTCAGAGAACTAGGTACCAACTCACAGATGAACAGTAACAGAAGTGTCCCATCTCTCTGGAACTTCAGTGTTAAAATACAGTAATGACAAGTTCAAACAAGAGGCACATCCAAATAAACAACTGGCCGGCACAGGGCTCTACCTGGGTCTGTGTTCTCCTGCTGATCGATGATGCCAAGGTCGCAGAAAAGAAAAAAAAAATCCAGAGAAAACGCTGGGCAGGCAGATGGAGAGAAGGCACAGACAGAAGAAAACTGCACAAGGAGCCATCGGGGACTCTCCTTCAGTTCTGTAATCGTTCCTCATACAAAGAAAAGGAAAAAGCCACAGACCCACTAGTAATAGAAAGTGGATGTGCCCACGGGCTCTTTCCTCTTCCAGACACTCAGAATACTTACTACAGAAGTTTCTTCAGCAGACTTAAAGAGCCCGAGGCTTAAAGAGCCCAATTTTCTTATGAGTAGCAGCCAAGTAGGCCCAATTCTCAACTGGTCTGGGTAGAAGGCAAAGCCGCACTCTCTTCTGCTCATGGCTTTCACAGTGCTAAAGGTGGAAAAAAGCAACGCTTCCTCCACACAGACTACAATTATAAAAAGGGAGGCAGCCAGAGCTAATGCTCAGATATAAGCTCATTAGTCTGTGACTACCTAATCAGCCCATGGCTTCTCCAGAGGGGCTCCTCCTGATTGCAGAGAATAACCAAAAATCATGTTTTAATGAAGTGTATTACATTTCCTTATTTGTGTGTATTTGTGTGCATGCATGTGTGCATGCATACATGCATGTGAACCCATGTACCACAGTGTATATATGGATACTAGAGGACAACTTAGCAGACTTTACATTCTCCTTCTCTCAGCCCAGGCTATCAGGCTTGGTGGAAAACATGTTACCCACCAGTCATCTTTGCTGGACCACAAATCCAATTTAAATGCATTTATCAATCTAATTTTTCCCTTTCTCCATGCCAAGGGGTATATAACTTCAATGAGTACTGATTTAGTAGCTAATGTCGTCAAAAGATGGCCAGAAGAGCTATTCTTCTTGACCAATTTCTTTATTACATCAGTCAACTTGGAGAAAGAAGCCTGGTTTCCCAAACGGCAAACACCTACTTGGCCTTTCAACTCTCTCCATATGCTTTTCAGATCTTTGGGTTAATATGAAGTATTCCTACAACACTTGAACAAGCCGTTATAAATTAGTTTGAAATGTGGAAACTAAGGCTCAGGGCATCTGCTTAAGACATCTTTACACATAAATTATCTGGAAAGCTAATGATGGAGGGGAAGGACCCACAAACCACAGCCAACGTACAATGAGCAAGGTAGTCCCCACCAGACACTCCGGACTTAGCAGGGCAATCTTTTTCATTCTGATGCCTATACTGAATGCCACAGTTTCTACCACATCAAGTAGGCATTTACGTACTCAGCAAAGACAGTGGACAAGTTACGTGAGAAGTGATCACAAATCTGAATGGAGGCCTCCATTGAAGCCCTGTTATTTCCAAGTGTACCACGAGATCCTGCCTGACCCAATTTCTACCCTCTCCATCAACGGCTCTCAACCTTTCTAACACTGTGACCCTTTAATACAGCTACGCATGGTGACTCCCAACCATAAAGTTATTTTCATTGCATAATTTTAATACTGTTGTGAATCATAATGTAAATCTCTGTGTTTTCCAATGGTCTCAGGAGACCCCTGTGAAAGGTTCATTCAACATACCCCACAAAAAAGGGATGTTTTAGGTTATAGAGGTGGAAGCAGTGACTGCAAATGGAGGAATTTCCCTCTGTAATGCCCTCTCCTGATTACCAGCTTGTAGGGATTCAGAGCTGCCATGGAAACAAAGCACTGGCAGGTCTGTGGGGCACTTTCTATATCCCATCACCTCAGGTAGGAAGACACACCATCAGTGTGGCTGGGCTCCCAGGCTACAGCAACATCCGCCTCTTCCTCCTTTCTGACACTGGATGCGATGTGACAGCTACTCCACTCTCCTGCCTCCCTTGCCATGTGACAGCTACTCCACTCTCCTGCCTTCCTGCCTCCCCTGAGATGTGACAGCTACTCCACACTCCTACCTTCCTGCCTCCCCTGCTATGGCAGACTGTTGCTTTTGTCAAAGACTTTGTCAGAACAAAAAGGAAAATAATGAGCACATTTGTTTTCTAAAAGTTGAATGCTTTTTCTCAAGTTGAGAAGGTCAGGTAAATTTTTTTCTCAAATCTTTCTCAACTCTATAGTCAACCAAAATTAAAGCAACACACACACACACACACACACACACACACACACACACACACACACACACACGCACACAATTGTGTGAAGTCCTACTTTATCAAGTGCAATGACCAGATCCCAGCTGCTCAGTCCAAGCACTTCTGTAGCTGAGGCAGACTTTCTCACCTAAGGACAGCCCTCCACCTGCCCGATGCCTCTTGCTGCCCATAGGCCTATCTAAGACAATCTTCACATGACAGGCCTGAGCATCTTATGGATGTATTTCCTGAACATATAAGTTTGTCTTTTGAAGGCTTTTGCTCCTCAATATCAACACTGTTTACTGCTATAGTTTAAGACGTGTGACACGGGCTGGAAAGATGGCTCAGTGGTTAAGAGCATTGACTGCTCTTCCACAGGTCCTGAGTTCAAATCCCAGCAACCACATGGTGGCTCACAACCATGTGCAATGAGATCTGCTGCCCTCTTCTGGTTTGTCTGAAAACAGCTAGAGTAGTTAGATCTAATAATAAATTAATCTTAAAACAAAAAACAAAAAAAGTGTAACACATTTTTAATCATCTGCTTGGCCATCCACAGACCACCATTCACACACAAGTAGCAGGCACACTGTACATCAACACTCGCTCGGCAGTACAGGCAGAGCTCTAGCAAGGCAGGCTCTGTCACTGACTTCCAGACTGTGGGCAAAGGACAAGAATCTGGTACATCAGAACGGTGAAAATTACAGCCATAACTATACAAATGGGTGCGCTGTCCCAGAAACTCCCACCGAAAGCACCAAGGGGTGAAGCATTCCCCAGCTACGGTTATGATTTGCCTTTTTCTTAGCTACAGTCAGTTTATCCCACCTCCCTTCTCTCCTGTAATGTGATTTACACAGCAGAAAGTCCATCCTTTGAAAATGTCTGACTTAGTAGATTTTGCCACAGTTACAGGCTTGACTGCCGTCACCACTATGTACTTTCTGATTATCCAAACACACACTGCCACCACCCATGAGGCAAGCAGTTAGTCACTCCTCACGACTCCACCCCCAGCCCCTGGCAATCACTAGGTGTCTGTGGGTTTGCTAACCGTAAGTGTTTTACATAAACAAGATGACACACTATGCAGCTCTTGTGCTGAGCTTATTTCCAATGAGGACACAATTTTCAATATTTAGCTGGGTGTTTTAATAGAATAACGGTTCTTTCTCATGGCTGAGTGGATCTATCATATTATAGTCACCTATCCATTCACAAGCCATCAGACATGTGGGTTGTTCCCACCTTGTGATTGGCTGTTATGGCCACTTGTGTGCCTGTGTTTGTATAGTCTCTTTCTGCCTACACATCTAAGGATGCTGCTGCTGCTAGGTCATATGGGAGGGACCCCTGTTTAACCATTTGAGACCACTGTCCAGAGTAGGCAACTTCTCTGACACTACCTTATGCATGTATGATCACACCCCTGTTTCATCATCTCCAGCATTTGGGTAATTGTGAATGTCTTGCCATGTAGCCTAGGCAGGCCTTGATTTCTCATCACAGAGCCCCCCTTGAGTCACAGCAGGCCCTTACACATTGCAGATATGAGGCACTTCCCCTTCTTACGCAATTTACATACACTGGCTCTTGCTTTTAGCTGTCTTTGAACTGTCTTGAATATCTTCTGGAACACATACAGTTCGATTGTGAACAGATAGAATGGCCTTTGCTCTTTTCGCTGTTCAGGCTGTGTTGTAGCTAAGAATCCATCTTACACAATAAGTTCGGGAAAGTCTACTCCCCAAATCTTACAATTTTAGTCTTCATTTTTAAAGGTGTGAAGGTCTAGCTATCCCAGCTCCAATGGCAGCATGACGTTCTTCCTTGGCTGGATTATCTTGGGGTTCCCTTCTTTCTTACATAGATATACTTATAATGTTTCAATCCTTGCAAATATAGACCACGCTAATCTTGCTCTTTTCCAGGTATCATATATTCTATTCCTCTACCTGGACCTCTCTCATATCACTATATATCACATAACAGATGAGACGTGCTCTGCGAATGCATCGTTAGGTAATCCTACCATATGCATACCACTGAAGGTACTTACAAAGACTGAGGCAACTACAAAAACAACTGTTGTATCCACTCTAGAGGACTACCATCACACGTGAAGTCTGTCACCGACTAAAACATTATGTGATGTGCATCTTACTAAGCTTCCTCCCCAGTCCCAAATTCTGTTTATACATTCACTAAAAACCTATTCTATACCAGCCAATATCCTATGTGTTAATAAGCAAATCCACATGGAGTAATGATAGGTCTTGGGGACATATGAAATGTATTACATTCTACGACAGAGACAGGACAAAGTACTCTTTTGTATTGACAGAACAGAATGGCTATTCTGGTTGGCGGTTCTTAAAGGATTACCTCCACCAGGAGGGTCACTGGGGCAGAAAGAGCAGCTGAACTGCTAGAAGAACAAGAGCTCTGAGTACTTCAGGCCGCAAAAACAATGAGCACACATATGTACCATTAGGAAAAGTTATTATCTAGAAACAAATGTTTACCACACTGACATGTAGTTGACAGAGCACCACTTAAAGATGAGCAAGGCTGAGTGACAGTGGCCTCAAGACCTGAGTGGGACGTCCACGTGCACTTCAGAACTGGACATGAAAACAGAAACGACCAGTTATAAGCATTCCTGACAAACCAACCCTGCTGAAGTGGGATTTCTCTTGGTTTTAACTGTTATGTTTCTTTCTGTGCTGGCTAGTCTTATGCCACCTTGACACACGAACTAGAGCTCTCTGCAAGGAGGAAGCCTCAGTTAAGGAAATGCTGCCTCCACAAGATCTAGCTGTAGGGCATTTTCTTAATTAGTGATCATGGGTGAGGGTCCAACCCATGGTGGGTGGTGTTATCCTTGGGCTGGTGGTCTTGGGTTCTACAAGAAAGCAGGCTGAGCAAGCCATGAGGAGCAATCCAGTAAGCAGCACCCCTCCATGGCCTCTGCATCAGTTCCTGCCGTTGGGGTCCAGCTCAGTTTGAGTTCCTGTCCTGACTTCTTTCAGTGATCAACACTGACATGGAAGTATAACTCAGCTAAACCATTTCCTCCCCAGCTTGTTTTTGGTCATGGTGTTTTACTACAGCAATTGAATCCTAACTAGGACACTTTCTTCCCACAACTTTATGACAACTATGTTCGTTGCGACTTAGATCTCTTGGTTATGACAAGTTTCCCCAGATGTTTTTCACTGGGCTCCACCCTTGATCCCTTGAAGTGAGGACTTCACCCAGCCCAAGAATACACACATGCATTCTACTGCCCAAGTTCAATGTTTTTTTATATTAACAACTTGTTTTTCTTAGACACTTCACCGTGATATTTTGTTAACGACACAGCCTATTGCTGAAGGTTAATAAGCGCTCAGCTTCAACCTGAGTGTCGAAGATCCTGCCCTTGCTGCTTTAACCTCTCTGCCCTCCAAAGTCGTCTACCAAACGCCGGTACTCACAAGCTCCCCAGGCCACATGTTCCTCTTCCTTTTCAATGCAACAGCCCAATCACTTCTCCATTTTTACTGTGGACCTCCAGATCTTCTAGCATTTTCTAGCAGGACTGTTGGCTGGGAAGGACTAACAATGCTTCCTTCAATCATGAGTTTCAGCTCCCCCTTACCATTTCTACTTTAATTTTAATGAAAGTTTTTCAGGACCAGAAATGTTGTAAGAGAGAAATTTCCTTCCCCCCCCCCCGTCCTAGGATTCACAATAAATGCTCTGCATTTAATATAATAACAGGAACACCACCAGCAAGAAAAGGTACACATTTAAGCACAGCTTCTCCCCATTAGAGTGTCCAACTTTAACTACTATTCCTTAATGGCCTTTAGCATAAAGCGGGGTGTTATTTTTGCTGTCATAATGGTGAGAACCATACTGTGTTCAATGGAACGAAACACTTTCTCAAACTAAATGAGTGGGCACAGAATAGAAACCTGGCATTCCTTGTTCCTCTCTATTAACTGACTAATGACATGAATACCATCCTGGACCCCATCTCCCATCCCCCTCTCCCCACCCTTTTTGGCCTCTAGTGATTCATGTACAAAGACTTGTGTAAACGCAGACACTATTGCATATGCCAGCAAGATCTTGCTGAAAGGACACTGATATAGCTATCTCTATGAGGCTATGCCAGTGCCTGGCAAATATAGAAGTGGATGCCCACAGTCATCTATAGGATAGAACACAGAGACCCCAATGGAGGAGCTAGAGAAACTACCCAAGGAACTGAAGGGGTCTCCAACCTTATAGGTGAAACAACAATATGAACTAATCAGTACCCCCAGAGCTCGTGTCTCTAGCTGCATATATAGCCGAAGATGGCCTAGTCAGCCATCGCTGGGAAGAGATGCCCCTTGGTCTTGCAAACTTTATATGCCCCATACAGAAGAACGCCAGGGCCAAGAAGTGGGAGTGGGTAGGCAGGGGGGCAGGGTGGGGGGAGGGTATAGGGGACNTTCGGGATAGCATTTGAAATGCAAATGAAGAAAATATCTAATAAAATAAGTTAAAAAAAAACTTGTGTAAAACAAGTCACTTATTTACAACAGCTGGAAAACTGGCCAACAATCTGGCAACTTAAAAAACGTTAAGTTGGCTCCCATGAAAATAGGAGTGGAAAAAAGATGAAGTTATAGTGTTTGTGGTATGTTTTGCATGGTGAAGAAATGTCTCTGTTTTTCACATCAAAGGAAGATAAATCTTCATTGGTTCTTGCCTGAGCTTCAACTATTTTCCTAAGTAGGTGTCAATTTTTTTCTAAAGACAAACAAACAAAACCAAACAACCCATACCAACTCTCCCCAAAAGTATTAATAATGGAAAATTACTGATTTTTGAGTATTTTTAACATATAGGTAGAGGTGCCAAGAAAAAAATTTAAATGAGGGGGGTTATATGAGGTAGGACTCAAAAAACAGTAACAGTGACTCTGAAGTCTTCTCCTGACTTTCTCAGTGTATATATGATGTTCTTACAGTTGAAACATCCAGCAGATGAGGGGAGAAGAAGGCTGTTTAACTAGTGAGAGAGAATTGCTGGGGTAGAAGGACTGGCTGAGCCCCGGGCTCAAAGGATCCAACAGCCACTAGATCTGAGGACAGTCTACTCCTAACATTTTCTCCTTTAAAGCTTTTTTTCTTGAGCTAGGTATGGAAATGGATGGGTATAACCCAGCATTCAAGGCATGGAGGCACGGAGGCCAGGGGAGGATGGTGCATGCAAGGCCATCCTGGTTAAAAAGTGAGTCAACCTTGGCTACGGGGTATGATCAGTGCCAACCTGAGACACATGGGTCATAGGACAGGTGGGAGGAGAATTCTGAAGCAGATGGTTCCACGGAGGAGTTTCACACACACAACAGGGAGGCAGCCTAGCGGCTGCCCTTCTATCTTTCTCTCTCTGACTCTGGCACTTTAGGTTGTAAGGCCTGGCAAGTGTCAAGCAGTACCAAAAAAAGGAATTTCAGTTAACAAAATGCCTCCATCACATGGCCTAGAGCATGTGTGAGGGTCAAGTTCCAATTCCTGGCTGATGGAGGAGGCCCAGCTCATGGTGGGAGGTACCATGCCCTACGCAGGCAGGCCTGGGATAAATAAGAAGGGTAGCTGCCCTGCGAGAGGAGAGCAAGCCAGTGACTAGCAGGCTTTCCTGGTTCTGCTCCAGTCCCTTCCATGAGTTCCTGCGATGGCTTCGATTCATGACGGACTACAGCTTTTAGGCTCCCAAAGATGTTTTGCTTGGTGTTTTTAATCAAGGCAACAGAAAGCAAACAAGGATACAATTCTAGTGTTAGTATAACGAAATTAACTCATAAAGGATGTTTGTTCAGCCTTGACGTATATTTTGCTCAAACGATAACAGTGTAGTAGTGAGTGGAGATGCCAGTCAAGTGTCATACCTGTGAGATATAACCTGGAGGCACATGGATAGGAGGAATGGACCCATTGGGTGACATCATGGGAACTTCAGCAGGTCCTGAAAGACATAAGAGCAAAATATCAATAGATTGGACACACACACACATATTATTCAATGGACTTTACTAGGATTTTTCACATGCCTCGTTTCTTTTCAATAATTGCCACGACAGCCTGAAACCATGGCTGACGTAATTTCCTGACTATGCAACTCAAGGAGACAAACAAAACATATACAAAAGCAGCAACAACAAGGCTATAATCATCTCTATTAATATTTAACAACTCCCTAAGGCCACAAATTCCATGAACCCTATTCTTCTAAAGCCAACCTGATAGAATGGAACAAAAGCTTTTCCCCCTTCTTGACCGTAAAACATGTGTTAGAATAGCTCAAATCTCTTCCTAACAAACGTCAATTCTACTTTTTATTTTAAAAATGTGTTATAATTAATATACATAAACAAATTTTGAGTAAACATTCTTCAGGTTCAAAAAGTCTCCAAAGGCGTTGGATTTAGGGTGTAGGTGATTTTTATTTTCAATAACTCATTATAACCTCCCATTAATGTGAAAGGTATAAAACCTTTTAAATGCCACAAAATAGCTGGACCCAGTTATGCAGTCCTGTAATCCCAGCTGGCTGAGCAGCTAAGACTGGAAAATCACAAGTTCAAGCCTGCCGGGGCATCTTTGCAAAACCCTACTTCAAAATGAAAAGTTGGGGGTGCTTTTTAAAATTCTTGGGTATAGCTCAGTGGTGTAATACTTGTTTAATACATGGAAGATCCTAGATTTAATCCCCAATATCAGAAGTAAACAATAACAAATCCACCAGCTGCTTAGTTTGTCTCTCCATAAGCAGAGAGCAAGACGGATCAGCTGCTAACATCAGGCATCAGCGCCAGTATTCATGCTAAGTTAATTTCTACTTTTCAAAGAAAACAGTACACTAACAGCAGTTAATTCAATGAATGGCTCCTTGTTGTAGCTGCCTACCCCCATCCCTTTTGGAGACAAGGTCTCGTGTAGCCCAGGCTAGTCTAGAACTCCCACCATGGCCAGTTTTATGTAATAATGGGGATCCTACAAGGGCACTGTGCATGCTACTTAAGCATTCTATCAATGAATGCTAACCGTAGGATTAAGGCAAGTTAATGAGTGGCAAGGTTAACAGTTACCTAAGGTGTAGTTTGGGTTAATATTTCATCACAAACTAATTGTCATACACCAAAAACAAGTAGACATCCTTCCAAGGGTCCTACAATGCACAATTTCCCTACAAGTGAAGAAAGTAGATACTTTCCCTGGGAAGCTCTTATGCGGAGTTAGCAACCCACCCCCAAATGTCAACCCAAAGGGATGGCTTCCACTGTGAGGTCAGCTTCCGGGCCCCAGACACTGTGTGGTTTATTTGCTTTCTCCTGTTGGGAACTGTGCTGCCAGCAGTGAACACTGCCCATCGGGAACAAAACCCAGATTCAGTTACCTAGTCACTGCGTTTACAGGTAAGCCTAATGCAGCTTTCACACCACAGTGTTGTGACTGTGATAGGAGAGGACACAGTAGGGTGGAAAGGACTGCGTGAGCAGGTCTCCAAGTCCCTAGGGAAAGAGCAGTGGACAGGAAGGGTGCAGTAGCAGAGGCAGAGAAAGGCAGAGAGAAGGAGAGAGCAGAGAAAAAGAGGCCGACTATGACCATGTGGTGAGAGGGGTGAAGGGGATGGGGGGGGGGAGGAAGGGGGCAAGAAGCAAGAGAGAGAGGAGGGGGGCAAGCAGCCCTTTTTATAGTGCCAGGCCTACCTGGCCTTTGCCAGGTAACTGTTGGGGTGGAGTCCAGACAGAATGCCAACAGAATTGAATGGGCATTTCTCAGAAGATCAAGAGAGTTATAAGCAGCCCTGAAAAACAGTCAGGAAGGGATCCTAATCAAACCACAGTGGAGTGTGGCCCACCCAGCAGCTATATGGCCAAGGTATTTGTAAAGTTATCTGGAGTCGGAGTGTTATGCTGGGAGCATGGGGCTGGGAGGGAGGAGGAGATGGAACTTTTACAGAGTCATGTCAGATGCTAGGCACTGAGCAGATCCTTTTGCTCCCAGCAAAATGAGGAAGGCTTTCTCCAACCTATAACTTCTTTCCAAGATTAAAAGTTGACTTGAAGAATACAGCCCTATCCTTACAGAAGCCTGGGTTCGGATCTGGTCTAGGCTACTACAGTTACCTGAAGAGAGGAGCTCCTGCTAATTTCAAGGGTTGCTCTAAGGAAGGGACAGCGGGGCACAGATCCAGCATCTCCAACAGAGCCACCAGAAACTGGCGACTCAGCAACTGTTAACACTGCACTGAAGAGCTGGAGGAGGGTTGCACAGCCAGATTCCTGCAGAATCAGTGGGAGAGAGGCCAAGAGAACAAGGAGCTTGTCTTGCCCTTCACAGGTTTTTCTCCCAATAGTTCTGTTTTCACTGCAAAATGATAGCCTGTTTTTAATGACGAATATGTAAATAACAATTTAGACACTAAGAAATGGAAAAGGAAGCAGAAGTTGTTTACCTTCTATTTACTACCTACCCCCATATCCCTAATCCTCCTCCCCTCTCTCTCTCTCTACACACACACACACACACACACACACACACACACACACACACACACACACTTTCTGTTTTCTTGCTCTAGTTTCTAGGAACCCAATAGTTGTGTATACCTAACTTCCTCAGTGGGCTGGGGCAGATGGATGTCAAAGGACCAGTCCTTACTTTCTGGAAGCAGCTCTTCTGTACTGGACACTGACTTTAGTACCAGAATTTCCAGCTGGCCTGACTACTGCCCTCAAAAGCAAATGACAGTAATAGCAGCAGAGGCACACTCCTTAAGTAAATTGCTACCAAGAACCAACGCTAGGCTGGGCAAAGAATTCAAGGCCAGGCCACGGCCATCTTCTCATGGCAAAGACAAGGCTGGGGATCTGTCCGCCCTGTCAGCTTAAAATCTAAGTCTCCTTTCAAAGCACTCCTTGGAGAACTAAGTTTGCAAAACAAGTTGAAAGGCAACTGAAGACCAGGGTTTAAAGCTGAAATTTCAACTTCCTTTAGTTTAAATAAATTCAAGACAGCTACCTAAATAATCTTATTATCAAGTGGCCTTAGACTTCAGTGTTTTATAACAACCTACGCATTTACTTTGTGAGTACATAGTGCTATAATACGTTGGTTAATATTTTATTGATTTCAATTCAATAAACATTTATTATGTTTATTATGTGGAAAGAAATGAAAAGGCACCAGGGTTTCACAACCGATCCATAAAGACAACCAACTACCACACAGGGCTCAGCAGTTTTCTTTTTAGAGGCAAGCGGCTTTGCGGGCTATATGTAGCAATTATTCTTATGATACTTGAGGAATATTTTAAACCTTCACACTGGCAGTGAACGGTAATGGGATTGGTGAGCCATTTACTGCATGTACACTGTGCTAACCCCAGTGTGAACGAACTGGATTTAAATTCAGAACTATGGATACAACGCTTTATGACCATCAAAGAGAGCAGGCCGCAGGCAGGGGCCAGTAATTGAATCTTAAGCTCTAGTTTTACAACTCTTGCTGCTGCTTTGCTGAACTCAACACTTCCTAGTTACGCCCAATCAGACTGTGCTGGAAGGTAAGGGTCCGGAGGTCTTACAGAGGAGCGCTTCGGTTCCTAAGTATGGAGAGAGGGGATTACAAATGAGCAGTGGTGTAAGGGGCTGTGAAAGTGGCCAGGCTGGGACCCTGCTTTTGCGTTGAAGTTTGTGACAGTGTCTTAGCATGCACTTAGGCTTACAGTCTGGATGTCACAAGTAGCACAGGCTCTTGGTGCGTCTAGGCCATAGAAATGACTAAAGAGTGAGGCAGGAGACCAACATAAAAAGGTGCGGAATCATGAGAGACACCAAGTTCATTCTCACTTCCAACCTGAAGCTCAAGTTGGTTTCTGAGCTCTTGGTGCTTTGCCCTGCAGGATGTCTGAATCCAAGTTAGGAACAAGATATTACCTGCATGACAGAAAAACATCTGGTACCACACTGTCAGTTGTGGTTGTCAACAATTACTCAATTCGGACTTCTTGGGTTGGGCTTCTGCATTAGACTGGGGATGGCCTATGTCCATGGGTGTACATATGAGCCAGGACCCTGTAAGCTTCAACCCTCTAAAGAATGACACAAAGGCAATTCAGTACTACTGAGAAATGGATCCTAATGGATCCTTCCCATCTACAATCCCTGTGAATGATAACTATACCCGAGGCAAAAGCACCGAAAGGGCATGGTTCTCCATAGCCCTGCGCATCAGTGCAGAAGTGTCTGTCTGTCCATCTGCTTTACATAGGGGACGTGTGCATGTGATGCGTATGGCTATGTGGGCACATGCATGTGAGACCAGAGCCCATCATTAATTGTACTCCCTAACTACTCTCTACCTTATATACCGACTATGGTCTCTCAATTGGTGGCTGATTCAGCTAGTCTGCCTTGCCAGGGGAATTCTCTAGCTCTACTGTCCAAATGCTGGAATTACCAGTGGGTTGCCATGCCCACCCTTCATCTGTGTGAATTCTAGAGATCTGGTCGCCACGGGAAGAAACTGGTGCCCAGAATTCCTAGTGAAACCTTAAGTGATCTTACACAATGTAAAAACTTCCCAACATTGTCCTTACTGAATAAAGGTCTTTCAGTTACATCTGAATCACATCTTGGGATGAAACGCAAGTAATATTGCTAAAGAATACTATTCAAGTTTATAATATGTGTAGCAAAGAATCAAAATGACAGATTGCTCATTGTAGGGCGACTCAGGAGAGCTGTAACAAACCATCCTGACAGCAGAGCTCACCATGGCTCTGGGTGTTTGGGGCTTTTCAAGCCATTTGCTTTCAGCAGCCTTCTCCACTCTCAGGGGCTTGTGTCCTACTTGCCTAGCATGCAAAAATCCATGTGTTTTACTCCAGTACTGCATAAACAAGGCATGGTAGCCATCCCTTTAAATTCAGAACACAAGGTAGACAAGAAGCTTAGGAATTCAAGATTATCCTTGACTACATAGTAAGTCCCAGGCCAGTAAGTTCATATGAAACTTTGTATCAAAATAGAGAGAGAAAGAAGAAGAGAGGGAAGGAGAGTAGGGGAGGGAGCAAGGAAGGGAAAGAAGAGGATAAAGGAGGGAGGATGGATACAATCTTAAAACCATGTCTTTCTTTCCTGCCAGATACCTGGGCCCATCCCACATGATTGCTCACAAAGCTCTCTCCTTCCCCAGATGAGCAGAGACGGGAGGCAGAGCTGGGGCTCTCAGAAGCCTTAAGGGGGTGTGTGAACTGTGCTACATTGTCCGTGGCCATGGTCTAGTGGGCAAGTTTGAAAACAGCACTGGAATGATTAACCAGCTAGCAACACAGGATTGCATTCCTGCTGTGCTGTTTCACATTATACATCTGTGACAAATCAAACAACTCTAAAGCCATCACCCATCAGAAAGCTGAAAGCAAATTATTGTAACGCATAGCACTCCCTGGCAACCCTACTCTCATGAGGTTATGAAGCAAACCACAGAGGCAGGTTCCCTTACAACTGCTCCCAAGGTTATGTCTGCAGTCACCTTTATACCTAAACTTGTACCAATAGAGTGCTCTGACAACGTTCTAAAGCTATTGTATTGATAACATCCTACAGTTTACTAGCTTGGTTCAAATTCAAAGGTAGACAGGCCCATGATCTATAGACTAGAACTACTAAAAAAAAAATTAAAAATTAAAGATAAAAATCCAGAATTGTTATGGAAAGGGCTGGAGTAAAGATGAGAAATCAAATGTTCCATAAAACAGAATCATGTTGCATCTCCTATTGAGAAGGCCCCTTGCTTGCATGCAAGCACCCATTATCACTAGTGGAAGGTGTCCTTCAACGCCCTGTGATTTTCTAAAGGGACCGAAAGTTTTACAGAGGTGTTTCCCTTACTAACAAAAATTCTCTGAGCTGCCCAGTGGCCGTGACTTGGTAAGAATGGCCTCGAGACGATGAGTTGTATCTAATGCCCATCTCTGTCGAAAGCTTCTACAATCAGGCCATGCTTACACCGCCAGGCCCTTCCTTCTGAGAACTGGAGAAGTAACAATGCTGGCAGGGAGGCTAGACTCAAGTGGCCTAGCCTCGACCATCTCTCAGAGCTTGAAGTCAGGTCCATACTTCCAGGAAATTTGGGAAGAGTAGAAAGGCTGGAAAGGCCTAGAGAGCTGAGCCAAGCTGACCAGCCATCTTCTCAGTAACAGGGTATTTGAGGTGTTCTGTGGCTATGCTAAAGGTACTTTCTCATCCCACATACTGTGCCCTAGAACCTCAGAGGCGTGCAATTCTTCCCAATCAGCTAAAGCTTTGCTTTCCAAAGTCAGCTCCGATGGCCGGGTGTGGAGCCTCCTGTCTGTGGTACCAGCACTTGGGAGGCTGTGGCAGGACCAGCACTGAGTGGTGCCTGCAAGAAAAGGAACCCAGTAGTTTCTATGCTTCCCTCTGGATGAAACCACTGATCTCATTTATGTCTACAATTACAGATTCTAGAAAAGGGCTGTGGGTGGATGTTCACTAAATTCCCTGTTGCTATCATGCTTGGGTGCCTGCTATATCAGAATTTGAGGCCTTTAGAAAATGTTGACTACCAGACTTCTGACTCTGCTTCTTTTTTCATGAAGTACCCATCTCCCCCTCCACCCCACCACGAACGAATGATCCACTAGTTTTGATGTAGATACTCCTGTGCCAATTCAGTAGGATAGGCAATGAGGAGGGAGGGACGAAGCAGTACACTCTGGGTAGGGAGACAGCCTGCTGGGTACAGGACTTGCCTTGTAACAGGAGTCTGAATTGCCTGGAGCCCACAGAAAGCCACCCAGAGCTCTTAAGAGAAATGCAAGGCAGAGTCGGGAGTCTCCAGAGCTTTGAAGGAAGACAACCTGGCTGAGGTGATGGTGAAAAGGCCTAGTCTCCAAACAAGGCCAGTGGGTGAGGGCTGTCATCTGAAAGCTGTCCTCAGGCCTCCACACATACCTCTGAGCATGCATAGCCACTCACAGTCGCACATCACACACACAACAATGTACACGCCAAAGGACGACAAACTGTATACATCCTAGGGAAAAATAAGCACATTCAAAGATCCCTCAAGTATAGTTTACTTGTAGTTACTTTAAGCTCAATATGCTGAGTCTCCATTTCAGTATAACATTTTAAATAATATAATGTTTTTAAATGGAGAGAAAAAAATAAGATATTAGCAGAGTGCCATAAATTTTATCCTGGTAATGGGTACTTAATTGAATATACTTCAACTAACAGAAATGAGTATAATTTGTCTAAAAATAGTTCTCCACCTTCCTCTTAATAAATCAATGACTGTACTTCCATAGCAACACAATGAACACAGGCCTTTATATAATATAGAATAATAAGCACTATACTAAGTAGTGGTTTGTGCAATTATTGCATTTCTTTCTATCATTACTAGTGCCTTCTGATAGCTTAATATATAATACGATGGGTCTTTGTACAAAACAGACAGGTGATGAAATATTTCAGAAAGCTATTTGTGCGTGTATGACCATATGTATGTCTGTAGAATGTATAAATATATTCATGTATAAATATATTCTGTATACAAGCATGTGTGTGCATGCAGAGGCCAGTAAATCAATCCCAAGTGTCTTTCTTGATAGCTTTCTGCCTAGTTTTCTGACAAAGGGTATCATTGAACCTGATGGTTTTCAACTGGCTAGCCCAGCTAGCTAATGAGCGCCACCTGTAGCCAGCCCACAGCATTTGTCGCCACACTTGACTATTATGGTATTCTGGGGATATGGACAGTCTTTCATGTTTGTGTGGCAGGGACTTTCCTTGGCCTTGCATGTCCTGGATCAGTTAATAGGATTGTAAATATTTATGTTGTTGTTGATGGCTAAGAACACAGCATCAGGATCCTCTTGGGAAGCACATGGTCATCCGGACAATTCCCATGTAAAGGAGCGAACTATTGAACAGACTCTCTAGTCAATGTTCAGAATATTTCAGGGAATGTCAAGTTCATTTTCTCAAAATGCAATGAATTCCTTTGTTTAGTGACTCAAATTTGAAAGAGTGCTTCTTTTTAACAAGCAGCAATCTGAAACTCTTTCTAACAGGCACGCAAACTACAGGGAACTTCAATTACATAAAGTAAGCCTTCAGGAACCTGGGCAGTTGGGTCCTACCAGCAGTACTCCTTAGGCTATCTTTCTTCCCTCCTATGATGTGGCTGGAATTGCAGGCACTCCCGTGGGCATTTCTGATCGTCTGCACCACTTTTGAAATTGGGTTCTAAAAATATCACATGCTGTCAATCCCTGTATGTTCAATATATGGGAAATCATTATCACCCTGGTATCTCATACTTCAGCTGGAACAGAAACAAACCTACTAGCATCATTGCCATACAATGACCAACTGACCACTGAGAACAAAATACTGCTGTTTCTAGTTCTGGACTCATGAAACACTGCAGCTGATAACTCGGTCCATTTTAGAGTTAGAGCCTGCCAATAGGATCGTCTGAGTCCAGTCCAGAGGAGACTTGTTTTGTACTATTTCTTCCTCCCAAAGTAGACCTTAGGTCTTTGGGATTCAAATTAACTATACTGATTACTGACATACGTATGTTTGCATATTAATAAGTAATACGGTAATACCACTCCCAATCCTTAAAATATTATAGCTATGTTCCAGGAATTTACTACATATTTTCAAAATAGTTCCATTATCATAATTCTAGCCCAATGGCAGGATAATAAGGCATTAGATCAGATGGTATTTTTAAAAATTTCAATACTACTTTTTTAAGTATGTTAGCAAAATCTCAACCGTCCAAGAATGTAAAGATGATCTTATGATTCTACCTGTGGGTTTCACTCAAAACAGCAGCAAAAACTTCCTGGCTGAAAATTCTCTCCCTCTGGACATAAAAAGGAATATTTTCTTCCTTAATATCTTAATTAGTTCAATCTTTTCAAGATCATACTTGTTATTATTATGATATAATTACATTCACATAATATGCAAGCCATTTTTGCATTTGGCTAAAAAGTTCAACACACATACATACTAAAAGCACCATACTAAAAAGTATGCACATGCACACATATACGCACACATACTATTTAAAAATTTAATCATTCATTGTACTGAATCAAATCAATTACTTGATCAATTTTATTTACAACTTGCCTGAGGACAAGAAAAAATGTGACAAGAGCTTATGACATGGAAAGTATGTATATAACAAATAATTCAGAGGCACTCTTACATTTCTTCTGTCTTGACTGTTTTTTGAAGTGCCAATATTGTTTATGAAATGGTTTCAAAAGGTTTTTCTTAGAAATACTTGCTTTTATGAGACCTCTCGTTTATGACAAGTTGCTTACTTGTGTTGTCTCACTCTGCAAGTTCTTTGTGAGGACTACTCATGGCAAAATCCTATTGCCTGACATTGCTCAATTAATAAGGTTCCTAGAGGGATTAACTCACTAAAAAGAAAACAAAGCAGAAGTCATTCATCTGTGTTTACTAAGAAGATCCACAGCAAAAATTACCTCCTGTGGGCCAACAGAAGACAAAAGGCTTAAGCATATTATGTGTATGCATATCTGCATGAATGGTGTTCATCTCTATGCATCTCCTCCTATCGCAGCCCATCTATCTCCATAGGTCAGAGACTACACTAGACTTAGTTTGCTCAATCTGGGCAAGTAGTGAGGTTGACTAGTTGTCCATCTTAGGCTGTGGTTTATGTATGCCCATCTGAAATAGTACTGTACTTTTATGGTGGCCAGAGGACAAACTGTAGAGTCCAAGTCCTTCCTCTCCACCTACTATATGGAACCTGGAAATGAGACTCAGTCATCTTGAAGACCCATCTCGATATATTTTCCCTTGGTCTGTCTCTCTATCAATTGCCAAATTACCCTGGAAATCACAATGGAGGCCAGCCCAGGCTGGAGTTTCAGAGCTACATGTAGGCCAGTTCTCATAACCCTAATCTTCGCTGAGGACTAAAAGTTACATTCACTATGGCGCCTACTAAGGTAACACCCTAGGGTTATATAACAGCCAATCTGGACTCTCCTCCTTTTCCATAACATGAATTACACAGAAGCTACACACACCCACACACACACCCATACAACATTATGAAAGAAAGAAAGAAAGAAAGAAAGAGAGAGAGAGAGAGAGAGAGAGAGAGAAGAAAAGAAAAGAAAAGAAAAGAAAAGAAAAGAAAAGAAAAGAAAAGAAAAGAAAAGAAGGACGAACTCATCATTCGAACATAGGAAGTCATCTTTGCCCATGTGGCCCATTGACTTAACCTGCAGGTAGTACTTGACCTACAGCCCAGTCCATTTGCCCTCTTCCAGTATATTCATTCAGGGAAAAAAAAATCCCACTTAAATTTAAAAGAACAGATGCTGCCTAGCTGTATAATTAATTATAGTGTGTGCTCACACACACCAATTTGAAAGATGCCAGACTAGGACTAGAAGTATGTCATTTAGAATTCTTGAAATACAGTGCATATTTTTAGAAGCGGGGAAACTGGGAAGGACAGAATCCCTATCTGTACATGGTGCCATTACAGAATGGTGGTGCATCCAAAGGCGTGTGGACAGTCACAAAATCCTCAATAACAGGGGCTAGAGAGATGGCTCAGCAGTTAAGGGCATTTGCTGCTCTTGAAGAGGACCTGGATTCGGATTCCAGTTCTCCCATGATGGCTCATAACCATGAGATCCCGCAACCTCTTCTGACTTCCACAGGCACCAAACATGCACATGGAGCACAGACAGACAGACAGACAGACACAAAACACGCATACACATTAGACAGATAGATAGATAGATAGATAGATAGATAGATAGATAGATAGATAGACAGACAGACAGACAGACAGACACAAAACATGCATACACATTAGATAGATAGATAGATAGATAGATAGATAGATAGATAGATAGATAGATAGATAGACAGACAGACAGATATCTAAGTCCCATTAACAAACCAGTGAGGAGCTGTCTTAGAGTCCAGCACTAGGTCTACCACATTAGAAACTATGTTCATTTTCTATTACAAATTTCAAGGCAACCAGAAGCGATGAAACAAGGATACCCTACACCTTTCCTTACTGAACTTCAAGCTCAGACACTTTGGACTCAGTGTTGTCATATCCTGTCATGGGTTTCACTTCAGTTAACTTTAATATAAAGAGTTCTGAAACTAAGTTGGTTTTTTTTTCTTTCCTTAGAACATCTAGAATTTATGAAAGCCAGGCACTGTGTTCCTAAACAAGCTGGCAGTCTCATTACTCTTGAAATTGAAAGCTGAATCCCTGAATAGCTTTTTCATAATCCTGAAAATACACACAACTGCTTCTCTTACCACAACTACTCAGCACAAGAGGTTGATACCTCTGGATAGATTCGGTACAAACAATTCTAGAAAATGAGCTTCTCCCATGAGCCTGCAGTAGGCCTGACTAGCACCAAAGTGTTGAAAGAGCTAATTACACGATCCAATAGTCATATGGCCATGCAGTAGTAAAACAGTTAGAAAATCTCTCTCTCTCTCTCTCTCTCTCTCTCTCTCTCTCTCTCTCTCACACACACACACACACACACACACGAAGACAAGACCCTATGCATATAGTCTATTCTCATTCTATATGTATGACTTATACATTGTAATTTACTATTCATATATGTATATATATGAATATATATATCCTTATTTACTCAGATACTTTATAATTATTAATGTATTTGTGGTTCAAAATCAAACTCCCAATTATTTCTGAGCAAAATGGTCAGCTTTACCTATCAGACCATAACACAATTCAACCAATTTTTAACAAAAAGACAAGAAATGAATTAAGCACTAAATTTATTCCATAATAAAAACAGACTGTTTCACCTACTAAATACAGTATTTAAAATTATCTCAAGCTTCATAAATGTTGGATTTTCAGTATCAATATAAACTTCTACACACCTCTGATGCAATACACACTCTAAAAACTAAGGGAAGGTGAACAAGGTCCTGGGAAGAACAATGTCCAGTCTTTTCCACTGGCTAGTCCCCATTGTATATGTTCATTTTCTATTACATAGCTGCGGCAGAGATGACAAGACCACACCCCTACAAATTATAACCTCAAACTCCACCAGTTATAAGTTATGTGGTCCTGAGCATGTTACTAAACCTCTCTCTCTTTGCTTCAGTCTCTCCCTAAAATGAAGAAATTGATATACATTATGCATAGCTAATCCAAAGTGTTCTGAAATCTAAAATGCTCCAAACTTAAAAATTTGTGTGCCAGTGTATACAGACATTTAACACTCAGATACAAAAACACTTCTGGTTCCAAGCATTTCGGATGAGGACTATCCCACCTGTAGTATCAATTTCACAAGATTGGTACTGGTTAAGAGAAAGAGTTTAGGCATGCATCAAACTCTCGCAAGAGGGCCTCACAGATGCTCAGCTTGCTGGACCAGCAAGCTGGTTATCATCATCATGGCACCAGAGGCAGAGCTGGCCTTTACTCTCCTAGTCTAACTAGTGTAGTCCAGATGCAAGCCATTAAGGTTTTGGAACTGCCCATTTCCAGGCACAGGTAGTACTAGACAAGGAGTAAGATACAGACAAGCAAAGCAGTAAATACTGCATCTACAGCATGAGCCAGGAGCTCGTTCACAGCAGCTGTGCTCATCAACAGTGAGGACTCACTGATGAAGACCAGACAGTATGTTTTATTGCTGAATGAGAATCTCCACTTCCACTCATAAAACCATTTGTATCTGGCAGCCAACTTCAGAAAGCCCTCTGTGTTTTCTCCACAATACCAAGCAAGGCTTGCCTGGCATATAGCAAGTACTTAGTAGCCTATTCAGATCAAAGTAAGCAAGCATCTTGCTGCATGCTTCCAGAGATAGTTATAAATGGGGTGGTTGCTCCCTCCACACTCAACAAAGATTTCTCCAACTTTAAAGCCCAGAACAATCGCTAAACATCAGGAGAGGCTACATTTTCCCAGAAACCAAGATCTCAGTTTATATAAGCAAATACTAGACTTTACCAGAAGATACAATTACCATAGACTTCAGTACAGAATGTAACAGCAGAAATTTTATCTTCACTGTTTTGTATAATGTAAGCTTGGAACTCTAAAATGTAAGGGCAAGTTTACAGAGCAACAGGAACTCCTTCATGTCAGCTAACCTTCACAGCTTGAGAAATACAGGTGTGATGAAAACCTGTCACCTACTCGGTAGGACATCATGAGTGTATTCCATGCTGCGGCGGGGTACCTTTGTACCTTAGGGTATGCTTGATAATTGTGAGCAGAAATCTATCATCCCTTGGAAGATCCTTGCAGGAAGTTTTATTTCTGCTTAAGAGAAATGGGGAGTATTCTCACAATTCTATTTGCCAAAAGAGCCTGTTTATTTACAAAAGCTGGTTACAGGGGGCTAGAAGAAAGGCTTTTCAATGGAGCTGTCTCTTCCTTTCTTTTCTTCTCTCTGCTCCTTTCTCACTCCCTTTAAGGAGTGCTCCTGTGGCATGTTTGGCTTCTAAGGGCCTGATGAGACTCTGGATGCTACAGTGAATGTCGAGGCCTGAAAGAAATAGTTCTCTCTCCCTCTTTGAGTCAGAAAAGCTGAACACAAGAGGATCCATTCAAGGCATGATGGAGTGCCTCACAGAGGCGGCAATATGTTCCCAGTTGGCAAGCAGAGAGTTGTTTGGACAGCGAGTACAGCCGTGCACTCAGCAAACATCAGCTTCCCGAAGACTTCGCAGGAGAAAGCGGGAGACAACGTGGGCCCCTTTTCAGACTCCAGCTCCGGCTTGGGACAATCTTTCTAAACAAAGTGCCTTTGTTCCCAAAGGCACAATTCAGTGGGTCCCACTGCTTTCCTAGAAACCATGCACATCTATTCACAACTGCACTAGAGCCAAAGACTCATTTCTAAAGACCTGAAAGGACAAGGAGGTGATGGGAGACACCCCAATCTCCATCTGTATCCTAACAGACGAGGAATGACTGGGGAGCTCTGTGCCCGTCGGCTGGGATGGCAGCTAGGATGGCAGCTAGAGAAGAAGAGAGCCCGTCCGCAGCATCTCCAGGCCTGTCAGTTGCTTTTAAGAGCAGGGGCGCTGGTGGTGCCCTGCACCTGAAGAATATCAACAGACATCCCACGAGGAAGTCAGAGGGAAACGTGAGCAAAAGAAGCCATATACATCCAGTCAGGTTATTTCCTCTAAGGATGCAATTCCTCTCTCCCTGTAGGATTTCAGAAGAAAATGCTTATAGGGTTTCATTAAAACGGTCAGTTTTGGAACACATCAGCACTGAGTAAGACCCCTCTTAAGCCAAATTTTTTATCACATTCTCCATGACATGAGTAAACGAACATGGAACGGGCATGCTTGCCTCGGCCTGCTTCCCTTTCTGGACATAACTTGCTCCTATGACCCATGTACACAGTGACAGAAGGCTGTCACAACGACATTTTTATTAGCATAAATGCAAGAACTAAACTTTGCACAAATTAGGGACCTAGCTCAGTGGATGAGCGTTCGCTGAGCACTCTCAGCCTCTGGGTCCAGTCATCAGCACTGAAAACAAGCAAAGAAAGAAGAGTTTAAGAGGTTTCCATTTTGAAAATATGGGTAATGTCAGAGGAGAGCAGAAAGGAAGGATGCATCTTCTAGGATATGAGTGCCCACAGTCTTCAGCATATTCTCCTCACTCAAAAATGCCGATTCTCCATCAGTACAGCGTGGAAAGGGCAAGTGTCGGAACGTAGACAACCCCCCACAAATGTATTTTAAAGAGAATGCTCTAATGTGGGAAAACTAGTGCCGTTCAGTGGCCTGGTTTTGTACAGCTCACAAGCAAATAGTTTCCATGTTTTAAAAGAGCTATAAAGGAAAAATAGAAAATGCTTCAGAGACTGTATGTCTACAAAACAAGGTATTTTCCCGCCCTTCCCAGAATGAGTCTGGTAATCCCTTTGCTTCGCCAGCACAGAAGGGTTAAATAATAATCCCTGGTTCTTCTAGAGACAAATGAAGAACACGTTTTCAATTAATGTCTGTAAGGGTCAGAGGCCAGAGACCTGGGGAGGATGAATGAGAGGGTTAGAACAGAACGGCCCAGCCAGGAATCCACTCACCCAACAACAAGCGCTTAGTAAGACTGCCCTTCAATAAGGAAAGCCCTTCATCCTTTGGGAAAATACCCAATAAATGGCATAACTTGCAGAATGCCTAACTGCTAATGCTCAGAGTCGTAAGAACTTGCCTTTCCAGGGCGGTGTGAGCCGATCGGGCGGAGGCAAGGCTGATGAAGAGCTTCCTAGGATTGGGGAGTGAGCTTTACTGTATCGCCTGGATACACTGGTTCTCTTGTAGAGTATGCCAGAAGAAACACAGACCAAGAAGGGAGACATCAAAGCTGGCTGCTCTGTAAAACGTGCTTTCCCTCCTATCAGCACACAGGCATCCTCATACAGACCAGTCTGTACAGGGAAAAGTTAAAGATGCCTCTGCTGTCGATGGATGAAGGTTAGAGGCTTTATGACGAGACTGCTCCACTCAGACTTATTCCTGTGCAACTAAAGCACCAGTAAAGAGGAAGAGAGAGGATCAATTCTGTCTGCACGGCAGGCAGTCTAAGTGGGTACAGCTGCCACAGAAAAGTCCAAGGGAATCACTAGTGTGGACAGCCAAAGTTCTATTTATTTGTTTTTAATGTGAACTTATTTTCCTTCCTGTGTATGTGTGCAGAGTGGAACATCAATGCTTGTGGAGGCAGACATGGAAGTGTACATGTGGAAGACAGCAGACAGCCTTGGGTGCCTGACTTCACCTGCAGGTCACCTGCAATGGGATCCCTGCTGGTTTTCTGTGAGTACAGCAGACTACCTGACCTGTTCTGTCCCGGGAATTCTTGTCTCTGCCTCCCATCTCCATGCAGCAGCCCCAAGACGCAGCTTTTGTGTAAACCCTGACCTTTGGGGTTGCAGTCAAGTACTTTTGCCCACTGAAGCATCTCTCCATCTCCAACAGTCAATGTTTAGAAGCTAATTTATATATATATATATATATATATATATATATATATATATATATGACATATAAGATATATATCATATATACAATCATATATACTTGAGTGTGTGTGTATATATATATGTGCATGTATATGAAATTATAGATGTAACTTCTAGCCAAGATATTGAACCACGAAAAGATCTACCAGACAAAAGATAAGGTCCCACCCAGTTAGTATCAAGCCTTCAAAACACTACAACAAATTCACACTAGAATGTTCAAGACACTGCATAGGAAACACACTCAAAAATCAGGATTTCTTATATATCTGAAAGTCAACCTCATCTGGGCATTTTATGAATTTGGTGGCTAAATCAGATACCCTTACCACAGACACAAAGAATACATCAACATCTGTTAACCATCTGCCAGGCCACAGCACTGTCTAGACAGGAGGGTGAGAGACCTTGGAGGAAGGGATAGTTTATTTCATCAGAACTTTGTGCAAAGAATGGTATAGAATGAGGTTCAGGACCCCGCTGGAGATTGATGCTGCCTCATCACAGGGAAGGAAGGAGCAGGGCAGGGGACCCTGGAGAGGTAGAGAGTCACTCAAGGATTGCTGCTCCTTCTCATAAGGCCACTCACGAGAGTGCTGGTGACAGCGCTGCCAGGAGTTAAGCAAAGGGTCCACCCCACTGCACACCTTATAAGCTGTCATTATCCCGAGTACAGCTAAGGGTGGGTATTAGTAGGTATTCTTTTCAGAGAAAGAAAAGGAGTCTGGGGAGATGGTTCAGTCAGTAATGTCCTTGCCTTGCAACCAAGGGGCTCTGAATTTAACCCCCAGAAGTTATGATAAAGTCACTTGTGGTTACTTTATGCTTCTAATTCCAGAGATCAGAGAACAGAGGTTGAAGAATCGCTGCTGCTCATGGGCTGGTCTGCCTAGCTGAATTAGTGGGCCACGGGCCATTAAGATACCCAAGTTAAAGAAAAAAAAAAAAGTAATTGAAATGTGAAATCTCAAGGGAACTGAAGGGAGGGAGGGAGAGAAGGAGGGACAGAAAGAGGGAAGGAATGAAGGAAGGCAGAAGAAAAGAAGAGAAAGGGAAGGGAAGTGAGGATGGATGGATGGATGGATGGATGGATGGACAGATAGCACTCCAGGGGTATGGAGAACAGCCAAGACGGGATAAGAACACTCTACCCTGTGCTTCCCCATGGAGCTTTCCTAGAGAGATGCTTCGCCAGGCCACAGGCCAAGGGTCCAATAGAGGGTACCAATAACTCTTCCCAGTGGCAGCTATCTGGGACTGGCAGAATCAAGGGGCTCTGACAACAGGGCCAGCGTAAACAGACACTCAGGGACGTGAGCAAAACTGTAAAATGTGTGAAGTTCTGCTCATGTAGACCTCCTAAGCAACTGGGCTTAGCTAACACGTACTGTCCCCGCTCTGTCTGCCCACGTGTGCATGGTGTGGAGACACTATACTGGGAACACCCGCCACAATGATAACCCTTTGATTTAAACCCAGAGTCTGCTTAAGGAGAGAGTAAGTCAGCTGTTCCCCTCGCGGCAGCCACTTCTACAGCTTTACTGTTCTATTTTTAAATTATTATTATTGGGGTGGGGGTAGGGTTGCAGGTGCCACGGAAGGCACGGGAACATCAGAAGACAACTTTCAGGAATCTGTTCTCTTTCTCTACCCTGAATTCCAAGAATCAAACTGATCATCTGGGTTGATGGCAGGTGCCTAGACCCACCAAGCGCCTGGCCACTCTGAGTTTTACTTTCCAAACTAAGCCACAGACGGAAGGACCATGTACCGTGGCAGTCAGTAATCAGCACTCCCATAGCTGAAATGAAGCAATGTTTCCCACAATGGGGCCAGTGTGATGATGTAATTTGGCACAGCCCCCCAGCCCCCCTACACACACTTTGCCAGTTCAACTCTTCCCTTTCTTCCTCTTCTTCCTGGTCCTTCTCCCCACCTGGAGAAACCTAGCATGGGTAATTTGGGGTGGAGTGGCATAAGCAGACATGCTGATGTGGGCATCGGAGGAGGCTAATGGAGTGGGAAGTACAGAACAGCTGGACACAGGAGCACAGCATCCCATCCGTGGCAGGAGCTCTCAATAGTGCTAATCTACATGGGGGTAAGAGCTCTGTGCAGAGGAGACGTGGACATAGGATGCAAGGGGAGAGGCAGAGGATGCACTAGGAGGGTGGTCGCAGGCACAGGGGCCACATGTCTCCCTTTCATAAATATGATGGGGAATTTAAAGTAGGAAAAGGATTAGAGCAGATTCTCTATTATGCTAGAGTTAAAAGCATCACATAATGAAGATTTCGATTCACACAGTGAGATGGGATGGAGCAGCGAGCATTAGACGTGAGGGGCTGCAGGAGTGTGTGTACTTCAGGCACAATCCCAGGATGTGTGCTTCAGGCACAATCCCACAAAGCTCAGGTTGGCCTTGTTGCTACAGAGCCAAGGATGATCTGAAACTGCTAATCCTCCTGCCTCTACCTGACAAGTGCTGGGATTACAGGACTGTGCTAAGCCACCTGTCTAAAATGTGAGTTTTTATGCATATACGTACCTGTGAGCATACATTCAAGTGCTGGGATTACAATGCTGTGCCAACTCAGCTGTCTAAACTGTGAGTTTTTATGCATATATAACATATATATTATATATATAAAATCACATTTGACTGGTTATCTGGCACCAAATGATCAGTCATGACAACATGCGTATAAATTACATTATATGAATTCAACTGGCTCCATGTGGGAATGTTTAAGTATATATGGATGTATATTATGTCCATACAGTAATAACAGATGAAAAAAGAAGTCATGAATTTGAAGGAGAGCAGGAAGATGTATATGGGACAGTTTCAGAGAGGAAAAGAAGTGAAAAATATTAAAAACTAAACTCTATACAAAATAAACAGAGTCACACACATGTAGATACAGATATACATACACATGTGCTCTCTCTCTCTCTCTCTCTCTCTCTCTCTCTCTCTCTCTCTCTCTCTCTCTCTCTCTCTCGTTGATTTTTAAAAATTATTCAACTCTACCCACTCTTAGAGAGGTCCAACCCAAATAGGTATCCAGTACACTGTACAGCAGATATTGGCTCCCAATTTCTACTCTCTACTAAAGAGTCTAAAGCAGAACTTCTTAGAGAAGTGGCTAACCCTGGGGTAGGACTACACAAAAAAGACAAGATGAGCCTAAACTACTTCACAGAGATCTAACATTGGAACAGCAACCAAGAAGCCATCCAGATGCCACTCGTTCACACACCAGAAAATGGATGCTGCAGAGAGGCGCCCTCACAGCTCACACCCGCTCACCCAGCTCTGAAAGCACGACGACGACTTGGGGACAGACAAACGGAAATGCAATATGAGGAACTGAAAATTAATAGAGAGGTGGTTCAGCGGGCAAGGCTGCCTTCAAGCCTGACTGACGACGCCCTGCGTCGGACCCCCCAGGACCTCCGCAGTGGAAGGAAGAACTGACTCTAGCTAGCTGCCCTCTGACCTCTGCACTCCGCACATCCCCAGCAAAAGAAACACCTGGAGGAATTCTTTTATAAAGAACAGCTTCTCAACATATAATTCAATGAACACAGCCACTTCAGTACATGTATGAGGACCTAGAAGAAACCTGGAGAGATCTAAGTTGCCATTAGAAGGTGTCTGCAGCAATCTCACCCCCTTCAATATGGTGACAAGGCCCCAGAAACCTATAATGACAGCAGGTGCCTTCCTTGGAAACCTCCTGCCATGAGCTGATCTAGGACAAGGCAGGCCCCTTCACGGCAGACTTCTTGCTCTAAAATCAAGTCTAGCATAAATATAAAATGAAAACACTACAGCATTTGACCGCGTTTGTTTCCCTATCAAGTGATGGATCACCTCATACAGACTAATACCAACGAAGAAAAATAATTCTGGAGTTTCTTCCTCACCTCCTCCATCTAAACATTCCTCTGTGCACCCCAGACATGCTCCCAGGAACCACTAACAAAAACAGGCTGTGGGGGCAGGGAACTTACTACTTAGCACACAAGTTGCTGGAACTTATTTGTAACAAGAATGGTTTTGTATCTTATAACACAACTCTTTTCTATGAATCAGAATTTGACTTTAAACAACTTGGACTTTGCTTTATGTCAGTTTTCACAAACGAAAGTTGGTTTCTCTTCCTGATGAAAATGTGTTTCTGGCTGGGAAAGGCTTCTGTGAGGCTCTCCATAGTTCTGATTAGCAAGCACCCAGCTAAGGAGACTAAAGAAACCATGACTTCCCCAAGGCAACCTGATGGCATAACAGGTCTCTTAGCAACATGGTAGTCACAGGAACCATTCACCATGGTGGAAGAATTAGGTTACCCACTCTGAGTTGAGGCAGAGCAATATTAAATCTATGGGCTTAAGGTAACTCCCAAACAGGCTATGTCCCATGGTTATGTTGTTCTCTGCTTCTTTGGAGCTAGATTGGATAAACATCTATAAACAGTTCTAATTCCCCCAAATGTTCTTGTTACCTTTCTCTTAACACGAAGCCAGGCTTATGGTCCAAAAATTCAACCTAAACTAGGTGCTTGCTCATCCTGATTTGGGTTAACAGGACTAGCTTTCCACTACCCTACTTCATCCTCCGTGTAAACTTACAGCTGAGCTTTTAGTCCCTCAAAGTATGAACAAGAAAAGTAAGAGGGAAGAACCTAAAGGTCTGGTGACATCCATGTCCCCTGGGCCACTGTGGCTTCTTTTCAAGATAGAGCAGATACTAACCCACGGAGCACCTCCCCCTGTAGGGCACGCATCTGCTCTGCATCCTCCACAGACTCCACCTTGCATCAGTGCGCTGTCTGGGAGTTGGTGCAGCTGAGCACACCTCATTTTCCAGTAGAATGGACTGCACAGGGACTACACAGGACTTCAAAAGTCTGACGCCATAATGAAACCCATTATTTATACCCTCATTAAAAATAAAAACAATAACCCAATTTCCAAGCTCGATCCTTGGTTTGCATGGCTTCCCTAACTTATGAGAAACTAGGCTCTCTTGCTGACGAAATGGAGACAAGGATGAGGATGGCGAAGATTAATAAAAACAAAGTAAGACCTCATCCTGATAGAACAAATGTTGAATAAGTTGTGATATTAGCCAAACTAAAGACAAGGTCTCTGTGTGTGACTCTCCTACCCGCCTCCCTCCCTCCCTCCCTCCCTCCCTCCCTCCCTCCCTTCCTCCCCATCTCTTTGACAGAGGTTCCTATCACCCTCAGATCCCCACTCCATAACCTTGAACAAATTACCTTGCTTTAATCCCTCACCCTTGAAGGCAAAGAGAGCTGGCTTTGCTCTAAGGTGTCATTTCCTTCTAAGGCCAGATAGCTTAGGCACCTGGAGATAATCTGAGGTGAATGATGTAAAATCCTCAACAGCTTCCCCTTACACTGAAGAAGCAAGGGTTAATCAAACAGGGCTGACGTTTTAAATCTTTCTCACCAGCTCCTCCCTCTAGGATGTTGCACTAAACAAGCTCCTATAGATAACTAAACTGTCCAGTCTGCCAGCAAAAGGTCTGAAAATGGGAAGATCATGAAAGGAGAGCTTCCCTCTGGAAACTGTGGGGATGCTGCTGCAGGCAGACCGCCAGTCTCAGGAGAAGTCTTAGTGTCTCCCTCATCCTCACTTCTGCTCAGCTGTGTACAGTCTGCACTAAGAATACTGAACTTATCTCATCTGAAGGGTTGTGGCGGGCATCTGGCTAGGTGAATGTCCAAGCCTTTCTACCCTGTGGCCTTTTCCATACAGCTCGATGGTCATCTGCTCTGAGTCCATGTGCCCTGAGGCACATACCTTAAAAGCACTGTTTGAAGGGTCAGGGATTCTCAGAGGCAGGCGCTGTTCTAACAGGGACCCACAGTGACAGTGGCATGGGTTAATGTGGGGACCTAAAAGGCAGGCCTCCTGGGCTAGTTAAACTCCAGTCCTCACTACTGTAAGCTCCAACAACCTGCTCAAGCTACTTAACTTCACTGATTTTTTTTTTCTATCTGCACACAGGTGTGTGGCTAAGGGAACAGCCTCGGAATGCCACTATCCGTGTGAGTGAATAATGAAAGATTTCCAAAGTCACAAATATTACAGTACTGCAGATTTTTAAAGAAGCAAAAAGAAAAGAAAAAAAGTCTTCAAAGCTCTGGTTTTCAGGAGCCATCACTTATTTTTTTTTTTTTTTTTTTTTTTTTTTTTTTTTTTTTAAACTTTTTTATTATATTTTACGATCTGAGTCATCCCCCAGTGCATGTAAAAACATCTTAGGACTGGATGAGACATGCCCTGTGAATTATACCTTATTTATTATTATCGCAGGGGCCCTCCTTTTTTTTTTTTTTTCC
>NC_034593.1:22395133-22399360 GCF_900095145.1 Mus pahari
GCTGGATCAGCCTGCGGACAGCCGCCAGGCGAACACCCCTCCTGGGCAGGAGAGGCGCAGGACGATCGGGTCCAGCTGCTGCGGGTCCCCTCACCAGTCCGCTCTTTCCCCCGCCATCACTTATTATTAGAGAAAAGAAAGCACTATTTTCATGCTCCAAAAATAGAAGAGAGCACCTGTTGCCATGGTGATCCGCGGTGGAAATAAGAACAGCCTGCCACAGAAAATTTGGAATGGAAAGCCTAGCCAATTACCTATGAAGGACATTGCAGGGGACAGAGCGGAGGTGTGAACCCCCGACAACTTTATCTCAAGTACAAAACATTTCTTCCTCATCCTGACAACTATGCTGTTACTATGACAATATTGTTACTATGCTGTTACTATGACAATATTGGAATTAAACCTTTCTGCATTCTCCATCTCAAGATAGAACCACGATAAAACAGTAAATGATGTTTTAAAAATTAGAAACAACTGTGAGCATCAAGTTGTTCTGATCAAAATGTATTCGTTAAGACAAGGTCACCGTTTCCCCTGAGCAGATAGTAGCGATAAGGAAAATGCAGGGTTCCCCGGTTGTAAAGCCCAGCAAGTGTGTTCTGCACGCTTCCCTGATCTGCATGAGTATTCATTGCTAGGTCCCTTCGTCCAGCAGGGCAGGAGAACACCCAGCAGGGAAACAGGGGTGCGCACAATAAAGCCATGTGCAAAGGCAAAGGGACACACTGTATTAAAAGTGCCTGGGTGGAAGGAGGTGTGTAAAGACCCTCACACTAAGCGTGTGCGGATGCCTGTGATCTAGAACGAATGACCGAGCACAAACCATCTACAGTGTGCTCAGTGCAGAGCCCTGGACTGGAAACTCACCAACCCCAACTTCAGCCTCACCACTCTACATAGGAAAAAGCAAGGAGGACTGTGCTAGGCTGCTCTGCACCAAATGCTGCTCCAGAATAAAAATAGGAGGCTGCTGCGATGGCCCAGTGGGTAAAGAGTGCTGGTGGCCAAGCCTGATGACCTGGGACCAGTCCCTAAGAACTCCACGTCGGAAGGAGAGAATCGACCTCTGTATGTGTACCACAACATACACAACCCTGTGCACATATACAAACATAAAATGAAACACATGGTGAAAAAATTTAACGAAAATAAGCTATTAGGTATGACTTGATGTATATTCTTCAGGTTGAGTTCTAATTTTGTTTTGTTTGGTTGGTTTGGTTTGGGTTGGTTTGGATTTTGAGATTGGGTCTCTCTATGAAGTCCTAGCTGTCCTAGAACTCACTATATAGACCAGGCTGGTCTGGAACTCACCGAGATCCACCTCCCATGGCCTCAAAAGTCCTGGAATTAAAGGTGAATACCCTCACCCCTGGTGAGGCCTAATTAATGGTAATACATATAAAGAGTTTGGACAAGGATATCTGGATTTATCTTCAGGTCAAAACTCATCAGAGTTAATCTAAGAGTTATAAAAATAACAAGGTCTTATATTTGTACTAAGTACCACTGTTGTTTGTGCCCTGACACACTCGAGAGAGCTGAGCCACACTCTTCAGTCATGCATTCAATCACTTCTGTAACCTATGACTGTCCCACTCAAACAGTGGCAAACACAAATAGTCAATGTACATGTAAACAAAGCAATTACTTTACTGTCTGCATATTATCAATGTTGGATACAAATAAAGAGGCCACATTTTTATGTAACACATTTCCATTTCTTAAAATATATAGATATAGATATAGATATATAAAGATATGATGCTTTCTTTTCAAGTGTGTTCTAGCCAGGAGTGGAGTACACGTCTATAATCCTAGTACCAGAGGGCTCTGAGGCAGGGAGATGGGATACTCTGAACATAGAATGAGACCCTGTCTAGGAAAAAGTGAAATAGAATTCCAATACTGATTATTTTCAAAAGGAGAAACTTACGACTTTATAAAGCCAGGAACATACAATAACTTCAAAGCTGGTGCTTTCTTAAGTAAGACATGGGAACAACATTTCAGGCCTGCCTTCCTCTTATTGCTGAGTTCGTTCGTGTCCATTACAGTTGACACCAGCTCCACATGCAGGCTGGGAGAATGCTCCCACCGACCTGGTAGGGCTCTCTGCATGGAGTGGTAAGGGTCACACCCAAACACCCTCAGCCACAAGGCCAGAGTTTCACAGTCCCTTTCCCTGCTGTGGTACAGTAGGTCGGCTCATACTTAGTTTGGAAGCTCAAGTCACAGAAGTTGGGTTACTTAATCCACTCCGGGTAAGAAGGAAGACACTAAGAAGCCACAGTGAGGTGCTGGTTGGGAAGAAATGACATCTTCATGGTGACTCACAGGAAGTGCGAGAGAGGACAGGGCAGGGGAAGCAGAAATGGAAACTCTTGGACCTCAGCGGCACTCCACCTTCCTTGTGGAAGAAGCTCTGTACAAAGGAGAGCGCTGGACTTCCCTCTCTCCCCCGGTCCTCTTAGCCCTGGGCTGGAATAAGATTGCAGGACAGGAGGGGAACAGCCCCATTCCCAGACACAAAGATCAGGAAACTGGGGAAAGGCATTCTCCCCTCAGGTCCGGCCTCTTCCAGTTTTGCCAGGCCTTTGCAGGGCTATCAGGGCAGCCAAGGCGCCTGGGGACGGTTTCCTGTGAGGTCACCCCACATGTATTCTACCCATAAATCTTGAAATTCTTAACTGAACCAAAAAGATGACTATTTGAGATGCTTTTGCAAGGATGTCATCAAACAGCTCAGACTCCAAATTTGGAGAGTTTTGTTTTTTGTTTTTTTTTTTTTGTTTTTTGTTTTAGTTTTTTAAAAAAACCAAAACAAAAACAAAAACATCAGGATGGTGACGAGAAAAGCACTTCGGTCTCAGACTTATTTTGATTAAAACGAAACAGAGGAAGACACTGACTCAACTTCATGCAGTTTCTGTAAACAAACAAGCAAGCAAACAAACAGAGCAAAATGAATCTGCTCTGCAGGGGAACTCACAGCCCTTCTGCTGAGGGAAGGACAGACACACTGAAGTAATTTCAAGAATGTTAAAAGCACGTCAACTTGTCAGTCCTGTAAGCCACCCTTACCCCCGCCCCGCCCAGCTTCCAGTCAGCCATTCTCTCTCTCTCCCTCTCCCTCTCTCTCTCTCCCTCTCCCTCTTTCCCTCTCTCCCTCTCTCTCTCTCCCTCTCCCCCTCTCTCTCTTATCTTTTAGCATCTGAGTTCCAGTTGACACTAAAGGCCCGACTGCCAGAACAGCAGCGTACACACTTATACCCTGGATCTTTGAGAAGCAAAGACAAGGGATTCCCACCAAATTCACGCAGCACAATTCTTTCCTTATAAATAAAACAAGCAGAAAATGCACCCGATGGGTTGTCTGCCTTTGTAAACAACTGAATTCTCGAAGCCAGGTCAATAGACTCTATTGGTTCATTACACAACAATAGTCGAGTTTTCTCATAGCTAGCATAAGCATATTCTATAGAAGTGTAATGGGAATACTGGAAAGCACCGGGTTCTGTTTATAAGTTGCTAAAATGAATACACTCCCTTTCAAATCTCAATTAAGAATAAAAGACACAGATCCCTGCAAAGCATCTAGGTCTCTAAATACCTGAACACGGGTTTTGCCGCTCTGACTATCTCTAGCCTCCTCAACAAAAGGCAACTTTAAAATGCTGTTTAAAACACAAAGCGCTTTTCAAAGCAGAGGACCTTTTGCAGGCGAGAGTGCCTTCCATGTCTATGCGGATGGCTTGTCCCTAATCAATTTCCAGGCTATCTTTCCAACTACCAGGTGTGGTCCAGGGAAGGTTAAAGGGTGGAAAGAGGTCAGGACATTTTTTGAAGTCTACCTAGAAGGGAAAAAAATTAGCAGATTCTTTCTCCAGCCTGTTATAGATGAAAACATTGTGGGTTGCATAAACATTTTAAACTTGACAGAACTTTGTAGAGAATGAAGAGCTAAGGTAGCTTTGTCTGGGATGAAATCGTATACCTGACAAGGAACAAAGTCCACTAGCTTCTCACCTACCCTCCTGGAAAGCACGCAGACACCAACTAACAGAATAGTCACAGCACCCCATAATGTCTGAAGTGTGTGTGTGTGTGTGTGTGTGTGTCCATTTGTGCATGAGTGCAAGTGCATATGTGTGTGTGTGTGTGTGTGTGTGTGTGTGTGTGTGTGTGAGAGAGAGAGAGAGAGAGAGAGAGAGAGAGAGAGAG
>NC_034593.1:22399421-22406921 GCF_900095145.1 Mus pahari
GAGAGAGAGAGAGAGAGAGAGAGAGAGAGAGAGAGAGAGAGAGAGAGAGAGAGAGGTGTATACACCCATGTGTACATGCACAAGTTTATGGGCACGGGTAAATCAGAGGAGGAAGTTGGGTATCCCCCTACACCACTCTCCACCCAATTCCTTTGAGCAGAGAATTTTACTAGGCCTGGACTAGGCTGGCAGCTGGCAGGCCCCAGGGAAGCCCTGCCTCTGTTCTCCACAGCTCTGGGGGGACTGGCACATGGTCACACTATCCTCTTGTGGGTGTGTGTATGTGTATGCGTATTTGTGTACATATGTGTGTTGAGACAGGGTTTCTTTGTATAGTCTTGGCTGTCCTGGAACTCACTCTATAGAGCAGGTTGGCCTTGAACTCAGAGATCCACCTGCCTCTGCCTCCCAAGCACTGGGACTAACAGTGTGCACCATCACTGTCCAGCACACTAGGCTTCTTAAGATGGGTGCTGGGGCCCAAGCTCGGGTCCTCAGACTTGCACAAAAAGCACCCTTACACATCTCTCCAGGCCCCTGTGGCTGAATTTTGAGTACTAAAATATTTTCAAAAAAAAAAAAAAAAAAAAAAGACCCATAAGAAAATCCTTACAATGGTTACCTGCTACCTGAATGGCTGGCTTGTGACTCAGGGATCCCAGATGCTGGCATCCCCACCATCTTTAAGCCTGAAGTACTCTCTAGTCAGCTGAGGAGTGTAAGGTAGTCCATCAGTGAGTTTCTCTAGCTTTCAAGCTGACCTTCTCTTTGCCAGTAAAGACATCATCCATCATCGTTTTAAGTACACTGTGAAATGATACAGGTCTGGGCTTGGGGGTGGGGCTCCTTTGGCTTTTTATAACTGATTTGCTAGTTAATATTTATTTTTAATTATGTCTATGTGTGGAGATGTGCACGTGCTGGCGGGGAGGTGGGGTATGGAGGGGTGCATGCAGAGGCCAGAGACACAAAATCCCCTGAACTGGAATTAGAGGCAGTCATGAACTGAGTTCTGGAACAGCATCCAGAGCTCTCAGCCCCCGAGGTGCCATTACTCCAGCCTAAAAGGTCTTAAATCAGGGTCTCAAAGGATCTGGTCCAGACTGCCTAGTGAATGCTTGGTATCCGTGCCCTCAAGAACATCATGCCGGTGGGATGTGGACAGGACCTATTTCCATCATGGCCAACAGGAGACAAAGAGAGAAGATCAGAGAGACAGAAAGTGGGCAGGTATAATATGTCTCTTAGACATACACACACACACACACACACACACACACACGACCTATTTCTTCTATTTCATTTCCATTTCCAGAACATTGCCCATATAGTACCAACAGGTGGGAAGGAAATGCCTATAAAGGACTTTTCATATTCAAGCCTAACTCCATTACAGGAAATTGCTACAGCTATCTAATAACAAAACATTGGCTGCCTTCTCTGTTTTGTTTTGTTTTGTTTTGTTTTTTAAGATTTATTTATTTATTACATGTAAGTACACTGTAACTGTCTTCAGACACTCCAGAAGAGGGCATCAGATCTCGTTACGGATGGTTGTGAGCCACCATGTGGTTGCTGGGATTTGAACTCATGACCTTCAGAAGAGCCGTCAGTGTTCTTACCCGCTGAGCCATCTCACTAGCCCTGGTTGCCTTTTCTTATGAGGCAAGTGAGCAGAAGAATGCTAAAGTACTTCCATGGAAAAGGAAATATGGCTGGGTGCCTCCTGCACACCTGGCCAGGCTGACTCAACCCCAAACACACACACACACACACACACACACACACGCACAACATCTCATGCACACACATACACACACACATACACACATATGTGTCTCATATACATACATACACAGTGTCTCATATGCACATACACACAAACATACATGCACATATGTGTCTCATACATATACATACAATGTCTCATGCACACACACACACATACAGTGTCTCATGCACACACACATACACAATGCCTCTTTTCTCTCATTAAACATAAATAAGCAAAGTAAATCACCTTAATGGCCCAGAATAAAAACTAGTCTTTTCATATATTCATAATATACAGAAGTTACAAATTTTCATGTGGGGTTAAGCATTAACTTTGGTATTGAACAAGAAAGAGAGTACACTTTCTTATTTTATAGGAAATTTTCAATTAAAATCTATGTATGAGAGCCTGTCTTCACATAAGCGAACTTTAGCACTGTCTGGTAGAAATGGTGACTCATTCATCAGAAAGTTTTACTTCTTAAAAAGTGAAGTCCAAGGATGACCTGGAGCTGTGCACGCACATTCCCGAGAACAGCGCCCCAGGCCCCAGGTTTCTTATTTCCAGCCTTCCTGTCACGTACAGGGCGGAGATCTAGGACACTCATCCTTCAGCACTCTATCCTGCTTTGACTTGCCAGATGGAAGACAAAGATTAAGTTTCTATAGTTCCTCCACTGCTAGGATGGCAAAGGGTAGGCTTCTCTGGGAGGAAGCTCTGCATAGAGTTCCTGACCGAATGCAGTGCCTCCATTTCTCCTTTACAGCTCCGTACATGCATGTGATGCATGGTGGAAACTGCTTTAGGATTGTGCTGTTGTTACTTTGATGGTATTGGGGATAGAACTCAGAGCCCCACACTTGCAGGTCAAGCAACTGGCCCAGCTTGAAAGTTAGCACATTACATTCTAATGCCAAGTCACATAGAGTTTCCTGTAGGAACAATGAAAGCCTGCTGCTGATGGAGGGAAGGCATGGCTGGCAATCTCGAGAGGAGAAACCCACTCAAATTCCACGCTGGATTCCCCTGCCCATAGCATAGCGCATTCTTAGGTTTGTGCATGGCCACAATGAGAGCGCTGCTGGACCAATTACTATGCCAAAGCCAAGACCATTTATCCTAATAGGTTGTCAGCAGAAGTGTGGTGAGCATGGCAGCCACCACCCTTCCATGGCTGACACCTTGGGTGAGGAATGGGGCACTATCTGCCAACATCTGTCATCAAACCCAAGAGGACACAAGAGCTTCCTGATGAGAGGCAGCCTCTTGGTGTCTTAACAAACATCCTGGGTGCCTCCTGCACACCTGGCCAGGCTGACTCAACCCCAAACACACACACACACACACACACACACACACACACACACACACACACGGCTCTCTAGTGGTTGCTTTGAAAAGCCCCAAGGCAGTCACCAGCCTGGTGGTCTTCTTTACTCCTGCATTCTCTGTCCTTTCTACAACAGTATCAGCTCCTTGAATTGCTCTCTTCAGGGACCTGCCTTCTCTGGTTGTTTCCTGTCCTGCTAGGGAAGGAATTCTCTCCCTCAGATTGGGTGTAATGTTAGAAAGGCTCTACACTCAAGTCACAACATCAAGTCCGTGCTGGGTCCGGGGCTGGCTCAGTCGACAAGGCACAAGCACAAGGACCCGGGTTCAGTCCTTAGCACCCACACCCGAGCCAGGTGGGGAGCTGTAAACCTGCAACCCTAGAACCGTGAGAGTGGGGTACAAGGCGGCAGATTCATGAGATTGCTGGCTTGCCAGCTGTCTTAGTATTGTATTGCTGTGAAAAGACACCATGGCCATAGTTACTCTTACTAAGGAAAGCATTTAATTGAGTCTGCCTTATGGTTTCAGAGGTTTAGGTCTTTATCCTCATGGCGGGGAGCACACAGGCAAACATGGTAGCTAAGAGTTCTACCTCTGCATCCACATGAAGCAGGAAGACAGAGTCAATGGCCTGAAGTGGGTGGGGCTTTGATCTCAGCGCCCACCCCCAGTGGCACAAGTCCTCCAACATGGCCACCCTTCCTAATCCTTTCAAGTAGTGGCACTCCCTAAGCATTTAAATAGATAAACCTATGGGTCCATTTTATTTAAGCCACCACACCAGCCTAAGAGACAAAGTTCTGGTCCAATGAAAGACCCTGTTACCTATAAAAAAAGTAGAAAGTACCTGAGGACTGACAGTCGAGGTCTTATGCACCAGATGCATATATTTAAACACTCAAACTCGTGCTCACGCGTGCGCACATGCGCGCACACACACGCACACGCACGCACACGCACATGCGCGCGCACACACAGCAACTCTATACTGAATTCCTGTGTGAATATACTTTAAAAGTCAGCAGATCACTGCATCCCAGTGTAAAGAACAGATACACATACAACCTTGCTTTACGAAGTACCAAGGGAAAACACTTTGAGGCTGCTCGAGGAAACCCACTCACTCACTGGACAACAGCCTGCTTCTCCTGCCTTCTGCTTGTTTGGATGTGTTTTGAACATGCTAGCCATGCACTTTACCAGAGAGCTGCACTCCTGCCTGCTTCGTTTTCCCACCTGAGGCCTCCATATGACCCTCTTCCTTCTTCTGAAAGGGAGCTGTGCAACACTGGACAGCTCTCCTCGGAATGTAAGCCAGCACTCTGCTCGGTCCTGGGAAAAATTCAAGGTTTGTTTGTTTGTTTGTTTGAAAGGAAAAAAATGTGTCTATTCAGAATGCCTATATCACTTCAAATCTTATTTTCAGGGCTTATGTTGGATCAACGTGACATTATCGTTGCTAAGAAAAGCAGCTTCCTCCCAGGGCAAGGACAGATGCCACCTGGATACGTACACTAATGCTCTCCTCTATGATATTTGCCTGACCTGAACCACAGCCTCCAAATGCCAATTTTTCTCACACTTTAAGACACTGAAGCTATATCTTGAAGATCCTCCTACCGATGAGCAATGGACCAGAAAGGCATGCCAGCTTCACAACTGCCTGCGGAAATTCAGGCATACTTTAGAGCGAAGCACCGAGAGCGTCCCCATGGCCCTGCATGCTCAGCCAATGTGCCCACCTCTTTTAAAGCACAGTAAGATCAAACGTGCCAGCTCTCCTCGACATCTCCTGAGCCCTCACATCCCAGAGTTGCCAAGACCTGCCTCCTCAGATATATTCCTTTCAGAGTAACTGACATCATGCTTTGGGTATGACAAACGTGTGCATATTTGTTCCATGAGCAGATACAGTAGGTAATCTTATCGCACTTCTTTGAGATGTCTGGTTATACTCACTTGGCCGAGCCCCTGCCTTCAGGATTCATTGAAAAGGTCACGTGTAGGCAAAATTCTTAACGTTTTAAAGCTGTAGTGAGTTCCAGGACCATACAGGTGGTCACTGACCCACAGATGCCTTTCTGGACCCCAGGGATCACCAATTTGGCTGAAGCACAGGATGAATGGTTAGGAATTAACTACAAACTCACAAGAGTTTGCCACTCACTGCAGCAGCTAGATAAACACCACCAGCTTAAGAGAGTTCTGGGCCACAGCCACCCCAAGCCCATCTGTCTCTATTCTTCACTAACACAGTAGAAACTCCAGCACACCTTTGCCCTCCCCACACGTCCAAGATGTCTCGATGACTGTTGGCTTGTTTGTTTCTTTGTTTGTTTGTTCTGATGACGCCAATCTCATACCTCAAGATTGAAGTCTGAACCGGACAAGGCTTTATAAGCCCATGTGTTTTCCCTAAAAGTCCCTCATTTTCTCAGATTTCAGACATTCACACACACATACACGGGGACCAGCTGTTGCAATTAGCAAAGTGTTTAGATTTTCTTTTCTTTTGCTTTAAAAATTCGAGAAGGAATTTCAAGCGAGATGAAACTGCCATTCAGATCTGGGGGTTTTAAATAGATGGGTTTTGTGTTTCTCAGGCTAAAAATAATAGTCTGCACACTAAACGCCACGCTGCATAAATAAGATTCAATTCACAACACTGAATTGTGGGGTTCTGGGCAGGCGGCAGAAAACCAAGCTACGACAGGACTATTTCTGGAATAAGGCTTGGTGTTCGGGAACTTCTAAAATTGAGAGCTTTCCCATGAGAAAACAGATTTAGTCTCCCAAGCCCACTCAGGGGCTCTGGATGCTTGTTGGGGATCCGGAAGATGCTTGTGCTGTGGCTGGGAGAAAGGGAGCCATTCTGCACCCAGGGCTGGGGAAGTGGCACCATGCTCACAGCTCCCATCCAGGGGCGCCCGAGGAGGTGCCAACGTGTGGAAATGTTTCCCCAATGGGCATCTCCTACTATGCCATGAATAGCTCCTCAGTTCACTGCTGCACACTAAGCTTTGCTGGTAAATAACACATTCCTGAGATATACAATGTCAACACTGAGCAAGCCTCACCGGAGGCTCCTACCAAGCTCTTTCAGTGGGCCGGCCACAGTGAAGGCTTTCTGTTCTAGACCAGCAGAATGTTTAAACCTTTCTAAGATGACCCACAGGGCAGCTCCAACAACTATGCAGCATCCTCTGCCAGAGGCAGTAAAATCTCTCATCAGAACAGCACGGATGTTCACCTCTTAGGAATTTTTGAGACAGTCTCAACATGTAGCCCTGGTTGGCCTGAACCTCAGAGATCTACCTGCATCTGCCTCCCCAGCGCTGGGCTTAAAGTTGTGTGCTACCATGCCCAGCCCAACTCATATGTCACCTGTGGACTTTAACTTGAAACAATTATGGTCAAATTTAGGACTCCCGTGAGAGGAGAAACGAGGCTTGTCTCTAGAAGTCAACAGTGGATAACGCATGTGAAGCAGAAAAGAGAGTTCTCGAAGGTCTCTCAACCTCCCCCAGCACATCTACCCTTAACATCAAACACTAATTTCAGCTTCGTTTTCTCTGATTTCTAAAAAGGGGAATGGAAAATTCTTAAACTCAGTCAAAGAAAAAAAAAAAACAAAACTTTCCAGTAAGTGGTCTTAATGGAATTCTCCCTGAATGGCCTAAAGAATCACTTTAGTACCCGTGCCAACAGTTATACAGTTATACCGTGTTATACAGAGAAACTTGGAACTAAGATTACATTTACTAGGCTGAGGAGAATAGGTAGAAAGCTGGGGGGAGGGGAGGGAAAAAAAAAAAGGTGACCCCTCTCAAATGAAGTGGAATGTAGGGACAGGCTTGAGGACACTTTCTGGTGTCCACATGCGTACAGGGGCACACATACATGCAGCATTCCTACACAGGTATGTGCACACACGAGCAGCCCATGTACATACATACTGCACAGACACACAATGATGAAATGTACTCATGGATAAACTGGTATCAGTCTGCACAGAAACATCCTCAGCAACTCCTGGCCTTTGTCTTGGTTGTTAAAGGGGCGAAGGTGATGTCTTTCCATTTAAATTGTGACCAACTGGAAAACCATGGTACCACATGGGCTGTGTGATGCAGATGACAGCGGAACATCCCTCCAGGGCACACACTCACGGCAATCTGCTTCACCCACGAGGACAAAGAACCTGAGAAGCCTCCAGAGTTCCTGGAAAGGGATTTTCTGTTTTCCTCAATCCCGGTTCTATGTCGTTCCTTCCCCAGGGTGGGTAAGAAGTATTCCTTCCCCTGATAAACATTCTGTTTGGACAATGTCAACAACAACGAAAAAAATCTTTGCTTCGCCATCTATGAAAGGAAAGCCATACAAACAAAAAATAC
>NC_034593.1:22408082-22416489 GCF_900095145.1 Mus pahari
TCTCTCTCTCTCTCTCTCTCTCTCTCTCTCTCTCTCTCTCTCTCTCTCTCAAATTTCAGAGTCCTTCCACTAGTAATAAGCTGCTTTCTATTTACTGAGCTGCAAGAGCATGAATGGGGAGTCAGGAAGATGCTCTGTACTTTAAAATGTCAAGCAAATCCAACTGCCATTCCCTCCCTAAGCCTTTCCAGGCCAGCCCACCGCTACAGTGTCACTTGTCCATGGCAGTGCATGAACAGACTGTAACAAAGCCATCTTAAGTCTCCAATGAAAAGAATGAGGCTGTGGACATCAAATTTTCCATTCCCAACGTATGGCACTAGAACCAAAAATTATGGGGCAGAAAGCTCTGTTGAGCCGGAAATGTGACAATGCTCAGTGTCATAGAAATAGGTCTTTGATTCTGAACCAGGTGTTTCTGAAGTGTCCATCAGCACAATCTAAGCATATCTTAATATAATTAGGCAAAATGTCTATGCTTTTGTCTGGTGTGGTTATTTCTTAGTAAAGAGGGGGCTGCCCTATGAGCTTGTGCACCCAGAGATCTCCATGGTCTATTTCTGGAGCATCCTCATGGCCTCTGCAGGGTGACAGAGATACACCTCAGCCCTCTAAGGACCTCCTTTCTTCTCTGACTGTCCACCATTGTTCACTTGGTGAACACAGAGAGGACATTTAACACTAGAGTAACACTATAGCACTTGAGGTAAAAAGTGGCCCCCAAATTTGCATCACAAAATCCTACTCTCTTTGTTTGAATTCAAAACTAGCTCTTTAGCAAAACCAAAACAGGTTCGGTGGGTAAAAACTGGGATCTGAGTTTGGATCCCTGGGACCCTTGTACAAAAGCCAGTACTAGGAGGGCAGACACAGGTGGGGCCCTAGGGCTTGCTGGCCAGCTCATACTCTAGCCTGTCAATAGGTGAGCTCTGGGTTCAGTAGAAGACTCCATCTCAAAAAACAACAAGTAGGGCAATGGTTCACTGAACTACATACACAGGTGTACCCCATGACATATGTGAGCACAAACATCAACACACACTCTCATGTATAATGTTTGACTGGGTTCTTAAGGAAACACCAGAGAGAGCAGATAAAAGAAGCCGAGCGGAAGTCTCCTTCGGTACGATGATACATGGGGTTCCGTACCTCACGGTCTCTGGGCTTACCTGTCTCCTGGATGAGGTTAGTGTCCGGGACCTGAGAGTGGGAAAGGTGGCCACTGCAAACAGGAAAAGACTCATGCACAGCCACGAATCCTGTCCTGGCTTGACTCTCTGACCCCACCATCAACCTTCATGACCTGCCCTGCCCCACCCATGGAGCTCCTCTGTTCTACGAGCCATCCACAGCTTGTTCTTCTGGGCGAGAGGGAGTCTGGTGAAGGAGAGGTAACAAGTGCCAACACGCCAACCCCCCTCAACCTTCCACCCCACCCCACCCGGCATCCTTAGGTGACAGCACCACTCTGCCCTGACTTAGAAATGACAAAGAGGTGCTACCAGGTCCTAGAAAGGAAAACCTGCAAATCCTTATAGGAGTAAGAAATAATTCCACCCATGGAGGCTATCATTTCTAATACCAATGGGCTGGGGTGGGGGTTGGTTAAAAAACAACAACAACTTGCCAACATGTCTTAATGTATCATTTATTTACCACATAAATGCAATTCAACAACAACAACAGCAGCAGCAGCAGAATTCTGATCTGGATGTTAGGTTCTGACTGAAGGAGACAGCAAGCCCTGATGTGAAGCCCCTGTGTTGCTGCAAGGGCAGGCAGTGGCTGCAGTGGCTGCAATGGTGCATGCTCTGAGGTTACTTCGGTTTGGTTTTGCTTGTTTTGTTGTTGTTGCTTTGTTTTCCTTCAGTGCTGGTGATTAAACCTCAAGACGAATGCTCTACCAGTAGGCTGCATCCCAGTGCCAACCCCTTCTGTTTCTAAACCTCCCACTTTGAGTACAGTCAAGCAAAGAAATCGTCTCCTTCCTGGTAAGAAAAACAAAACTAGGTTTTTCCTCCGCACCGTTTAAGCTCACTTTAAGTGACCTCTCAGTGGGAGAATGCGGCGAGCCATGTGTGAGGTTTGAGTGTAAACTATTCCTCCAACACTTGCTCTCCAGATGGTGCTGCTGCTGCTTTGCAAAGCCAGGAACCATTTAGGGGATGGAGCCTCGCTGGAGGACGTAGGGCTCTGGGCAATGGGTCCACTTCCTGATCCACTGAAATGTGAGCAAGCTGCCACCAGAGCAGCACATCACTGCCATCATCACACCCCACCCCCACCATTGTTTCCCCTTCAACTGTGAGCCACGGCCCTCGCAGCAGCAGCAGCAGCAGCAGCAGCAGCAGCAGCAGCAGCAGCAGCAGCAGCAGCAGCTGGTTCAGCTAAGGGGGGTGGGGGGTGTTTAATCAGAGCAATGACAGAAGTAACTGATATAGTCACCCAGCAGAGGGACTGAGTCAGGGTGACCCACTGCACACATGCTGTGTCCCTCATCCACTGCTGGGTGGCACAAGACCAGGCATCACAAAGTCAGCCCCTGTAGAGAGCATTTCTGGCTGCTGGTCTTATCTATGTAATGTTTTCTAATTATTTGATGTTGGCTCAGCAGCCAGGAAACTTATGAGTCATCTCCACTGTTCTCCCATGTTGTTCTCAACTTAGTTACCCAGTCCCTGAGGTAAACAGAATGGGCCTGCTGGAAGACTTAGAAGCCGTTAACCCCTCCCTGAGTCATCTTAACAACTACTTCCCTGTCCCGCCACTGCAAACCTACCAGCAGGCTTGGCTCCACAGGCAGCCCAGGTCTGAGTACAGACCCTCTGACTGATTACCACATGGCATGCCGAGCCCTGCATGGTCAATCCCACTGCTCCTGCCCCTAGGGCCTGAGGTACACCTCTGGGGCATCAGCAGAGTATTTCATTAAGTACAAGGCTACCTGGGTCTGTAGCATCCTGCCTATCAGGATGCTACTCGAGGTTGTATGCAAGAATAGGGTTGCCAAGACAGACAGGAAAGCTGAGCACTCTAACCTGGCTGCTCCAGTATGAAAACCACAGAGCCATAGCTCCAAGTGAACCTAAGTTAGGAAATGCTAAGGTATCAGCTACACACATGGACAATCACCAAATAACCAGAACAGAAGTAAGGGTCCAAAGTTGTACTCTCAAAAGCAACCCTGACTTTCTGAACAGTTAAATTGTTCACCTTTTCTGTCAGTAAAAATAGGTATTGGTTGATCATTGGTTTATTAAGCTGTATAAACTTGAAAAAAAATCTTCTGAAAGTAGTAAACTATGAACTCTTATAACTCGATATGGATTCACCACACACTGAGTTCTGTTTGGTTCTTCACTAAAGCGTGGACTTAAATCTCTCCCTCAAGGCCGTCTTCCTATCTCCTGGCTATGTCAGCCCTCCACTATAAGCAGACATTATAAAACAATACAAAGACGACAGTACTCAACCCTTCTCCCCCACCCCCATTTCGAGGCATCACACTGAGCAAGCACATGGTGATAAACACCACTCTGCAGGAGACAGGGCTGAGGCCCAGGGGAAGCAACCCCTCCCTGGTTTACTTGGTAGGAACATTTCCATCTAAACCACTTCATGCCATCAACATGATATCACCAAAACACAATGAGAAAGCAAATGACAGTGACATCTTCAATCCGTTTTTAAATTCACTGACAGATTTGTAAAGCAGAAAGATGACCAGGTGCCTTGAGTGCTGAGCCACTCCTGAAACACACAGATGTCTATCTACTGCGACTGCTGGGAGCTCTGGGTTCCCATTCTTAAGCTACCACTTTACACAAGATCCCAGTGACCAAGGTTCCAGAGAGGTCGGATAAAGCCAGCATATGTTATTTCGCATGTGTTGCTTCTAAACACAATGACCATGGTCATTGGCAGAAGGCCAACACCAGCACATGTCACACACACTGTCAAACAGTCTCATGAGAACTGTCACTCACTGATCCACTTCATGAAGTCATTCCTGACATGACGGTAACATTAACGGCCAGGCCCCTTTGGAGGCCATTTACATTACCTCCCAGCCATTGCTGGAATCTACCTCTGGGTACAAACATGCCCTCATCTCCTCCTTAAAAATTAATCCAGTTGGCCCAGCCAGTCATCTGGCCAGGGTACCAGCCCTCAGGAAGATGGATTCACCTCACGTTACGCTAAATAACGTGAAGAATAATTACCCTTTGATTTTGAGAGATGTTAACAGGCTTCCTCCTGAGCCTCCCTCTGCTCTATGCAGGGGCTTCTGGCATCCAGCACTGTAGCTGTGCTAAGCCTGCCCACTACAAGGTAACTTCATTTTTTTCTTCCCCTCTTTCCTAAGCATGCCTTCCTGACACTGGGCTTCCTCACTCTTTCTATAAAGGTTCCCACCCCACCTTCCTCGGCCCGTTGCCTGCCATGCGATGACCTCTATAGAGGAACACGATGGCTTAACACAAACAGCACGGTTTCCTGACTTCCTCCTCTCCATCTTCCTCCTCGGGGAAGCTGCCAAGATTTATAGCTCCGCTGCACTGGGATTTTTCTTTGAAACTTTTAATACAATTGTATTTGAGCTTTCTTCTGAGTCTATAATGAAATTATGTTACGAGACTAAGAACTCTGAGAGGCAATTCCAATGTTGCTGGTAATTTAGAGTGCAGATATTACTTAAGGCATTCAGAATTTTAACAGGAAATAGAGCTACCCAGTATACACTGGAGAATGGGGATTCAAAGTGAAATGTCAGAACAAAACGGGCAGGCATGACATGATGACTGCTGTCCACGAAGGTGAAACTCTCTCCTGAAACCAGCATTCTGGATACTCGTGGTACTCACACACCTACCTTACAGAAAGAGCCCTAAAAGGATAGAAATCAGACGACCTCACAGGAGCTGAATGAACAATCTCTTCTGCTTGCCAAAGGCTTTCTAATAGATGCGCTTGTATGGTGGAGACTCCTGGGTTTCTGAACCTCATTGATTCATGAAAACTACAATAAAACTTAGGGTGACGCTGGGTGCGGTGGCGCACGCCTTTAATCCTAGCACTCCTGAGGCAGAGGCAGGCAGATTTCTGAGTTCGAGGCCAGCCTGGTCTACAGAGTGAGTTCCAGGACAGCCAGGGCTACACAAAGAAACCCTGTCTTGAAAAACCAAAAAAAAAAAAAAAAACCAGCAACAACAAAACAAAACAAAAACCAACTTAGGGTGAAAACCATCTAGATAAGGAAACAACACCTGAAGCTTCTCTTGATGCCCAACCATGTTCAATATGGAGAACTATAAGAGATCATTATGAGATCGTAGCTGGAGAAGATACAAGAAAGGTTTGTGTGTTCTTACAACCAATATTTTATCTATCTATCTATCTATCTATCTATCTATCTATCTATCTATCTATCTTGGGGATGGTGAGGGAGGGTATGTGTCATGACACATGTATGCAGGTCAGAACTTGCTGGCCACAAACTAGAGCTCAGTATAACGAAACTAAAATATTTACTTTCCCACACAACACATTATGACACAATAACTCAGTCTAGAATTAAGTTTGTAAGATGCTGTAATTATTTTTATAAGGAAATAAACCATAATTTGATGCAAAGCATTCAAATATAAAACCAAAACAATGGAAAGCTATTCAACAGGCTCATTTAGATTTCCAGTACCAACAACAGAATCTCTTGCCTTATTCTTCTTTGAGATTGCTCACCTCTGAGAAAAGAAAATAGTTCAAACACAGAATTCACTCTGAGGTACGATTTCCTTACAGCAATTAAAGACTAAATGGCCCTGACAGATCAATAACCACCTAGCTACCAAGAAGAAGGGGAGCGGTCCCTACTGGCAGGGAACTCTAATGGATGGTGCTATTCTCAGGAGACAGAGCCCAGCACAGCACAGCTCTCCAGTAGCTGAGTCAGAAGCAAAGGCGAAGGCACTGAGGGCTCTGCCTAGTCTTACCTTTTAAAACGTCATATAAACAAATCACTAGAAAAAATGAAATTTAGCAAAAATTATTACAACAGTGGGTTAAGGTTAAATCAAAGGCAAGGGATCACCTAGCAAGGGATTGATCCTCCATGCAACTAATCAATGAATAAGTAAATAAATGAATATATGAACCCAGATGTGAAAATGGGGCTACCTTTATTTTAGATCTATATTAGTTATAATCAATAAATCTGTTTAAGTAATGATTTACTACTACATGGCTTCTTTTAAAACCAAATAAAAATATCCCAGAGCAAACGTGATAAAAATCAGAAGTTTAAACCTTATTCTTTACAGGCAATGAGAACCGTTTTAGACAGTTGTGTAGGTTCCTCAGTCAGTCCGGGTGTATGGTCTGCCTCAGCCATCTGACAGGGGCCGGGGTTCTAAGCTTTCACTGGCCTTTCCATTTCCCGCTATGGGCAGCAAGGTGACCAATGTTAGTAAATGTGGAAGGCAGCTTCCGTTTCTTCTGCTTTTGGTATCTCTTTTATAGATTTTGTCTGATTTGTTAGAGGTGGGATCTGAAGTCTAAAAGAGACAACACACTACAGCAAAGAGCCCTTGGGTGTTACTGAAGAGGGACAAAGCCGTAAGTACAGAGGAGCCCCTGGGGCAACCCTTCTCCATCAAATGGCTGACTATAGACCAGTGATCCCACCCCACATGACCCCAGCATGGATCTGCTGCTGCAAAGTCTTAAAGAAGAGACTCTGACAGGGTGCAGTTCTGTGAAGTACAGGACGCTGCTCGTGGTGATGCGCGCTGCCCACCTTGGTCTCTGGATCACCTCATGAGAAAGCAGCAGGGCTGCAGTCTCTGCACAGGGCTGCCCACCTTCCCAGTCAGTCCCCTTTGGTCTGTGGACACAGCTCAGTGGCAGAACCTCTGCTTCGAGAAGTTCAACCTTTAGGTTCAATGTGGGGAGGGGAAGAAGTCAAGAAGAGGGTGATGGGGGGGGTTTCTTTTAAGAAACAGTGTGTGTGGCGGGGGGGGGGGTCCCAGGGATCAGACTCAGGTTGTTAGTCTTGGCAGAAAGCTCCCGTACCCCTCACACTTAAGGCTAATCCCCCGGCAGCCTGAGTAGTTCAGCACAGGTAACTGCAGAATAGCACAGCTATGAGGCAGCCACCTACTCTGCAGCTATTCACAAGCTACAAGAAAAATGACTTTTCTTATTTGTGGACTAAATGTCATCGACATGTAAGAGCACTGTTAGCAATAGCTAAGCCCCCGTGTAGACTACTGAACACAAGGAAACTCGTTCTACTCATTACAGTCTATATAATGTGATAAAACACACCTCAAAAGGTTACGCAAACACTCTGCTCGGGAAAGTGCTTTGACCCGGATTTTGATAGGGTTCATTTCCCCATCAAGATCAAACAGAGCAATTAACTGCTTTTTTAACCAAATAAATTCCAGTTTGCCGTGAGCACATCAGAAAAACTTCAAAAGGCTACCTCGGCCACTTCTCTGTAGATCTTTTCTACAGTCTGGCTTTCGAGGTCCTGTAAGCGGATAAAGAAGACAAAGAAAATTTCATCTGCTTGGCAATCTGACACCCTCAGGCTTACCTGACATCCTCTTGCATATTAGCGGAAATTCCTGTGTCCAACTCTTGCCAGCCACCAAAAGGCCTCGGGGGCAATGACTTGCCCCGTTTAATTTTGCCCTCAGCTCTAACTTCTGGCTTGCCTTCAGTCAATACCAGGATGAACTGCTGCTTGGCAGCTGGAGGGCAGCACTGGGAATGAGTTGCCCTAATGTTGGGAACAGTATTTCTGGGTCAGCTTTGGTCAAATTGCATTTGGGTAAGAAAAAAAAAAATTTTTTAAACACCCCAAACAAATGATGCTTTAAGTTCCTTTATGCAATACAATTGCATTCGTTTACTCAATTGATGACGGGGAAAACATATGAAACCAATAAAACCTCTTTAAAAAACATAAGGCCAAGAGATGCAGTAATGTGGCTCTGCAAGGGCTCTGAAGTTTCATTTAAACAAAGAGTCTCCTGAAAATCTGAAATGCAGAAATTATCTCATTACCATCACACAAAGGAATGAGCCCCCCCCCCCCCCACTGCGTGGCTTCCTACTCACAGCTGTATTGGAAAAGGAGGCTCTCCAGCAACATCTGGAAGACTCCTCTTCAGGGCCTGAGTGCAGAAGACAGAGGGAGGGAGAACACAGCACCTCTGCCCGAGGTCCCAAGCACAGCTAGCTCCCCCTCCAACACAGAGTATAACCTCATCCACAGTCATCCACAGCACAGCCATAATCAGAATAATAGCCAGAAGCTGGAAAGAACCCAGATGTCCCTCAATAGAGGAATGGATACAGAAACTGTGGTACATTTACACAATGGAGTACTACTCAGCCA
>NC_034593.1:22417174-22428422 GCF_900095145.1 Mus pahari
GGGAGTGGGTGGGTGGGGGAACAGAGGTGGGGGGAGGGGTATGGGAATCTTTCGGGATAGCATTTGAAATGTAAATAAAGAAAATAATAAAAAAAAAAAAANAGTTTTTAAAAAAAAAAAAAAAAAAAAAAAAAAGAACAACAGAGACTTGGGCAACGGGCACACGTGAGAGCTATTAAATGGCTTCCTGAAGATCTAATTAGACACACCATGGCCACTCCCAATTTCTCTCTCTCTCTCACCATCCATTCCTATTTTTCATGATTTTGCTGAGAATTTGATGTGCATGTATGTGCCGTAGATGCATGGCAGGTGCAGGCTGCTACGCGTAGAGGACAACCATGAATGTTGTTCCTCTGGTGCCACTAACCTTGGGGTTTTTTGTTTTTGTTTTTCTTTGAGGGGAGGACTAAAGCTAAGCAAGTAGACTAGACTGGCTGGCCAGCACCTCAGGGATCTCTCTCTCTCTCTCTCTCTCTCTCTCTCTCTCTCTCTCTCTCTCTCTCTCTCTCTCTCTCCTCATTCTATAACTCAGGCTAGCCTGGAACTCGCCCTGAAGACCCAGCTGGCCCAGAACTCAGAGACCCATCTCCTTCTGCTTGTGAGTGTTATCATTAAAGTTTGTGCAAGGACAGTTGGCCCAATGCCTACCTTTCTTACGTGGCTTCTAGTCAGGCCCTCTTGCTTGCAAGGAGCCAGTTTATGAACTGAGTCTTCTCCCCAGCCCTGGAATTTGATTTCTACAAACAGGCTCTGTAGCCAAGGGAGAGCAAGAGGGAAATGGCTGCAGGACAGAGAGAAACCCTGAGCACCCTGCTCAATATGGACATTCTGAGGTCTATCTGTGCAAACCCAGGAAGACTGAAATGAGAGATGTTTTCACAATCAATCTCTCTGTTAGAGGACCTTCACTTCTCTCTCGACCTCACTACCCTCCCCTCTTGACTCACTACATAAGGACTATAGTTATATAGTTAACATTTTCCTAGAAAGCTTCCAATTCCAATCAATTTCTGTTGTTTGTTTGTTTGTTTGTTTGTTTTGGAGGCCTGTGCTGGTCTGAAACTTGGAGACATCCCCCTGCCTCTGCCTCCTGAGTGCTGAGACTGTAGGCATGCTCCAACACACCAAGCAGTGATCATAACTTACAGTACTGATGTCTCTTCCTTTCAAATGTTCCCCTTTCCCTTCAGTGTGTGTGTGTGTGTGTGTGTGTGTGTGTTATGTTGGTGTGTACATATGCACGTGGGGGCCAGAAGCTGACAGCTTATTGTCCCTCAATATCATTTTCCATCTTATTTTTAAGGTAGGGTCTCTCCCTGAACCTGGAGCTCACTGTATCAGCAGGCCTAGCCAGCCAGCAGTCTTCGGGGATGACACCCCGCCCGCCCACCCGCCTGCCCGTCCTGCATTCTTATATGCATGCTACTGGGCGGCCTTTCACAGGCGTACTGAGCCCAGGCCCTCATCCTCACGTTTGCAGAGCAAGCACTCTAACAGCTGCGATGTCTCCCTGACCTCTTCATCTCTGATCTCCCTGCCATGTCACCTGAACGCCTAAAAGCACCTGGATGGTTCTCTCTGGCCTGCCACCACAACACCGCCCCAAAACTGTGCCAGAAAAAGCTACCAAAAAAGCTTTCAGTCTGAGGTGCCACAAAAGCCACCACTATAGAACATGGCCCTGCCCGAGGCAACAGTTTCACCCACAGGATGAAAAAAGGTGGCTCACATCAGTGGTTTCTCAGTACTGTAGCCTGTGGGCCCAGGGTGGTCAAGAGAGGAATGCCACAGGTCACCACAGGAGCAAGAGAAGCAGGTTAACCTCAGGGAGCCCAACCTTCATGCTCAACCTTCTGTGGGCATCATGGTGAGAACAATGGAAGAAACAGTCGGCATTGACTCTCTTAAAGCGGAGGAAACCAAAGAATTGTCACTGGATTTGTTCAAATAACCATGCTGGTACGGATGGCCAGCTGAAACGGAAGGACATAAGAAGTATCTAATTGGTAGCTGCTGCCCTGGGTGGAAAAGGCACACCGGGGCGACCTGAGCCTGCACAGCTTGTGAATCTTCCAAGTGAGCGGCACCTGCAGCTTCAGCTCTGACCGGGCTTCCTTCACCGAGACGTACACCCCACTTGTTATCTTTGCAGTATCCCTGCTGTGTCCAGTCTCCCCACCCCACCCCAATCTCTCTGCACACTGCAGGGGATGTCTGAGAGCTCAGACAGACTCCCCCAGCAAGTGTGTGGCCTGGGAAGGCTACAGCATGCAGGCTAGCTTTCTCCAGCATCTCTCGGGGCAGACGGGGTATCTATCACCCCACCCCAGAAGTTTGGGCCCCTCCCCGGAGCCAAACAAGTCACAGATTCTTGGGGCTGTCTTCACTCCTCTGCAGAGTCTCCCTCCTCCCCCTCCTCCTCCCTCTAAGAAAGGCATCTTTCAAGTCTATCTACAGGGAAACCTGAACAGTTAGGCACTCTCCCTCCGGTTTGCTCCTTCTCCTCCGGCTGGAGACGCCCACCTTCCTGGCTCCCTGCTCAGCACACTGAGGTGCTCTGTTCTGCTCAGTGGCAGGAGGCCACGTCAGCAGGAAGCAGCCTTGGCTGCCAGGTCACATTCAAGGCTGTCTGGAGCAGAGCAGCCCGCAGCCTAAGACAGAGGCCGCCTCTGTGGCTTTTCTCCAGCCTAGAGGAAGGCGGCCTCCGAACATTACAGCGACGAGAGCTTAAGGGAGACACCAAACACCTTGGTTCTGTCTCCCCGCTTCGAAATGTTCCCCAAATAGCTGTAGTTACAGTAATCCCCCCCTCTTTTTTTCCCTCAGAGCACTCACTGTACTACTTCCAAATTTGTATTTGGAAAAGGCTGCCACAAGCCAAATCAAACTTCATCGTGGCTTTCTGGCTCCCGGGCCCGACAGAGGAAATTCTACAAACCCAACCGACCAATCTCAGCAGGCCCCGATAGGCATGAGTCAGGGTGGAAAACTTGACCTCAGGGGCTGACGCAGAACAGTGGTCAGTGCGGGTCTTTCTTCTTTCTTCTGAGCTCGCACAGTAAATACTGTATACAAAGAAGCCATGTCAGATGCCAGGTGACACCTCACAGGACGGATTCATGACAAGCAACAAGCCAGCCACCCTGTTCAGACAAGGACAATTCCGTATTCATGAAGCTGCCTCATTAAAGTCCAAATCGAACCCGTCTGCGGCAACCAATATGCGCTAGACCGGCCAACACAAAGACGAGCGGTGGAAGTCTCTGGAAGCTTTAGAACGGAAAGGACAGATTTTACAAAGAGGCTGGATAAAACATAATAGATACAACCCGTAATACTAGCAAACATGCACACTCACACAGAATGCCCACAAAGTGTAAATGTGGCTACTTGTCAATAGGTATACACTCCTGGACTTATTAAAAAAATAAAAAATAAAAAAATAAAAGAAGCCTCTTGAGTCTTGGGAGGTGACTCAGTGACTCTGATTTTCTGTGCAACCAGGAGGCCCTCAGTTCAGATTCCCTAGCACACACATGGAGTTGAGCTTGGCAGTATTTGTCTAACTCCAGAGCAGGTTGGCAGGGGACACAGGTGGGGACATATTCCTCTGGCTCTCTGCTTTATTTAGTGAGACTCCACCTCAAGAAACAAGGTGGGCGGCAGTAAAGGAAGGCAGTACTGACCACAGAATATGGGCTTCTACATGTGTTCAAAGTGATAATGCCTAAACAAACCAGTCATTTTTCTGCAACTGGGATGTAGAAACAATCCAAAACAATTCCTTTTTTTTTTTTTTTGACAAACACACACATATAAAATGATTATGCAAATACCAAGTTAGAAAAGACACACAGCAGTTTGTGATTTTTGAAGTCTAATTAAATCTAGATGAGAGACTGAAAATCAATTTAGTCTCTTTTCTTGATACCAAAGAATATCTTTCTCTCAGTTTAACATCTTTTGGGGGAAGGGAAGCTTGCTGTAGACAATGGCGGCTCAGTTCAATAGATGGTCTGTTTTTCTTGATGGTTTTGAAATTAAAGTGTTTTAAAATCAGTGGCATAGAGGATTTGCTGAAACAATCATAAAAACCAAACAGGAAAGGCACAAAGGTGTGTCCCATTCCACAACCGAGACCCAGACAGCAAAGACATCAACTCAGGACAAGGAAATGATGGAGACACAAGCTCCTCACCTGAAAACCTAGGACAGAAAGAGCCTTTCTAAAAAAGGTTTTGATCAATGAGAAATAATTTAATTCCATATTTATGAAAAGACACCAAAATTAAATTCACTATTTTTTGAGGTATCATGTAAACTAAATACTAGTGACAACAATATCTTTAAAAATACATGTGAGCAGGCGACAAAATGATAGCTCAGGGGAAGTGGCATGGGCTGAGCAGATGGGAAGAGTGGGACTTGGATCCCATAACCCACATAAAGATACATTTCAAATATAATATACACATATACTAGGTGTGAACTGCATGTAATTTCTCAGACAGTGAGCCTCAAGCATTGGGTACTTTGTCTTGTATTATCTTTTGTATTTGAGAGAGGGAGGAGGAGAGAGAGAGAGAGAGGGAATATATGTATGTGTACATATGTGTACATATGTGGACGCCAAAGGTCAACATCAGGTGTGATTCTTCAGGAGCTATCCTCATTATCTTTTGAGACAAAGTCTCTCACTGTGCAGGAATTCTCCCGATCGGCTAGAATGGCTGGCTGGCTGCCCGTGAGCCCCTGAGATCTGCCTCCTCAGCTCTATCCACAACCTGCTCACTACCCACTACACCCATCTTTTTCACTGTGGGTGATCCAACCTGCAGCTAGAACGGATGTAGCCAGCATAAAGCAGCGATATGGCTGGGCAGTGATTTGTCGTAAGAAACTCGTGAATCTATAAGCCAACTAAAACCTAAACGGTGAAGACAAATGCTCAGTTGCTTTCTTTTTGTTACCAGTCTGGGTTAAATACATTAATAACATTTCAGAGAAATTCACATATTACTGAAAGTAGGATTCTCGAGCAATACTTGAACACCTCACCTTCAAACAGAAAAACCCACCTGAGCTTTTGAAATAGGCCCACATTAGGATTTATTCAGACTGTAGAATTCTTATGAAAATAAAAATTTTAAAAGTGGGAGTAGAAAAACAAATGGGTGGTAGGCAGATTATGTGAAATCAACTGGCTGCCCCCCTCACTGTGTTGTGGGAACTGTCCAGGACCAGGCTGGACAGAACAGAAGCCAGCCCTGTACCAGAAGACCCTGCTCTTCTTGGGAAGCTACAAGGTTTTGTTGGGTTTTCTTATTTAAAAGGAAAGAGAAAAATAACAACTCAACAAAAATCAATTGATTTTTATTGCAGGAGTTCAATTCCAATGAGCTCTGATGTAAATCTGACTTTTAAAAAAAAAAAAGCTGAAAGGTCCACAGTTAGCAAGATTTGTACCAATGAAGGGAAACAGGCTGGCTGCTTCGCTTTCCGGCTGAACCATTTCCTCTACCTCCGTGATACCATTTCCAGAGTTGCTTTTCAGCACTCTGGCTCAAATTCTAAAGACTTTAATTTCCCTCAAAGTCTGTCCTCTGGTTAATTACTTGCCTTCTGACTGCTCTGGGAAGTGCCAAGAAGCAGGTAGAATGTACCTGTTGTTCTTGAGTTATGTCTGAGCTGCAGGCTGGCATTTTCTGTGCCTCTAAAGAATGTTAATTGTAGATACCAGCATGGCAGGTACAAGAAGAAGTCGAGAATGATCCATAAACTCAGCTCAGAAAAGAACTGTAGAACACCCCTGCCTCCCCCTCCCCCTACACACACACACACACACACACACACACACACACACACACACACATATACACATACACATCCTGCAACCCCCACCCTTCACTCACCTGTGTCTGGGAACACTACCTGGAGGTTTGACTATTATAGGCATCTGCTCTGGGAATAAACAATTGGAGCCTGAAACCGGTCTTTATAAGTAGGCTCAAAGTTCTGAATTCCTACAATGGCCCTCTGTCTACAGCCTGTGACCCATGTTACCATGGAGCCCCTCCCATCAATGCGACCCTCACATGCTTCGCCCCTCTCCTTCAGCCAGTGCTCTGGGATGCAGGTCCTGTCTCTTCTGAAATCTGACTCACTTCCTTTCCCCTACTTTTATGTTTGAACCCTTTCCTGTTTCTTTGGGTGATTTTCCATGTCAGACCTCCTCCTCCCGAGTGTCCCCTCTGGGGGTTTTCCTGCATGTGAGCAGCTGACTAAGATACATGCTCGCTTCTTACAGCACTCAGAATGGGTTTCACATCTGTATAAATTTCCTAATGCAGAAATCTCCTAACACTAGGCTTTAAAATATCACCAGGATGCCCTTTCTAATCCTATTTATTCTCATTAAGTGGGAATTGAGGCAGAAAAGAAAAGTAAATCCCCAAAGAGTCAACCAAGAACAAACTGAAGAGATGGCGCCACCATCTTTGGTTTGCCTTTCCAAACCAGGGTCCTGCTTCAAACCTCAGTCACTACAACTAAAGAAGACCAAGGAAAACTTCAGACACACAAAAAGAAAACATTGTGTATTTTCTCATTAGCTCTTCACTATATTTTAAGATTTACTCTTATTTTTATTTCTGTGTGTGTGTGTGTGTGTGTGTGAGAGAGAGAGAGAGAGAGAGAGAGAGAGAGAGAGAGAGAGAGAGAGAGAGAACGAACTCCAGCCACATGGCACATGGGGAGGGGTTCCCATAAGGCAAGAATGTTGGCCTCTCACTGCTGGCACTATAAGCATGTGTATGTGCCAGTAAGTCTGGCTTCTGTATGTCAACCCATATATATAGGAGTTAAGTATTTTATATTTTAAAAAACTTAAGCAAAAACTAAAACACTACAAGCCATGAAATCAAATCTGAGAGACAGCTGGGCAATGTGACTCTGTTTGCTCTTTTGAGTTGCCTGACATGGCAGATCTGTGACATTAAAAGAACTACAAACAGCGGTGTGGCCTTCACAGGTGACATTTTAATCACTGATTAACAAGCATGGCAAGCAAAGGGTTCAGAAGCTGTGTTCCTGTCTCATAATGTTTAAGCACAGCATTTTGAAGTGTTGGGATTAGAATGTTAAAGCATTCATTAAAACCTCACAGTAAGGCAAGTGTGTTTCCTGTGGTGACAGCGGATGAGGGTTAATGCGGAGGGAGGCTTGTCCAGCATCTGCCGGTGACCTGGAGTTTATCCTTCCTTGTTTCTGTTGGCCTACTGTGATTGAGAAGCTTCTTCTTTTCTTTCTCATGTGTATGCACATGTGATGTGTGCACAGATGTGTGCCACACCACTTAAGGAAGTCAGAGGTTGACTCTGGCCGGTTCCTCTGTCACTCTTCACCTCAAGTTTTAGAGACGGTATCTCTCACTGCGCCAGCCCACAAGCTCCAAGGAGCACCTGTCTCCATCACCAAAGTACTGGGATAACAGGTGTGCACCAACAGGCCTAGCATTTCCCTGGGTGCTGGGAATCTCTACATCAGTATCCTTGTTTGTACAGCAAGCACTACCCACTGAGCCATGCCCCCCCACCCCCAGTTGCTCGGAAACTCTTTCTGCTTTCTATGCAGCATCTCCTTTAGTCACACAGCAGTGCTCAGGATAGACAATACCCTAGTTCTAGAGAATGGAAACAGGGGGCAGAGTGTGAACTGATGAACTGTATAGCCTCTAACAGAGACTTCCTGTTAATATTTCTTTTTATTTTTAACTACATGCACATGCATGTGCATACATGTAGGTATATGAGATGAGCATGTCAGATTCCCAGAAGCTGGGGTTATAAACTGTGGACTACCTGACATGGGTCCTGGAAAAGCAGCAAGGACCCTTCACTGCTGAGCCATCTCTCCAGGCCACCATACAAAGGTTTCCTTCGAGAGACTATCTTATGTCTATATGGGTGTGGCATCTGCTAATAATAAGTCTGATGGCCTGCAGCTTAGGCAGGAAATAGGAGATGAGACATCTGGGAAAAGAAGGACTTGTGGGACAGTGCCAGGCATGGGAAGATTCACCCAGGAGGGTGATGAGGTAGACACACGGTACCTGGGCACAGGATGCTCTGAAAGCCTGTGTGGAGATGCCTGCCCAGGCTCTGCGTGACCCTGAACAGCTAGGTCCAAAAACATAGCAACACCCAAGGCTTGGGCCATGAGGAGACTTACTTAGAAGAAGGACAACAGTGAGTGCTTTGTGCTCTGTGTGAGCCTACAGCTGTGTTCCAGAGCCTACAGCTGTGCTCCAGAACCTATAGCTGTGTTCCAGAGCCTATAGCTGTGTTCCAGAGCCTATAGCTGTGTTCCAGAGCCTACAGCTGTGTTCCAGAGCCTACAGCTGTGCTCCAGAGCCTATAGCTGTGTTCCAGAGCCTATAGCTGTGCTCCAGAGCCTATAGCTGTGCTCCAGGGCCTATAGCTGTGCCCCAGGGCCTATAGCTGTGCCCCAGAGCCTATAGCTGTGCTCCAGAGCTTATAGCTGTGCTCCAGAGCCTATAGCTGTGCTCCAGAGCCTACAGCTGTGCTCCAGAGCCTATAGCTATGCTTCCTGCCATTCCCATGAAGCTCCAGCTGAACGACTTCAACAAGTGCCATGATTAGCAAGCCTAGTGGAGAATTGGAGGCTGGAACTTCACTTGCTTTCCACAGTAGGGCAGCAAGTCACTCCCAATAGTAAATCACACAGCTACTTTAAGAATACAATTGACAGTGTTTGCATGACTAGATGCTGCTGCTGATGCTGATAATGATTCTATGTCAATAATCGTGACACTGATAATAGCATTTATAAGGAATTCTTTCACAATCCTATCAGAAAGTTACAATCGCTGGCCCCAGGTTAAAACAATACATCCTGGGTATCTGTCCTGGAAGGGGATAGAACATCTGCTGGGAAAATATCAGGCACTGGCAGAACTCAGCCCTGACAGAGCCACTCTGCCCCATTTGATAAGGCAATGTGCACAACAACCATGCCTCTCCTGTCTCCCAGTCTGTACACTGGACGAGACAATCCGTGTCGCAGTGTCTACCGGCCACGGGAAAAGACTCTGCTAGTGAATTTTCAGCTGCAAGGCAGTAAGCAGCTTGCTCTGCAGGGGAGCTCAGTCAGGTCAGCACATGGGGGACAGATATAACACGAAAGAGCTATGCATCGTTCAGTCCAAGGTTAGAGAAAAGGCCACCTCAAGTATACAATAAACTGTGGAGCATCTCAGGGATGAGGCATACTTCAGCACTCAAGTCCTTCTTCCCTACTTCATGAGAACATACAAATCTAAGAAGGGAGAAGTTCAGAAGAAACTAGGAAGGTAAACACACACACAAACAAAATCATTTGGTGGGAAGCTACCACTGAAGTCCCGTGAGCTACCACTGAAGTCCCGTGAGCTACCACTGAAGTCCCGTGAGCTGTGAAGACACAGCTGAGTGGTAGAGTATTTACCTAGCTCATGTGAGGCATGTCTTGAGACCCAGCATAGTCCAGATTCTCTAAAAGCTAGGTTCCTTTTGGCTTAGAGTCTCCCTGGTGGAATGCAATTCTTACAACAGCTCTGGGTCATTCAGAAAAATGTCAAGGCATGGGGCTAGCCTGGGCAAAATATCTACCTGTTTCAATGCTAAGATTTTCAAACCACAGAATCCCTTCAGCCGATTAGAAATCTCTTACAAAGGCCCAAAGCAACTTCTTGTGTAGAAAAATGAACCCCCATATCCTAACCCTGGATAGAAAGAATCATTTTTAACGGATAGTTCACAAATAATGGAAAACAATCAAATAGTCGATTCCATACTCAACACAATGAGATAAGTAAAAAAATACAGTCAATTCAGACTCTGGTAACTTCACTGTCAAACCGCCTGTCTTAGGGTTTCTCTTCCTGCACAAACCGTCATGACCAAGAAGCAAGTTGGGGAGGAAAGGGTTTATTCAGCTTACACCATGTTGCTGTTCATCACCAAAGGATGCAGGACTGGAACTCAAGCAGGTCAGGAAGCAGGAGCTGATGCAGAGGTCATGGAGTGATGTTACTTACTGGCTTGCTTCCCCTGGCTTGCTCAGCTTGCTTGCTCTCTTATAGAACCAAGACTACCAGCCCAGAGATGGCACCACCCACAAGGGGCCCTCCCCTCTTGATCACTAATTGAGAAAATGCCTTACAGTTGGATCTCATGGAGGCATTTCCCCAACTGAAGCTCCTTTCTCTGTGATAACTCCAGTCTGTGTCAAGTTGACAGAGAACCAGCCAGTACACCACCTAATGGTTTTTTCCCCTGTCCAAATTTGATTTTACTTGGGGCAGGCAAAGTTTGCTTCTGAAGCACTAACGGGGGAGGTGGGGGAGGGGTCTCTCTCCCGGGTTTTAAGTTTGTCAGAGAACAATTTCTTATTAATGTCCAGCTTACATACTCTCCCTCCCGCAGCCTGTGCGCTGTTCACGGCAAGAGGCAGCCTTAGTTCCTTGGAACCTGCCATGGAGTTGTTGAAAAGAGATGGCAGCCACTGCTTCACCTAACAAATACTCTGAAAGAACAAATGCTTTGAAGAAACAGTAGGCTCTGCATGCTGAACCACGGGCTGGGGGAGGGGACAAATGAGGAAATCCAATGTGAATCCCACTCAGTGGTGTCAGAGTCATGGAGTGTCATGTCCACCAACGACACCATTCCCACACTCTCTGCTGGAGGAGAATGACAGAGCTAGGGAGGGCTGAGGAAGAAGACAGAAGCCAAGTCGCTCCCTGTAAGGGACTTTAAGCTTCAGTATCTCTGTGTGGTCATATGGTTACTTCTGTTTCCCTCCGTGGGCTGCTGTCATTTCAAGGTCTTGAGCCACTTAACACAAGTTAGCAGAATAATGTCATTGTGAAAAGAGAACAAAATTATTCTGGACAGAATCATTAGCAATGGAGCGCCTTTAGACGGTGTGTTTAGTGAAATAAGGATGCTTTCTAGGCCATTCAACCTGGTTTTGCTCAAACTGTCATGATAATCGCCTGCTTTTTTTCAGGGCTTAAAACATGAAAAATTCATCATGAAATGAGGGTCACTATAATAGTCTTTCAAAATTTAAAGATGCTTCACTGGGAATGTTGGTCAATGGCAGAGTGCTTGTGTAAAACACTAGGTTAAAGCCTGAATCCCCCAGTGGTTGGGGAGAGGTAAGAGGGAGGGAGGTGGGAGGA
>NC_034593.1:22428468-22431286 GCF_900095145.1 Mus pahari
GGAGGGAGGAGGGAGGAGGGAGGGGGGAGGGAGCAGGAGAGAGGAGAAAGAATGTGCACAGGAGCAAGTCAGGAAGAGGAAGAAGTGACTAAGTGTTTCTCTAAAACAACCAACTGGCTCTGAGTATCAGTGTGATGGAATGTTCTGGGGAGGTTCCTGCGAGCATGGAAAGCAGGTTAACTCAAGGCAACTACACTCTCACTAAAATAGTCAAACGTAAAGCATTTGCACTTGGCATAACACAAACTAGCCAGGCGTCCACTCAGTGACCATGCTGCCCCGTCTGGGAGCAGGGTGGAGTGGAGTGGCTTCCTGTCTCTGCTGACTTCCTAGTCTAATCTAAATGCTAGGGAAAGCTTGCCTTCCATAGCCAGTCTCTGTTGTGCCCCCTCTACCTGCTCCTCGCCAGCCCAGAACAAAGTCAAGGTGGACTGACTGGCAGCGGCCCAGAAGGCTGGCTCTAGGAACAGACAGACCTAGGGCTTTCCAGGAAGTGGAGTGTTTGTTTTGGCAGAAGGATTCTGCAGAGAGCAGAGAAATGGCCCAGATAAAGAGATGGCATGTGTGGACAGGAAGGAAGGCTACCTGCCAGCACCTTGGCTCAGCCAGGGACACGAAGAGAACAAGATCCATACTGCCCTGTATTAATTCCTGCCTGGAAGCAAAGGTCAGAATTCACAGTGATTACTAACACCCTTTCCTCTGACGGTTGTTATACAATTTTGTCTGGCCTCTGGTGTAATGGGTACAGTGCGGTCTCCGAGGGACAGAATGCTGTGCCCTTTGGTGACCCCCTCCAACACTTATGATTCATAGTTAACGGAAAGTATTGAGAAATATTCCATCAGAATTGAATCTGCTTTCACAGCATGTTGTATGTTTCCTGTGTTTTTCTCCCTTCGTTATCACCAAGGACATTCCCATAAAAACAAAATCAACCCCCCCCCCAAAGCAACCATATTCTTCAACATTAATCTGTGCTCAGCTTCCAAAGTTGCTGTTTAATGATGTCATATGGAGTTTCTTTTTATGCCATAATGATGCACAGAGGAAATTATGTGGCAAATCAGCTAAAGTGTAAACAAGACGCTGGCCTCAGGATGATTTCAGAAAGAGCCAGCAAGCAGCTCTAACCTTTCCTCACTAGCAAGCAAGGAGGCATATGCTCAGTCCCAGAACCTACATTGAAAACTGAGGCAAGGTAGGGTACACATGTAATTCCAGTGCTTGGAGGGATGGGGGAGACTGTAGGTACCAGGGCCACTGGAAAGACAGCCTCGCCTACGTAAGCACCAGGAAAAGGTGGGGAGACCTGCAGAATGATACCCAAGCTTGTCCCATTGCCTCTGTCTGCACACACGGTCACACACAGCCACAGATATCTACAAGCACCCACGTGAACACGCAAGCACACAAACACTCACACACACACACACACACACACACACACACACACACACACACACGTGAAGGGGAAACTGTCCCTCTTGGTCCCAGTACTCCACCACTCTACCCTTCCTTTACCAATAATGAGAATGAAGTCCTAACCTGTAAGCTAAGTCTAACCGTGATGTTGGGCAAAAAGAACGTTGGTGAGAGTCCCCAGCTCAGCAAAGCAGCCGTGCCTTTTTGCTTCATCACGGTCCTGAGTTCTCCTGCTCCTGGATAACTCTTGTAATGTGCGGGACAGAAAACCACAGGGCAGGTCGATGAAGAAGTCGGGCTACTCTGCAATCGGCCTTGCCAGAGATGGAAAGCAGTCTTTGCCTCGGGTCATGAGCTCCCGGGACATGAAGCAATCGTCATAGGCCTCAGGTTCCTCATGTGTCTGTAACAGTCACTAAAGGAGAACACGCACAATACAGCCCAAGAATGGAATGAACCATACACCAACAGGGATGAAATCATGATTAATGGAAGGGAGCCACAATACCAGGTGCCAGAAATCACACTGGACAGCCAGCCCCCACATCCTATAGGACTGTACTGGACACATGGTCAACAGATCACAGTGGCACTCCACTGAAGGCGATTTGCATTTCATGCTGAAGGGGCTTGCCTGAGCACTCCTTAGCTATGCAAAAAAGCCTTAGGTAAAGCTTATGGTTTGCCTGCCGCCAACTTGCCTTCTACATTTCTAGGGTCACCCCGCTGCCCTGCCCTCTCCAAAACCCTAGCACAGTATGAGGTTCCTGGTCCCCGTCTCTCTCATTCTGTATGGTGTCATTGCGATTAACTGGGCCAAGGACCGCCAAACCCCAAGTAAAGATAACTATAGAGTCTAAGACTCCAGAAAAGAACAAAGAATAGGAAGGCTGGGGCTGCCAGAGGTACACAGCCTTCATCCTTCTGCTTTAGTCCGAGGCAATTTTCCTTCGCTGGGAGGGTGTCATTTATCACCACGAATCACCACAAATAAACACAATGGTCACTTTGTGAACAGAGCAACAACACTTGTGACACTGCTGTTGGAGTGCACCAGCTACTGACATGGGCTCGGACGCTTTCAGAAAAGTCAACTCCACGAATACGTAAGCACACGTGCGAACACACACAAACACTGCTCAGACACATTTGTACTCACACACACACAGTTCTCAGCCACAAACCGCAAGGATCAAGGCTCATCTAGACGGCAGTCTGCTCTCAGATCCCATCTGCCCTTCTCAGTTGTGAGGTGGATGCACACAGTACCTGGGGCTTCACGGGCTCTAGCGGCACCATAGCCAGAAACTCAACCTCTTTGTTGTTGGAGATAGAATTTCGCTGTAGCCCAGGCTGGCCTACAATTCTTTTTTTTTTTTTTTTTTTTTTTTAT
>NC_034593.1:22431297-22450244 GCF_900095145.1 Mus pahari
CTCTCGGGCGCACTCCCCTCCTCGGGTGAGGAAAGGCGCTGGATGCCAGGCGGACACCCCTCCTCGGTCGGGGAGGCAAGGTGTTGGGTGCTGGATCAGCCTGCGGACAGCCGCCAGGCGAACCTACAATTCTTAATCACTATGTAGCTGGGGATAACCTAAACTGCAGACAGACCTTCCTGGCTCCGCCTCCCTGCAGGGATTCTGAACTGCTTTTCTTCTTGAACTGAAAAGCTCAGCAAGCCTTCATCTAGATCCTCTGGTGTCCTTTCCGGAAGAGGCTGACGTCAAGGTTTCTAACTAAGACTGGGTCCATTCATGATGGCACTATAGGCAAGAGACAAGAATCTACATTCCACACTACTTCCACATGTGTCCCTTCCTCTCTCTCGACCTGGAGCTTCATCCTAGTGTTTGTCAATGAAGACTAAGACTATAATACCAAAAATAATTCCAACAGCAATGGCTAGTCAGAAAACACATCATTTATAAATACATTCAATTATTCCAGTCTAACTCCAATTAAAATTCATTAGGCTTAAATCTTTAACATATGCTCATTTTTAAGTTGTAAATGTTGTTCCTACAGCTCCAAGGAAGTCATGAATGACAGAGCAGTCTGCTGCTTTCTCAACAGTGAAATAGAAACAGCCACTGTGTATACAAAGCCCATTACAGTAAAGTAGCACGGGCATGCATTTCCTCTCACCTGATATGTATTGGTAAACATGTCCAGGCTTTATGAATAAGTCTTCTGATTAGATTCCTGTCTGCTCAGTAGCTAATACTGACCTCAATCACATCGCCATCTAGTCTTTGCCTCACCATCCCAAGCACTACAAGAAGAGCTACCATAAACAGGTATCATGCTATACCTTTCAACAGGGCACTGCTTGCAGACCAGAGGCAGGTCTGATGCCATCATTCCACACCGATCTGTCTCCACATGGCTAGACACAGCTGAAACAGATCTCTCCAGAGTGGCCAACTGGAAGGAGTGCCTCTCCAAGCCAGGCAGGAGGCAGGGGATGGCTAAGCCGTGGTGCTCACACAGAGGCTTGTTTAGGAAAGGACTGCGGAGTCTGTGGACAGTACTAGGCAAGCCTTTGGAGACCCTGAGAGGAGCATTTTACTCCTGGAAAAGGCAAGAAACATCGGGGGCCATGGGGTAAACAGTGGTTGGCAGCTGCCCCCTGTATTCATGACCTTGACCCCCCTCTTCTGCAGTAGGGGGAGGGACACACCTCTGACTCCCTCTCACCCTGAAGCTGGTCACTGTAATGAATCCAGCTACTACCTGTGTGCAGAGAGGGCCACTTAACAGGGAAACAAGGGTAACATTCTGCTAGAGGCCTCCCAGACCTGAGTGTGTCTGGGTGTACACCCAACTCTGTGAGAGAACTAGGGCAAAGGGGCTTTGACTTGTAGCTTTCTGCGTCCCAGAGCTCAGTACATGGCTAAGCCACTCCCGGGTCCATAGAAAGTGAGGTGATGGATGTGTTGTCTTAAGCCACCCAACAACGGATTACGAGCAGGTATCCAATACATAATGATACTCAGACTATCAGGTGACGAGAACCTATATATATATATATATATATATATATATATATATATATATACTTGAGACCATAGGACAGAAAAATAAAGAGATATATTTGCTTCTAGAAAATCATATGTAAGCACAGGAAAAAACTGACTCAAATTAAAATAAAGAAGAACCCCTTTAATTAGAAGAGAACATCCTTACCTTGGATGCACTGAAGTGTCCCGTCCTCGGCTCTGATTGTAAAGGTCTCACCTGGGTTCACTTGGACAAGAATGACCTGTGACAACAGAGAGGCCAGTTAAATCAGTGCCCCAGGCATTCTGCCTGCTTTCCACTCCCAGGAAGCACATGACACCAAATCTTGTCCCAGCACAAAATTTAGGGTACAAGTCTTAACCCTACTCAAAATGTAGGAACATGCCTAGTGTACCACCCATACTATTTATATTATATAACTCTAAAACATGATTATACTGCACTTTTCCCTGGGAAAACACAATTTTCTTTTCTCTTTCTTGAGTTTAGACACAAACTTAAATGAGAAAAACAACACACAAAACCTTTCTATACAGAGGAAAGCTGCATAGCACGTGACCATTTGGCCTGCTGCTACTGGAGATATGATGGGTTAAATAACAAGATTATAAAGTTTGAAAGGTTGAAAAACAACATCTGCGTGCAAATCTTAAAGTATAATAAACGGCACAAAATAAACAAACACCAGCAAATACTCCAATGATTCAGTATACAACCCAGAATCAGCGTTTTCTTCACACTGACACACATATGTAACACTGAGATAGCTTCCAAAACACAAGACGGGAGGTAGCTGTGCTGCAGCTCACTTCCCTTCAACAGCTTCACAGATTGCATTCTAATCAAAGGATAACCAAAGTGGGGAGGGGGAAATCACTGATTTAAAACTCGCTGTGTAACTGTGGCTAAGTATCAGCAGGGCCAGCTCCAGCTCTGACTGACACTGTCAGTCCTGTCTGTGGACACCGAAAAGATGCTCTGTCCTTTCGTGTTAGCTCTTGCAGGAGGCCTACGCTACCACACTGAGACGCGTGAAACGTCAGGCAAACTGTCGCTTCTTCCTTGAGCTCTCCCCCACACAGCATCCCTTCCATTAGCAGCTAGCAGCTACTCTGCTATCTACAACTTCCAGCTGCAGTGAATTAATTACATTAATATTTGATTTCATGGCTGTTTCCTTCTTTAAGTGAGATGGTAGTAGGATAATATATGGCTGTCTAAGCCCGTACCTGACAATACTATTATTGATGGCAGGAAAACCATCTCAGAAGAGTCTTTTAGCTCAAGAATTAAAATGTTGTAAGAGTAGAGGCTAGAGAGATGGCTCAGTGTTTAAGAGAGCTTACTGGTCTTGTGAAGGACCCAAGTTCATTTCCAACACCCACATTGTGGCTTACAACCACCTGCAAACTCCAGCTCCAGGGGATCGAACACCCTTTTCTGGCCTCCACGGTCACGTGTGACACAATATACTCGTGCAGGATCACACACGTAAACATAAATTAAAAAAATTAAAAATGTAAAGGATCCGCTGGGATGCAATTTAAATACCAACTTCTTTATGCGCTCTGCAACACTTTTCAGATCAAAGTCATGCCATTTATAATATAAATCTTTAACTTCCACATATCTTGTTCAAACAGTAATTCCCAGCAGGAGATACTGGTGAGGCATGAATTTCTTTTAATTAGGAAATACGTTAACTGGAAAATCCCCAGGATCATTCAGAGGAAAGCAGCCTGAGCCTCCGCATCCCAGATGCTTCATATTGTCTGGAAGGATAAGTTATTTCAAGACAATTTGCTTTTCTCCACAGTAACTGTGTTGCTAATCTTCCAGGCTTCTCCATTCCCTGTTCTCAGCGATGTGACAGTGGTGTGCCATTTTAAGGACTCAAGAGGAAATCCCTCTAGACCTCCAGAGTGATTACAGCTTCTCCCTTGCTTTCTCCAGCCAGAGAATTTAGTCATCCCTTTAACACGAAAGCGGTTTGAGTCAGCTTTGCTTCTATATAAACATACATCACAGCTCTATTACACTACACCCAGTGAAACAGCACTTCAATAAAGGCAGGAAGTGAGCCTCAGGGAGGCGGGACACCAAAATGTAAGTGACAGGAAGGTGGAGGGAGGACTAGTAAGTGGGAAGAGGGATGGGAGGACGGACAAGGAAGGATGTTAAAGCCACACGGAAATCTAGTACTTTCTAAGTTTCCTACATTTATTTTCATATGTGTGTGTGTGTGTGTGTGTGTGTGTGTGTGTTTAATTGGAGTCACCCTATGCAGGGGATAATGTCTGACCCAGAAGCATAGCTTGACAAATAAAGCCTCCAGCGTCAGGTGTGGAATGTCTCCCCTGGAGTTGTTGGTCAGACTCCCTAGAACAACGCAAGCTATTGTCATTGCCCTGGCCTGCCCACCAGAACTTAATGGATAAGAGCCTATTGCTGAAAACACCACAAACTTTGGTCACAGGACACAGAGAAATCAAGATGGTACTGACTCCAAAGCTGCTGTTGAACTTTCATAGTACCACAAGATGCAATCAACACAGAGCTGCCCGAGAAAGGCCATGCATCACCTGTCTCATTCAGTCATGAACCCTACGCGATACAACAACGACCAGCATGACAAGATCGACATGCCTGTGTCCTGGGGACAACCAAACTCTTGCTCATTCTGAAGTTCTTTTCCTTGCCTGGGCCTTTCCATAACACTGCTGGACCGTATTCCTAGGACCACCGTTGACGATTGTATGGGAGAAGAGAGTAAATGAATTCAGGGTTGTCAGAGACAATCTAGGGCAGGGTCCACTGGCTTTTTCCCTGCCCCAATTCTACAAGCACGCGCTGTGAGCTCCTGCTTAGTGGTTTAAACAGAAAGCACGTGGCTGTGACTCTATCACAGTGGTGCTAGAACTTGTCTAAGGACTTAAGAGATAAAAGTTATCATTTTCTTTTGAAAAAATATGCAATACTTTTATTTTTGATACTTCTATACACGTATACAATGTGTACATTTGATCACATTCGGTCCCCCCACTGTCTACTTCATGCCCCCCACACACACAGTAATCCATTGAGTCTACTTTATACGGCCCAAACACTCATGGGTGTGGGCCCATCCGTACACTGGAGCTGGTCATCCTACCAGAGGTCACACACTTAAAGACAACCGAGTCTCCATGGCCTAGCTGCCACCGGCTATGGTTAGTTCCTCAACAGGAGGGAGGGCATGGTGAGCGGCTCCTCTTTCTGGGCTGGAATGCTGACTGGCTCGTCGTTGTGCAGGCACCCACAGCAGATGTGAGTGCTTCGGTGCAGTTCTGTCCTGGCCAGAAGACACTGCTTCAGTCCAGTTCCCCATGACCTCTGGCTCTTAGAATCCTGCTGCCCCCCTCTTCTATGATGGTCCCCAGGTCCTGGGGTAAAGGGAGTGTGACAGATGTGCCACTTATAGTTGAGCACTCCACAGACTTACATTCTACATCCTGAACAGTTTTGAGTTGGCTAACTGACATCTACTGCACATAAAAACTTCTCTGGTGAGGTCTGAACACTAATCAAGAGAGACAAAAACTTAGAGGACGTTTTGATGCTATGTCCACTTAGCAAAATATAGTAGATTCTCCCCTGAGACGGCTGTCAGCTGAGCAGTCCTGGTCAGACTTAGAGCATCAGGCATGTGTTTTCTCCTGTGGAGTAGATCTCACTCCTCTTTGACAACCCCAGGGTCACATACCGTCTCCACATAACCGTCAGCCATGGTCTGAAAATACCACTCAGCAATATTATGGAAAGTGCCAGGCAAGAAATAGGATTTCTGAACTGATGTCACACTCTGCCTACCACACTGCTTGAAACAATTTTCTGTAACCATTGACACCAGGGCACAATTCAAAGGATGATCTGGAAGCACCTGCCTCTTCTGAAGTCTGTTTGTCAAGTCTGTGTGTGTAGTCCTCGCCCGAACACCCCTCAGCTAACAGAGTTCAGTGCCTAATCCCTTCTCCCTCACTTCTTCAGGAAGATGATAGATAAATGGCTTTTAAGCATCTCTTCGGATGTTTAGTTCATGTAATTTTCACTGCTGCTGAGTTGCTATGGCAACCAGATTGTAATCTACCAAGCTACCTTAGAAAGGAGGCAAAGCTTGGCCTCCTAATAGCAATCTCTCTTCTCACAAGAGCAAAAGTCACAGCTGGAACGGACTGTATTGAACTGGCCACTGGGTATTTTTAGGAGAAGGCATTTGACTTTACTGAGAGAGACTGACCACTGCGCCACTGTCACTGTCAATGACAGAGATAAAAATAAAGCTTTGACACCGCAGCAGTCCAGTGGCCTGTCCCAACCACAGGCGTGAATGAGCCACCGGCACCAGGCCTTGCATCACACAGCCTGGAGAAGTGTGAGTCACATCCCGGCAGGCCAGGAGCAGCGAACCTTCTGAGCCATGCATGTCGGTTCTCTTCTGCCTCACCCCGCTCTTCCCATCGCTGCCCTCCCCCAGCATAGCTGCTAAGAGTCCCCTTTAGATGCTATGTCCACTTAGCAGAATATCGGAGTAGATTTACCCCTGGGAAGCCCTTCAGCCTCATCATTTTCTGTTCATTCATTGGCCATTTCCTGCTTTTCAAAGTCAGTATTAAACCAATTCACGCTGAGCTGTCTCTTCTAAGGGGGAAGAGAAGGGTCTTAATCACAGATTTTCCTTTCCCAGAGACACTGACACAGAGCCAAGCTGTCAGGGCAGGAAGCAGGAATGCTTCAAACCCCGGCCTACGTGGCTTCATCAGAGCTGCTCCAACCGCAAGGGCCATCGGAGTCAAGACGTCTGAAATAAGCATGAGGCAGGTTAGCAAGGCAATGAACGACAGCAACTCTCCATTTTCACTAAATGCCAAAGATACAGAAAATAAGACTTAGAATACAGCGGAGCAAAGAGCTAAACGCAGCACTCTAGAAATAACTGCTTCGCCCAAGGGACAGGCTGGAGGAAGACCCCGCAGCTCTTCCTTCATAACTGTCAATCTAACTGCTTCTTACTCATGAGGAAAGAGACAGGACAGGAGGAAGCTAAGGCTAGGCCTGGAGGCAACTCTGCCCTACAGGCAAGCTCCTGAGCTCTGCCTCAAATAAAGACTATCAACAGAAGCAGACAAACTGCTGTTGAGTTTGGGGACAACCAGGTCTCTATAGCAAGCTCCAGGCTGGCTGGGGCTACACTGTGAGATGGTGTCTCAAAACTAAATTAATAAAGAAAAGTAGAAGCATTAAGCCTCGGGACAGTGGTGGCTCAGCTGGTAAGGTGCTTGTCTTGTAAGCACAAGCATGCGAGGAAGATGCTCAGAACTCAAGTCTACGGAGAACTCTAGGTGTGACGGTACGTGCTCGAAAGCCCCACTCCAGTGAGACGGAAACAAACGGATCCCTGGTGTCTGCTGGTCAACCAGCCAGATGAGCAGACTTGCCAAATCCCAGGCCAATGAGGGATGCTGTCTCCGGAAAACAACACAAAAGAAAAAATAATAAAGTAAAACAAGAATAGAAAGGGGTTAGGGAGAGGTGGACAGTGCACGGGAATTACATCAAGGTTTTTGCTAACTTGCCACGGCCACCGCCGCCATCACCATCACCTGAGTAAAGCCCTGCAGAGAATCAGTCCATCAGAGGAGCTTCTCTGGGAGAGCAGTACTGACCACAGGTGAAGCACTGCCTCTGCAGCTTCCTGTGAGTTCTACTTGGTACCCAGAAGATCAAGAGCCACAGCGGGAGAGGAGAGCCTCTGCCACATCTGCCTTTCTCCACTTAGCACACTGAGAGGCCCACGGGGCTCTGAGAGCAGTCACGGGTACCAATACTCCTCCCTGGCCCACATTTCTCATTACCCAGTGCCTACCTGGGGTAGATACGATAAAGCCTGGAGTCTGCAGAAGGGGCTCCCTGTGAAGAAGGTTTCTATAGCCTGTCTAGCATTTTCTTTCAATTTCACTTGACTTTTGGATGGTACTAAGGATCAAACCCACAGCCTCACATAAACTAGGCAAGTGCACTACCACTACGCCAGACTCCAGCGCCATAAAAGCTCCTAAAAACTAACCCTTGGCTGCATGAAAAGGACAGCAGCTTCTCTCCCGCAACTGTTTTATGATCACATACGTGTGCCTGCCTATGTGCGCACACACAGACACCTGTCTATACACATACCAGTACATGCATACACACCCATACACACAGAGACCTCCCACAGCTGTACACACACACACACCTGCAGACACACATAACCCCACAGCTGTATACATATACACAGAGACCTCCCACAGCTGTACACACACACACCTGCAGACACACATAACCCCACAGCTGTATACATATACACATGCCCCCATACCTTTGCACATACACACACACACACACACACACACACACACACCAGTACACACACATATTCCCACACCTGTACACAAACACACAAACACCTTTACATGCACACACCTGTATACACGCACACATAATACACACACAGCACACATTTGTCTACTCACACACCAGCCCCTTTAGATGGTCAAATCCAAATCTATCCATACACACCTCCGACATTCTCATCTGTCTGGCACAGAGCACAACCACCCCCGGGTATCACTGAAATAGACATATTGGTTTTCTGAGACCAATCTCTTTTCTCCAAAAGGGAAGTGATATTTGCCAACAATCAAAGCTCGCCTTCGTGGTAAGAATACTCTCCAGGGCTGGAGAGATGGCTCAGTGGTTAAGAGCACTGGCTGCTCTTCCAGAGGTCCTGAGTTCAATTCCCAGCAACCACATGGTGGCTCACAACCATCTGTAATGGGATCTGATGGCCTCTTCTGACACACAGGTGTACATGAAGATAGAGCACTCATATACATAAAATAAATAAAATTTTTAAAAATACTTTTAAAAAATGTCCCTGGGTTAAAGAATCAAGTAGGTAGGCCAAAAAGATATTAAAGGAAAGAAGAGACCACCTGTGATCTTGCCCTGTTCATCTGTCCTCCCTACAGCCAGATTACAAAGCTGGCAAAAGTGTAAGAGCTAAGAAGCCACAGGTGAGTTCGGCGAACACTGGCTCAGCCGGCCGTACCATCAGCACGGTTGGCAGGGCAACATCCCCATTCTGCTTCTTCTTAGACATTACGACTCCTTCCAAAGGGTCCCAGATGTTTTAATGCCCGGTTTTCTTGAAAGACCAGAGGTTCACAGCTGGAGCACCCACTGCTCTTACAGAGAAAAGGTTGGAATTCAGTCCCTAGCACTCATGTTGGGTGGCTCACAACTACCTGGAAGTCCAGCTCCAGGGAACCAGATGCATTCTTCTGGCAACCACTGGTCACCATTGGCCACCATGCTATGCACATACAGTTGCATATCAACATACACACAGGTGTGTGCATGCACACACAAATATAAAATAAAAATAGATCTTTAACAAAATAAAAGATGGAACGTTCTCACAACAGTCTATTTAACATCTGTAAAGTTAATTTAGTGTGATGAGGGCTACCTTAGCCACACCTTTCCCCAGGTTTTTGTTTTCCTTACAGTGACCCTAAAAAGTTAACTATTTATCAAACCCATATGGTATTCCAAGCAGGAATTATTAACCAAATTTAATAGACAGGAAAACAAGAGCTTAAAGACGAAAAAAGACATTGGTCCAAAGTCACTTGACTACAGAGCAGCTGAGCCAGGTGGGGAACCAGCTTGGGCTGAGCCAGGTGTATGGCTTGTGTTCAGTGACACGGCCTCCCTCCACATCTAAGAAACATGGACTTCAGGGCCATCTGCACTTCGCGCACCTGATGGCCCTTCTAGACTCTCTTTCTTGGCTTATGCTCTAAAAAACTAGCTTCAAATGCTCTCAGCAATCAGCCTCGCCCTTTTCCTCTGGCCAGCTCATAGCAGTCACCATGGACAGTCTCTGGACCTACCACTCCTGTGCAGACACAAAGGAAAAGGTTTATTGGTAAACTAATCTAATTATGGATCTACGGAGAATCACCACACGACTTCTTCAGGTCCAAAGTTAATCATATCTCTAGAAGGTCTACTTTGAGTAATTTCATTTTAAACTAGTTAAGTGAGTTTGCTTCCTCGTTTCTTGACATTATAATTTTGCCTTTATCATATTATACATACTCAAAAAGAATAAGGAATCCAAACTGCAGATAAGAAAAAGCCATCTCCTAAGCTGAGGATATACCTCACTAAAATGTTTGCTGTACACACACAGACAGAGGGAGAGAGAAGGGGACGGGGAGGGGGGTGGAGGTGGGGGGAGAATAGTTCTTCTAAAATTCAATATTCCAACTTAAAAAGTACCCCTCAGGACTATCCATGTGTCAAACCTAAGAACAAGCTCCCATGCACATAAGGTTCACTGCCTGTAGGTGAGGGTCAGGCCAGAGCTGCCTTCTCAGGAGCACTTGAAGGGTGTACATACCGCCTCATTAGCCACTCTCCGCTAACCAACTTAGGCATAACCATGGATCTAAGGATGCCAGGATACAGTGAAAAGAGCCAGTCTAAAAGTCCCAGGTAGGAGGCTCCGCCACGTGGCCCACTTGACCTCCAAAGTCTGTATTTCCTCACTTACAGAAAGCAGAGATTTCTTCCCCACTGCACACAGGAACAGGCCTCGCTTGGTTAGTAGCTATGACTAATACTTCTTACCATGGACAAGTCGGAGTTAAGTGAAGGAGATTAGAGAAAAACAGTTTACCAAATTTGCCATGTTTCACGTTCTCCCTAAAATCTAAACTTCCACAGATGTTCACTCTAACCCAGTTTCGGCTTGCTCACTCTGGCTCTCTGGCTGCGCCTGCCAAGCATGCGCATTTCAGGCTCTGGTCAGCCTTCCTGGATTCTGGCAGCAGGGTGAGCCGGGCATCCACTTGCAGAGGTTCTGAAATCTAAGCACCTTACGGCTTCGAAACAATTCAACCTGCCTAGAGACACTTCTAATTAAGACTGTCATAATGCAAGCCATCAATAAAGGGTCGCTGGCTTATGGGTCCAGGAGAGGGGTCCTATCTGGCTGCTTTGTGTTTTGAGTTCTTAGTTTCAGATAGTTTGTATTAGTATCTTTATTGAGTCTTAAGCAACATACCACACAGTTTATGCACGTGAAGTATTTTTGGTACACTCACATAGTTGGTACCCATGACACAAAACATGGTAGGAAATTTCCAACACCCCATCTTCCCTCAGTTCCTCCAGCCCTTTACTGCCCTTCCGATCTCTGTATAAAGATACATGCACTTCTGGTCTCATAGTGGATCTTACACAAAGACAAAAACACCACAATGCAAAGGAATCCTTTCACTTCACAATGAGTTGTCCAGGCTGTCCATGTCGTCTCATCCATTTCTTTTTCCCTTCTAAGTAATATTCCATTTTTAAATATACTACATTTGGCTCACCTTTTCATCAGTTAATTTACATTTCATTTGCTTCTAAACCGCTTGGTTGTTCTGCATAATTGGGCTCTGAATATTCATAGTCCAGTTTCTGTGGGATACTAATGCCTATTTCTCTTGAATATGTTTGAGATAACATAACTCTATAATTAAGTTTTTTTGGAAGAGCTTATCCAGCAGAACCACCCGGCATTGTGGCTGTCCTCTCAAAGCACACTGAAGATGTCAACTCAGGTCCCTCAGGATGCTTCAAGCATTTGGCTTTCTAAAATGTACATAACTCATTGATAGGTTACCCACTGCACATGGATGAAAGACCTACAGTTACACATATGGGTACCCTAGAGCAAAACATGTATACAAATGGATACCTAGGACCGTTACAAAGCTTAAGGCCATTGTCTTCTTTAATGGTAGCAAGGCAAGAAGACTGAAAGTTATCTTCAAAACTGGAAACCTTTGGGGAAAAGGCTGGGTGTGCTGCCAAGTCTAGCATTTGGAAGGTGGAGCAGGATCAGGAGGTCTAAGCCAGCCTTGGATACAACGTGAGTCTGAGGGCAGGCTTGGCTACATAAGACCCTGTCTGTGGGAAAAACAAACAAACAAAAAAACGAAAAACAGGGCTGGTGAGATGGCTCAGTGGGTAAGAGCACTGACTGCTCTTCCAAAGGTGCAGAGTTCAAATCCCAGCAACCACATGGTGGCTCACAACCATCCTTAACAAGATCTGACGCCCTCTTCTGGAGTGTCTGAAGTCAGCTACAGTGTACTTACATATAATAAATAAATAAATCTTTAAAAACAAAAAAAAAACAAAAAACAGACATGTTGGGGGATGAAGATAGGCTATAGCAGCAAAAATTCATCATCCAACAGGTTCAAGCCTGTCACCGTGGAGGTGGGGCTTAGATACAATGCTGTCCAGTTCTCCTTTTTGTGTTGGAGTGCAGGGGCCCCCCTCACTAAGGAACTGATGGAAATCCAGACACAGTACACTCCTAGACTCAGAAGCACAGGGACCTTCTGGCACGCGAATGCCAGCGCACACATCACTGATCCCTCTCTCTGCACTAAGATCAAATTCAGGACAGACACCAGGCTTTGCGGAGTGCAAAGGAAAACTGTGACAAAGATTTTCCAGCCTCCCTGCCCCTCCTCCCCACGAGCCCTCAGTGCACACAAGCACATAGCTGATTCTCTGCACATCTAATTTGGGGCCAGCTGATGTACCATGACATCAGTGCAGCACAGTGAGCCAAGTTTAAACTCCATCTGGGACAAATAATGTCCAGGCCCGCTGGGACTTCTCTTGTTTATATACACTGACTAAAGATGTCTTGGTGGTAAATGAACCAACTCTCCAGATTTATTTCCCAAGGCATCCAGAACAATATTCTGCACCCTGAAGCAACTCCCTGCTTAGAGTTCTTTCCAAGGCTGTGCGTAAGTGATTTTTAACAGAACACATGATTTTGGAACATGTAATTAACATCTTGAGAAGAGTCAAAGTCCAAGCAGGCCCTTTCTTGATCTGAAACAAAGAGAATGAGGGACTCGCTGGCAAGTGGGTGTGGTGAGGAAAAGATAGCTCAACCAAACCCCTCACGACACTAGATCCTCCCTCCGTGGAAGACCTGCGACCTCCGTCGTCGAGACCAGTGAGGAAAGCCTTTAAGGTGCAATGGAGCGGCTAAGAGGTCACATCCCTTCCTTTTGAAGACTAAAACCCAGTTTGTGTTTTCAGCCTGGCATTACATAAGAGGCAACATTACAAATTCAGGAAGAAACACAAACCACCTAATAGTTCAAGTCTTTTTTCTTTTCTCTCTTTCCTTGGGGGGAGGGGGAGGTGGGCTGGGGTCAGGGGTCAGAAGATGGAGTTTCTCTGCGTAGCCCTGGCTGTCCTGGAACTCTGTAGACCAGGCTGGCTTCAAACTCAGACATCTGCCTGCTTCTGCCTCCTGAGCGTTAAGATTAAAGGCGTGTGCCACCACCAGAACCCTGGCTAGTTCCATGTCTTACACAGAGGCCTCCTGAGTCTCCAAACCTACCTCTACAGTGACTCGCCTCTGAAGTGAAAATGAAGGGTGGGTTTAGAAGGAAAGCAGAGGTGAGAGGCCCCTGCCCACTCTCCCACACCCACAAGGAAGAGTCCCAGTTCCCTGCCCATCAGAGCTCTCACAGTGCTGACCATCTCAGGGAAAGACTCATTCCTGATAAAACCCTTGGGACCCGACAGAGTCCTGGGCTGGAATCTGAAAAGCCTCCACTCCCTCTTCAATTCCAAAGGAAAATCAAGCCTCCAGACACTCTCATTGTGGCTTGGATCTCATGTCGCAGAGCCAGTCACTTAGTCACTTGCCAGACATAGGGATCATAACTACAAGAACTAGCGAAGGATGAAGGGGTATATGGGGCGGAAGGAGGAGGAGGAGGAGGAGGAGGAGAGAGAGAGAGAGAGAGAGAGAGAGAGAGAGAGAGAGAGAGAGAAAGGAAGAGAATGAATGAATATGAATATTCTCTTTTGCACATACATACTTGTGAAGACCAGAGTCAGTATTAGGTACCTTCCTCTATTGGCTCTCTTCCTTATTTTCTGAGATAGGGTCTCTCCCTGAACTCACCAATCAACACAGCAAGCTAATGGCGTCCACAGATCCACTTGTCTTCAACTCCCTGACTCCCAAATACTAGAATTTCAGGTGTGACCATGTCTAGCTTTTACAAGGGTCGTGGAGATACAAACTCAGGTCCTCGCTTATGTGACACACCAGGTGCTTTAACCACTGAGCCCTCTCCCCAAAGCCAAGAAGAACAGTAAACTGTGTAATGTATTACCATGAAAAACTCAATCTAACTGCCTGCCTGCACAATACAGATGAAAAAAAGGCCCAGACCAGGCATATCTTCCTTCTTGGAACTTCCCAGAAGAGGTCCTGGTGAGATCAAGTCCCAACCAAGTGACTTGCCAGCTGCAAACCCTTAACCTTTCTCACCTCAAGCTTAGCCTAGAAATAAATACACAGGTCTTCACCTTACATACTATGTGACCAATAAATGGTGAACTAAGTAAGGGCTTAGCACAGACTCTACCACAGCAGAAGCCCACAGCTATGACCCTCCCTTCTCTTGCTTCGGGAGAAGCAAAGAAATCAAACTTTGAAATAAAATTCACACTTTGCAACAGCTCAACTCATTGTCTATAAGCATCCACTCAACTAAAAGTTGTGGAGACTAGAAGTTTTCCAGTGCCCAGCAAGCTTACAAATCACCCTTGAACTTGAAGGAAACCAAGGGTCTAACCAAACACGCCTGACCTTTACCTTATCTATTGCATTTCTAAAACAATAGAATATGTTCAAGAGGCAAATTCAGACTGTTTATCCTAAGTATCCCTGAGCTACCCAGAGTAACCAACACAGAACCAGCCACTGTCCCTCTCTCCAGAAGGTCCTCATCCCTGGGATGTTGTCCTCAAGACAAGTTCACTGAGGGATTGAAGGAGCCTGGGGCAGAAGGACAGTTATTGGGAGGTAGGAGGGCTTGAAGCACCCAACCTCAGCAACCCACTTTACAAACAGAAGAGAGTCTAAGAAGTAATGCCATAGGGATACCCACTATTGGTGGAACGTACCCTCTACCATCCAAGTGTACACTCCACAATACCCCAGGTCCTTAAAAACTGCCACACTCATATAAATTTATAAAAATTTAATTATGTCTACCTCATAGATACAATTTGCAGACAGGATCTAGGAAAACCCACAGTCTGATGCCTTTCCCTGCCTCCTTCCCCTCCAGTAGGGAGGATGCTAAGACTACAACTGGGGAGTAAGGAAGAGACAGACAAAATAAGAGATAATTCTATCTAGTTTTAGACAGACATTGACCTGTATCTTTGTCACAAGCTGTCGTGACAGCCCCATGCCTGACATCGTCAATCAATCAATCAATCAATGGGAATCAGGGTTGTGCGACACACATCAGACTTGTCGTGAGACTAGCTACTACACAATTAGGCTGTGTGACACCCACCTCTTGGGGGAGCCGCTTTCTGAGTGTGTACTCTTCAGTAAGCTAATGCCAAACTCAGACCACACTTGCTTCGGTTGCTTTGTTGTCTGAGTCGGCCCAATTACTTGCAAAGAAGAAGAGCTGCTAAGGTCTGTCCACTGTATCCAAAGGCCTCTCTAATCCCTACCAGGAGCAGGGATGCGGGACAGGAAACTAACTGCTCAGGTGAGGGAACACTCGCAACTCAAAAACACGTCCCTTCTTTCAGACGATCTGATCCGATGGTGATCTCCGAAGAAGAAGAAAACACAGCTTGAGCCTGAGAAGCAATTGCCAGTATAAACAAGAGGCCAGAGCAGCATGGAATTCTGATGCTTCTTGGGCATTTCAAGTTCTACCATTAGCGCTAAGCGGGAACTGACTGCGTGGCCAGTGGCAGTTTAAGCAGGGGAAGTGGTATAACCTGAAGGGAGCTGAACCCAGGTCACATAGGTATGAGATGGCACATTAGTTGCAACCTCATTAGAAAGGAATGAGACTCCCATCAAAATAAAAGAACAGTATACATATATAAAATTGTCTTGTCAAAGAATCAAATTTAACACATGAGATGGGATGGCACGAGTGAAGACGTTTAAAATGTTCACATGGAACTGAGTTAAATTCACAGGCCAAGCATGGTGTGGTGACACTGCCGGATGAAGGCCAGGTCCCCAGGGGGCCAGTTACTCCTGTCAGTCAACTGCTGCTGTCTTAGAAACCCAAGTATGCTGTCAGACCTTCTGGCCTCCCACATACGCAGGAAAATGCCAGAGTTTCACCTCCGTCTTCCCATTTTACCAACAGTTGTTCTTCTGAATTTGAGGGAAATTGGGTAGGGGGCAAATTGGCCGATTCCTTCACCAGTAGCCACCAAAGGTTAAAGAGTCTCAGTCAGGTCCCTCATGAAAAGGGCCTAGCCAGTCGGCTTCACATCTCCCTTGGAAGACAGAGGCAAGAGTGCGTGTGGGGTTCAAGGCCATTCAAGTTCCAGGCTGGTGGGGAATGCCAAAGACCTTGTCCTGAAAACCCAAAACAACCCAACAAAATGGAGAATATCTGCTTGTAACCTTCATGCATATTCCTGCAAACTTTAATATGGCTCTAGATGCAAATGCTATGTAAATATGTTACATGGTATTATTATTTAGGGAGTAATAACAAAGGAAACATGTTGCTTGGAAATGTTTGCTGCAGACATTATTTGCCTTTATTTCTGTAAATATTTTCAATCCATAGCAGCTGGGTGAATCTGAGAATAAGAAACACAGGAACATAGAAGGCCAATTATTTGGCAAATAAGTCTCCTTTTCTTTCTTTTAACTATTACCCAAAAGAAATGCACAGACATTATAACATTAATAAAGTAAATGAAGTTTTAGGAAGAGGAAAGGGGCCAGTGAGATGGCGCAGCAGGGAAGGGCGCTTGCCACCCAAACCTAACAACCTGAGTTCAGTTCCTGTACCCACAGAAAGATGGAAGAAGGAACTGACTCCATAGAAGTCCTCCAACGTCCATACACATGCACACTCATGACATGAAAGCACCATACACACACACACACACACACACACACACACACACACACACACACACACACGAGAGAGAGAGAGAGAGAGAGAGAGAGAGAGAACTCACACACAAGCATGCATGTTCAAAAACAATAAATAAAATAAAGGATTTTATTTTTAAAGGCTTACAGCATATTCAAAAAAGTGGCCAGTTTTTCACACTTTTTTAAATTAATTAAATTTGTTTATTTCTTTCATCTTTTATCCCTTCAAAAAGATTTCCTGTATGCAACTGTAGATGTAGGCCACAGCTTGAACAAGACAGACATGGATCCTTTCTCCCTAATGAAATGGAATTAGACGAAGTCAGCCGAGAGCTGCAGTGGTGATGCTAGAACTGTCAGAGGACCCCAGCCTGCCTCTGTGGCCCAGGCACACCAGTGGGCTTCCTTCAGCCCCTCCTTTTGAAGGCAGTTCAACTGCTTTATTTGCAGGCTACTGTAGATTACCGCTGCCGTTAGCTAATTCGATTGTGAAGTGTCTCTCAAGCCAGACAGCCCAGAACTGTCATAACTACATGTTCTGTGTCCTAATTATTGTGGGAGCTGGATCTGAAAATGCCTGAGATAACACAGATCAACGTGCCTTCTCCTAAGGATGGGGTTCCACACAGCCAGTGCCTCCTGGCAGCCGCTGCCGGGGGGGGGGGGGACTGGAAGCCTAAGGCAGAAGAACAGAGGCATCAGACCACAGATGGGATAGACACACCCCTTTTCTACCGTTGCAGAGAGGTCCTGGTAACAGGGGTAGGTGTCTCTGCAGCTGGCACACTACTGCGTAAGGAATGCTGGCTCTCTGCAATCCCACGAGGTCTGTGACCCTGCAATATCCTCAACATAGGGCCAAGGGGGGACCAACCACCAGAGCGGAACACTGAGGGTCAAGCAGAATTTCTAACAAAGTCTCAAGAAACGAGATCAGACCTTTTATTTGGAGGGGGGAGGGGGAGAGAGAGAGCGATGGTCAGTAGATAAGGCACTTGCCTTGAAAGGACAAAGCTCAGCAGCTGGCCTAGCCTGCTCCATGCCAATAAGAGATCATTTCAAAGAAGGAGACTGTGTTCCTGGTGTAATGTCCAAAATGTCCTCCACCCTCTGTGTGGACACGCACACATGGTGTATCTACACACAAACATGCATACAAGAACATTCACGAAAGAAAACTCAGAGTCTATCCAGGAGAAATTTGCTCATGGTGAACTTAAAATATTAACTCTCCATTGAATAGACAATTAGTAGAACTGAAGCTGGTTCCCTGATTCTAAAGCCTACCAGCTGCAGGCTTCAGGTAAGCTCTTGAGCAAGCTCCGCCTCCCGTGCCCAGCCTGCTGTTCCTACCTACCTCCCCCACACCACAGTTGCTCTGTTATGCTCTGGTCTATCTTCTATGCTGGCTTAGCATGTGTGTAAATACAGCATCCGGGGTTGTATTTATCCAGCTAACCTGTTCGTTCCCTTCAGGCTAGAGCAGCATCTACTCACATCTGTGTCTCCTGCCCCTAAGACAGTGCTGGCACAGAAGACTTCTGTAAACACTTATTAAAATGAAAGTATCTATTACTCAGTCAGTCCATAAGCCATCCCATAAATTCTACCCTCTACTCCTTGCCACTAGCAATCTCAACGGATCTAAATGGTAGAACGAAGAGGGAGTAGCTGGAAAGAATGTTTGACATAAACGCAAGCTGCGCATCTCTCGTGTATCAGAACAACAATGAAGAGTGTGGCCCACAACCATGCTTTGCCTCACTGAGGTCCAGCATAAAAGGCGATTCTGTCAGAAGAGGAAAGGTACATGAGTTGCTATCCACCAATAAAGCAGGGGCCTTTGTTCTGGTGCCTGGTCTCATTTTTACTTGGATAAGCAAGAGTTGTTTGTCTATTTTTATCCACTACATTAATTATAAGACTTCCTCTCTACTGGATCCTAAGTAGAAAAGGCCCAGTGTACACACACAACTCTACATGAGGCCAAACCTGTGCTGTATGAAGTTGTAAGCACCTAACGGAAGAGGGAAGCTGTCAGGGAAGTGTAATTAAGAAGATCTCAAACAAAATGGAAAAGGTCAAGGAATTGGGAGGGAACATTTGACGTCAAAGATGCACTGTGTCTAGCGCTGACCCACTGTGACAAGCGAGCAAGCACTGTCCGAAACATGGAAAGATCTCCATCTAATATGCTGGCTAGAAGCACGTGCTCCAAAGAATGTCAAGGAAACGATGACTATGGAGTCTGTCCTGGGTAAACTCTGGCTATGGAGTCTGTCCTGGGGAAAC
>NC_034593.1:22450570-22458771 GCF_900095145.1 Mus pahari
AAACCCTGGCTATGGAGTCTGTCCTGGGGAAGCAAGAGTTCAAAATCAAGCAAGGAAAAAAAAAAAAAAGAAAGAAAGAAAAAGAAGAAGAAATGAGAAAAAAAATTCCTTCTCAATAAAATGGAGTGCTACAGGCCAGCCCTTGGGAATGAGCCAAGTCAGGGGAATTAGAAATGAGCTCTTTTTAACAGACTGAACCAGAACAAGTCAGAAGGCATGTTACCCTGGGCTGGCGAGACCCACGAAGGCCGCTTTGTTTTGTTTTGTTTTTACATTTCAGAAGATTAACTTCCTCAAAAAGCTTTCAAAATATAAAATAAAATGCTTAAAAACAAGGATTATTCTCAAAGTTTAAAAAGGAAGACAGAAATAAGAAACATGATAAAGAGAACATTTACTGAATGCCCTGTGCCTAATGCTATTATGCAGTGTAAAGGAACACCCAGCCCAGCGCTGCCCACGGCGAGTGACCCTCAGTGACCTCCTGGATCAACAGTCAGCACCTTCTCTCCAGACGCCTCATTTGCTCATAGAATCCCGGAAGCAGAAACAACCATCAACTGTCGAGGTGCAGGATCTAGAGTCACCTAGGAGATGGACCCTGCTCCTGTCTGTGAGAGCTTCTAACAAGGTTAGCTGAGGCGGAAGAGTGGGCTGGAGAACACTGAATGAGCCCCAGCATCCATTGCTCTCTCATGGACCCAAGGCAGCTGCCTTGCACCCTGACCTACTGCCTTGACCTCCCTACTGTTGTGAACTGCACCCTCACACTGAACCAAAACAAACCCTTTCTGCTAGTTGCTTCTGTCAAGTTGTGTCACACCAATGCAGACGGTAGGACCCAAAAAGGAAGGAAAGTGGTCACGTAGGCCACTGCCTGGGCAGAGCCACAGTGAGAGACGGAGACGCATCATCCAGGCATGACAGAGCTTAGTCTAGACCTGATGAGTAAAATATTTCAAACTGCCAGCAGTGGTGTCGCACGCCTTTGATTCCAGCACTTAGGAGGCAGACTCAGGAGGACCTATGAGTTCAAGGCCAGCCTGGTCTACAAGAGTGAGTTCCAGGACAGCCAGGGCTACACAGAGAAACCCTGACTCACAAAAGAAAAGTTCGTTCACTAAACAATGTTCCCATTTAAGAGAGTTTTACACTAACAACAAAGAGTTAAATGTAAATGTTAATGCTTCGGCATATATCTAACAGTTAGATTAAGACTGAAACAATCTCCATCATACTGTGTGCACATGTACGTGTTTATGCAAAAGCACAGGTGGCCTCCAGTGCTGTTACTAAGACACAGGCAACTTTATTTTGAGACAGTCTTTCCCTGGCCTGAAACTTGCCAATTAAGTCTAAACTGGCTGGCCGGGAAGCCCCATGGATCCTCCTATCCCCCACTCCAGTGCAAGAATCACAAACACACACCCTATTCCTAGTGTTTTCTATACATGGGTTCTGGAGATGGAACTGAGGCTTCTCCGAGGCTTTCTAAGTGTACCCTTCATTTGGAAAACGCTTGGTATCTATTTATAAAATACATAAATTAGTAAAATTTCCACTTTTAGCTTTTTAGAACTCTCCCCAATGAACCAAATTTATGAAGCCAGATTCTACTTATTGAATAGTCAAAAGCACAGGGCAGGGAGATGCCATGTGATCTTCTGGGAACACCCCGTCATCTTCTCGATCTTCAGTTAAGTCTCTGTGGGAAGGAGTTCACTTTTGAAGGGAAGACTGGAAAATTCTAAAACTGAGGGCTCTTTATGCGAGCTAATAAGCTACAAAAGGCTGCTCTGGGAGAACTGAATCATACAAATGAGGACGAAATCACCAAAACAGACAAAACAGGACACGGCAACGCGAAAAGGTGGCTTTGGGAAACCTGGCTACATGAGCCAACAGGAATCCGGAGCTACTTTCCAAGCTAATTACATTTGAACACCTTGGATTCTGAGTGTCTTACTTAGTAAAAATGAAGGACACAGAGCACTGTATCCTGAAACCGCTCACAGAATTAGCAGAGCTTTCCACAAACACCTAGAATACCAGAGAACAGGCAGGCATGGAGCGAAAGGCCAGGCAAGGGTGGCAGGCTATGTGACAGGCTCTGCTCCAAGGGTGACAAACAGGGTGGCTTTGAGTAAGCAATAAAACACTAGATTTTAGGAAGATAGCCCCAGCTTCTGTATGGAGAATCGAACAAAAAAAAGCAGAAGCAGATGCAGTGAAAACACCACCAGGCACTACCTGACCGAGGCATGCCCACCGGTGAGGCATGCGCACCGGTGAGGCATGCGCACCGGTGAGGCATGGGCACCAGCAAGGCTGCCGCCGGCAAGGCACCAGCAAGGCATGGACACTGGTGAGGCGTGCACACCAGCAAGGCATGCGCACCGGTGAGGCATGGGCACTGGCAAGGCTGCAGCCCGCAAGGCACCAGCAAGGCATGGACACTGGTGAGGCGTGCACACCAGCGAGGCATGCGCACCGGTGAGGCATGGGCACTGGCAAGGCTGCCACCGGCAAGGCACCAGCAAGGCATGGACACTGGTGAGGCGTGCACACCAGCGAGGCATGCGCACCGGCGAGGCATGCGCACCGGTGAGGAATGGGCACTGGCAAGGCTGCCGCCCGCAAGGTACCAGCGAGGCATGGACACTGGGCATGCACACACCAGTGAGGCGTGCACACCAGCGAGGCATGCGCACCGATGAGGCATGGGCACCAGCAAGGCATGGACACTGGTGAGGCATGCACACCAGTGAGGCGTGCACACCAGCGAGGCATGGGCACCGGCTAGGTATGGCCACAGGGCCCAGGTAGTTGCGGAAGTGAAACAGACATGGTGAGGTATGAACTAAACAGGCACTGCCGATGGAAGACCCATAGGACAGAATGAAATTCAAACCGTGGACAGTGAGAAGACCAGTGTAGAGTCTGCATAGCTGATGACGGGGAGGGCGGCAGGAAGTGGGGATTGAGTGGCTGGGTGCAGTATGGCTGCGTATCCTTGTATAAAACAGAAGACACTACACAGTATGATAGAGTCCTGATCCAGACAGAGAGACACTTCAACTGGGGTGGGAAGGAATGAGCCTTACCCTAACAACCAATGCTTAGCAACCACCTGTTAGCTGTACGTGTTTTGTTTTGTTTTTAAGATTCATTTTATTTTTATTTGATGTGAGCAGGTGTGTGCATATGTACTTCAGTGCAGTACCCATGAAGGCCAGAAGAGGATGGCAGCTTCCCCAAAGCTGGGTTACAAGTGGCTCACCTACTATGGGTGTTAGGAATCTAATAGTGACCAACAGTGCAAGCCACAAACGCTCTGACTGGCTGAGGCATCTCTCTGGTCTCAGTTAGATATATTTTGTTCTTAAGAGAGTCACAATCTAGTACAGAAGAAACTGATAAATGACTGAGTAGCAACGTCAGACCCATCAGCAGGCATTCAAAGTACCAGTTAGGTATGTGACAAAAACTGTCAACGACAGGTCATGCTGTGGGGGACGCACAGACTCATGTCAGACAGATGACCATTCATTCAGCTTACTTGAATTATTGATATATTCTGGATAACTATTTTTCAACTCTACCATTCAAAAGACAAGTATGGGTATGCTTAAGAAATGTACAAAGGAAAAATATTTATGTAATTACAAGATAGAACACAATCTTATAGTCACGTTTTTGAAAACGTAACGTTATTAGGAATAATTCAGTCCCAAGGATGTAAACACAGTTGTCCTTACAGGTTGGTTTGTCCCTTAATGCAGCACAGCTGACCCTCTGAGTAGCTGCTGTGTGCCATGATGTTAAGCTGGGAGTGACACAGGAGTGGCATCTGAAAGTGCCGTCACATGGAATCCCAGGAGTTCTGCCAGCGGGGAAGAGCTGCCTCACCTTGGCTTTGCATCTTCTACTCAAGGTCACACAAATTTGCCAAGCACAGTAAAGGAGTGAACAGCCTCACAATGAGTCATTGTCTTAATGCTTAATTCTTGTTTCTTTTGTTTTGCTTTGTTTTTGTTTTGTTTTTTGATAGAATACTAGCCGAATGGGGTAAGAGTTTTGGAGCTCAATATTTTTTTTCAGATATTTTAAAAATAATACAGTAACTGTACAACAACAAAAAACTTTTCTAGAACAGCAAAGTTCAAAAAGCCTCTGAACCCCCAAATGAACCAAACATTCCCCTGTCCCCCACATGGTCCCTCTAGGCTCACCGACCTGCTGAGCTGCTTCTCCATTCACCAAGTGGGGCATCATGGCCACCTCCCCATTGAGCAGAGGTGGCAGTTCCAGGGGGATCTGGTCGGTCATCATCATGGTGACGTACATTCATGGAGAATTGCCCTCAACCTGCTACCTGCAAGAGAAACACCCACAGTTACAAAACCGACAGCGAATGACCTGTAATAAAAGCTACCTAAAGCATGCACTGAAGTGTTTCTCTCTGCTGAAGCCCATATGACCCTCATCGGAGAGAACTTGCTAAGTACTGCATCGGTTCCCAGGGCAGAGCAGGAAGGGTCAAGGAAATGAAACTAGCAGAATTCTCAGACCAAAACCAGGCTCCAAGCAGTTTGCTCAAAACTTGAAAACATGAATAACAGTAACAACCCCAACCCAGATATCGGAGGACAGAATGAGACTGCATTTCCTAAAATAATTATTTATGTGCATGCCACATGTGTGCAGGTCCTACAGAGGCTAAAAGAGTCTCAGATCTGGTAAACCACCCAACAGGGGTGCCTAGAAACTGCACCCCTGCAAGAGCAACAAGTGCCTCTAACCACTGAGCCATGTCTCCAGCAACCCTGAGGTCACGTCTTGAGATGGCAAAAATAACAAACAGAAACTTAGATACGTCCCAGAAGAAACCCTTGCCATTCACAGAAGGTTTTCCCTTTCATTAAGAGCAAAAGATCATTTAGAAGCATTTAATACAACGCGCAGAGACTAATACATACACCACAGCTTCTGACTTAGCCATTAACCTGATAATCACTCTGGTGGTTTGAATAGGAGTGGCTCCTTTTTGTATTCTTGGCCCACAGGGAGTGGCACGATTAGGAGGTGTGGCCTTGTTGGAAGTAGCACTATTAGGTTGTGTGGAGGAAGTCACTGTGGTGGTGGGCTTTGAGGTCTCGTATGCTCAAGCTAGGCCTAGTATGGCAGCATCTTCCTGCTGTCTGCAGATCTTAACCGTGCCAGGCATCATGGCTGCGTGCTGTCATGCTTCCTGCCATGATAGTAATGGACAAAAATCTCTGAACCTGTAAGCCAGCCTCAGTTAAACATTTTCATTAGTAAGAGTTGCTGCTGTGGTCATCATGTCTCTTCACAGCAATAGAGACCCTAGGTAAGGCACAAGTAATAGATACCCCAACTAAGACGTCACCCACGGTATAAATGTTTCTCCCGGATCATTTTATGAGTCGAACGCATAGGACCTTTCTCGCTCAGACACTCTTGAGGCCTTTCTGTATCTGTGACACACCCAAGCCACTTGGGCTCAAAAGCAGATTCCCTTGTTTCCACAGAATAAATGAAATTCATACTTATATACAGAATAGCACAAAGCTTTTTTCCCCCTCCCATAATTGCACCATCCTCTGTTATCAGTGACAGCACAACAGGAAGAGAATCGTACATTCCTAGGGAACGGTAGCCTGTGCTATAAAAAGTATTCACACATTCGTCCACTGTGGCATCCAAACCCTGCCAGCATGGGAAAGGGGTGCGTGTGTCACACATGCCCAACTGTAAATGACTTGAGAAGCATTTCAAGGCCAGAGTTTGTCATTCATAAAAATTCACTCAAAATTTCATATTCAAAGCTATTTGACTAGTGAATATTTTAACTATTAATGTTCCAGTCAGTCCAAATGCAACAGCAAATTCTTTAGTGGCTGCCTTGGATCTGTACCAGACAGGCATGATAGAAACAAATTATTTCTTCTCATCCCTGAACACCTCCTTTCTGAATATTACGCATGGCTTCCCCCTTCATTCCACCCACAAGAAGCTCCCTCCATAGAAGCACTTAGTGATGGTACTTGTGAGCCACCCAATAGGCAATGTTCTCAGTCTAAATAGGTAAAAAGCTACACTGTCCATTCCCGCTCCATGTGGACTAATTATCTGAGAACCAAACAAGGAAGCATGATTGCCCAACTGGGCGACAAGACACAAGAGCAGTGTAAAGAACACCATTCTCCCTTATGGACCATATGTTATGGATGCATCCTCAGCTCCTACGCAAATGAAAATACAGCCCCTAAGACTGTATTTTCTAGCCTGAGACTCTGACACTAAAACCAAGATGAGACCACAGACACTCTGACAACCCAACTGTGACTCTAACCGTGTGCTGAGGAAGGAGCACTCCTGTACACGCCCACTTTATTTCTAATACATCTAACTTTACAAGGTTGACAGGGGCAAGCTGCTACATTCTCGCAAATGGGCCTGTTTCATCAGTGTGCATTTCTGCTGAGAGTTCTTAGGAAGGGGATCTGGGCTGGTGGCTCAGCCTAGTGTGCAAAGCGCTCGCCACGGAAGCTTAGGAACGCAGAGTGATGTGCACTTGTGATCCCAGCATTGGGGTGTGCAGACAGGACGATCCTCAGGGCTGAGCAGCAAACCCACCTAGCCTCATCAGTGAGCTCAGGCAAATCTATGGCCTCTGTCAAAAATCAAAAACAAACAAGGTGGCAGCATCTGAGGACCAACAGCAAGGTCACCAATGCCTCCTCTGCATGAACTGCCATGCACAGACACACAGAGACACATACATATGCACACACATACATACATCATACATACATACACACACACACACACACACACACACACATATATATATATATACAGGTGCACACACATACATATATACACATATATACAGACACACACACACATGCACTTCGAATGCAAGCTGGCTTACAGTGCTGTAGATCTAGGGTCTTGCTTGGTATAAGAAGTACTCTGCTCTTTTCCAAGCTTCCCTTACTCTTCCCATACAGGAGCTTCAGGCAATTGCTAGAGAACAGGATGCAGATGGGGCACTCTGCCTGCTCTCTCTTCCCTTCCTTAGTCATGAGCACCACTAATTGGGACAGGACAACAATCCCTAGACCACCTCCTAGACCGCATGGAACCTGAACTTCCTCTTCCGTCGCCCAGTAAGGCAGGATAAGCTACGTTCAGTCCTGCCATTCCCAGCATTATGTGAGAGTATAGGAAAGAAGGGCACGGGTTTTCCAGGCTAGGAAAAGGGTGCTGGGGGAGCGGTTCCTTAATCAGGGTCTGCTGACAGTTAAAGCTATGTATGCTGTATATGGCCCAATGAACACTGTATATGCTTGAGCCTCACATTCAATTCAAAGTTCTATCTTGCTACCAGGTATCATTATTTTTTATACATATAGGTTCTGGGGATAGTATGAGGATAGGCTAGACAGCAAGACTCAGGTAGATACAAAACTTCAAGTATTCCAGGTCCCCTAGGAGCAAGAATAAACCAACACCAACAAGTCTAACACTGACAATTCCAATTTAAAAATCTTCCTGGTTTTCTTGATGCCGAATACTAATAGGGCCAGCTGTCAAGAAGACATAGCCTACCCAACCCCGTTAAGCGGTATCGTCACACAAGAGTGCCAGACCCAAGAAGAGTTAGATGCCAAGCTCAAAGAGTGAGATAAGCTGCCGAGCATAGAACAAACTCCTGAAGTCCTCATGTGTCATGACAGACATATACACTACATGCACTCACACACAGACCTATGAGAGAAAGACCTCATATATAACATGTAAGATTTTAGAAAAATCAGACTATCTTCAACAGAGTATAAGGTAATCTATGGAGGTAGAAGGACCGTCTATGCAGCAAACATTTAAAATAGCCATTTCTGTGCTCCGTGAGCACTCACAGGGCACTTATCATTTGATCAGAGTGTAAGGGACATACAGAAACAGCTATCAGCCATCTCTGGATCCTTAACTACTTACTTACTTACTTACTTACTTACTTACTTACTTACTTACTTACTTACTTAACTACTTACTTACTTACTTACTTACTTAACTACTTACTTACTTACTTACTTAACTACTTACTTACTTACTTAACTACTTACTTACTTACTTAACTACTTACTTACTTACTTAACTACTTACTTACTTAC
>NC_034593.1:22458781-22466568 GCF_900095145.1 Mus pahari
ACTTACTTACTTAACTACTTACTTACTTACTTACTTACTTAACTACTTACTTACTTACTTACTTACTTACTTAACTACTTACTTACTTAACTACTTACTTACTTACTTAACTACTTACTTACTTACTTAACTACTTACTTACTTACTTAACTACTTACTTACTTAACTACTTACTTACTTTCTTACTTAACTTACTTACTTAACTACTTACTTACTTTCTTACTTAACTACTTACTTACTTAACTACTTACTTACTTACTTAACTACTTACTTACTTACTTACTTACTTACTTACTTACTTACTTAACTACTTACTTACTTACTTAGCTACCTATCAAGCTGCCCCTACAATTACCGCAGAATGGAAACAGCCTGGCACCATAGACCACAGAGAGAACAGAAGAGAGGCGGGTTGGGGGCTATAAAACAATAAAACGTGTATAAGAAGAGATGTGGGGATATGCAGTGGTGTCTTTTGGAGGAAGGCTTGCTATCCAGCTGGATTCATTTGTCATGATTTGAGGTGGGATTTACAGACTTTCTTTATGACACAGCAAGCAGATCATATAGATTTTACTAGAATGGATTGGTTAGCACAGCAGACTCATTCATAAGAAGGCGATGTGCCCGGGAGCTCCCGAAGCACTCTGGTCTTAGGTACCCAAGGCTAACCTCTGCTTTGAGGTGTTTGTGCCTGTTTGTTTTATAGAGACGGGATCTGCTTAGGAAGCACAAGCGGGCCTCAAACTGTGAGTTACAAACAATCGGCCACCACAATTGGCTCCTTTGAAGTATTAATCTGTCTCTCTCTATGCCCTACATCCCTGGCCCACTCTCCTTTACACAAACACATACACATACACACACACACACACACACACACTCACTGATCACTTTTTAATCTCAGAATGATAGTATAAATTTGGTGTCTGGAATGGTCTCTGGGTGAGGCCACAGAAACTCCCCTATACACCTTAAAACATCTTCTTTGACCACTGTTCCATTACCAGCTTCAAGAGCAGCTAAGGGGCCAGTGTGTACTCTCTGGGTAAAGAACTGATATGCACTGAGCTGGAGAGTCTCGGGAGCAGTCACAGTAAGGAAGCATTCATTGCCTTCTGCCCAAGAGGTGTGGAAATGAGCTAGGCAAATCTACTTTAGGACTCAGTATTTGAATCAAAGAAGCACCCAGCACACAGGACTGACCCACAGGAGCCCCACTGTCCTTGTGACCATCGACCTCTTCATGCACACACAGCTCCCCAAAGTCCCCTCTTCTATGTTACTCTTTACCTAGACGTCCAGCTCTGAGAATCTGGGAGCAACCACAGGCCCTCACAACCTCTCCCCTTAACCACACAGCAAAACACTAAAGCCACAAGTGCTTCTGTGCCCAACCTTCTGTTCTGAACGAAAGGGACAGCCGCCACGTGAGCCCTTGTGGTTCACAGCCATTCTCCTAGGAGGCCAAATCCCTGGTGCACTGCTGGCCAGGCTATGCCAGTCGGAGTTAGCTCCTGAGCTGCTGGGCAAGAGTGGGGAAAGGGCATTCTAGAGATGAAAGGAGCAGATCCTCATGGCTATAATTAACTCCTTTGAAGAAACGTAGTTTGCAATCATCTCAAACAGGTATGCCAGTCTCTCCATCTCTCCAGGCATTTGGTTTGATACTTTTTCTTCTTTCTTTGCCTGCCTTCCTCCAAGTCGAAAAAGGTATTTTGGCACTAGCCTATTCTATGAAACATAAAAAGCCAAATTCATGAAAAACCTGACTTGCAGGCAAGAACTGCTGATCCATCTCCAGAGGCCAGAGGAGCAACTACATACTAAGAAGAGCGTCCTTCACAAAAGCCAAGGCCCTCATCACTGCTGGGAGTCCTTACGTCTGTGAACCTGGCCTTCAAATTAGTAACAAAATGTCCTGATCCTCACTCAGTGGGCCAATGACCCACATTTCCTTACATTAATTCAAGATGTGAGTTGGCAGCACAGTACACAGATCCGTTTCAGATGACAAGAGAAAGAACAAGAGGAGGGTTCCACCCGGACGGAGCAAAGCAAGGCCAGCAGAGCTCAGGAGGGGCCAAGGCACATTAAGGGAGATGAACAGCCAGACAACCACAGCCAAGCAAAGGCTCGGGCCCCCTCCCTCAGCTCCCCCACCCATGGAAGGAGCAATGTCCTGATGTCTAGACTAGGACATTGAGGGGACAATTAAGAATTTGCATGTTTGATGCACGTGCATGTGTGTGTGCATGTCCAAGGGTATAGGTTCACAGGTCACAAGTGCATGCATGCATGTGTGTGTACGGGGGCTCTTGATTGAGTCAAGGTTTTCTTACTAAATTTTTGGCTTGCAAACTGTAGCTCGTCTCTCTAGCCAGGGCAGTTAACCTTCTTCTGTCTCCCCACCCCATAAATGCACTTTCTAAACCCTTGGAACACAGGGAACTAAAAGGAACTTGCAAGAAACCTCCAAGTTGGTGCTCCAAAGTCAATAATGTCAAGTTCCAGTCCACAGATTCCGTAGAGCTAGTATCTTTTCCATTAAAAACAGATTAACTAGGCATTATCAGACAAGCTAAATACCATGGAAATGTATGCTTGTTCTGTAGTCTAAAGAAGAGATTGCTATGGGCTCACTGGAAAATTCACAGCTTGATTCAGATTTTATGAAAGATTCCTTCTTTACTGAAAATACCAGGTGAAGCCAAGTGACATCATCGTGCATGTCTGTAATCCCAACTGCTTAGGAGACCAAGGCAGGTGAACGGTCCACACAGGGCTACAGCATTTCACAAACAAACAAACAAAACAGTTTCTGATGGTGAGACTAGCACAGGGCAACCTTCTGAAAACTATGAATGTTATATGAGAAAAATGTTGTAGCTGCCTAACGCTTAAAGTGGCTTTTCTAAGGGTTCACTTGTAAACTGTGAAATCATCAGAAGCTGGGGATAGGGATTGTGCTGTTGGGGGGCAGGGCGGATGTACTGTTGGGGGAGAGCTGATGAAGTGGGGGAGGGCTGTGCTGATGAAGTGGGGAAGGGCTGTGCTGATGAAGTGGGGGAGGGCTGTGCTGATGAAGTGGGGGAGGGCTGTGCTGATGAAGTGGGGGAGGGCTGTGCTGATGAAGTGGGGAAGGGCTGTGCTGATGAAGTGGGGAAGGGCTGTGCTGATGAAGTGGGGGAGGGCTGTGCTGATGAAGTGGGGAAGGGCTGTGCTGATGAAGTGGGGNTGGGGAAGGGCTGTGCTGATGAAGTGGGGGAGGGCTGTGCTGATGAAGTGGGGAAGGGCTGTGCTGATGAAGTGGGGGAGGGCTGTGCTGATGAAATGGGGGAGGGCTGTGCTGATGAAATGGAGGAGGGCTGTGCTAATGAAGTGGGGGAGGGCTGTGCTGATGAAGTGGGGGAGGGCTGTGCTGATGAAGTGAAGTGGAGGAGGGCTGAGCTGTTGGAGCTGGGGAGGGTTGTGGTAGAGAAGTTAGGGAGGCTATTAAGAAATTACTATACTGGGTACTTTCTTTAGATGACTGAGGTTTTACAAGGGGTTGCAAGACTGGCTTCTAATTCACTTCTAAGAGAAAAGCAAAACCTAATAAAACTTAAGTTATGACAGGCATTTGTGCAGCTGATTTATGTGTTTACGTTGTATTTGTAGTAAAAAAAAAAAATGAGGAAAGAAATCAAAATCTGACACAGAATCATATGGCGGCGGGGCGGCGAGTAAAGAAAAGGCTGCACACGAGCGCCTCCCCCTTGAGGTGGTCACTACGTACACTGCTGTCAGTCACAAGGATTGACAGCTTCCAAAGAGCACACTTCCTTCCTTCCTTCTCTTTATGAGCAAGCCTCAGAAAGAAGAGGGCCAGCAAACCAGCAAGGCAGCGGGTGTAAGCAGTCCTCCGTAGATGCTCTGTCAAACACCATCTGACACCCATTTCCCTCATCCTTTCTCTACCTCATCCTGGGTTTCTGTTTGTTTCGTTTTTTTTTGGTTTTTGAGACAGGGTTTCTCTGAGTAGCTCTAGCTGTCCTGGAATGCACTCTGTAGACCAAGCTGGCTTCAAAGTCACAGAGATGTACCTACTTCTGCCTCCTGGGTGCTGAGATTAAAGGCATGAGCCACCACCAGGCTCAAACACTGGTTTTGAAAAGTAAACCTTTGTCTCCTAATTCTGAACCTAGAAACTCTGAAGCTGTCAGCACTGCTATCCAGCCTTTACAGCAAAGCTAACCTGGACTGATTGATTGATTGATTGATTGATTGACTGGATTTAGTTTTTATGCATGAGTGTTTTGCTTAAACGTACGTCTGTGTACCACATGTGTGCCTAAGGCTTGAGGAGGTCAGAAGAAGACATCAGGTCCCCTGCAACTGGGTTTTGGATGGTTATGAGCCAACATGTGGTTGCTAGGAATCAAAATGGGGTCTTCTGCAAGCACAGGTGCTCTTAATCTCTGAGCCATCTCTCCAGTCCCCTAACCAGGGCTTTTAATACAACAACTATGGAAACAGCAACAGAATTCATAGAGGGAAGGTACTAAAACAACACGGAAACACATCAAAATCTCCATTTAAAATCCTAAGAAGATCTGCTCATCCACGTACGTACACACACACACACACACACACACACACACACATGCACGCACGCACAGCTGTCTTGCCCACTTCCCGAATCTTTTCCCAGGAGCGCTGCACTGTATCAACACAGTGGCCACTGTGAGCCTGAGGCAGGGACACAGACATTAGACACAAAAGCCCAGGGGTGTTACGGAAATTTCCTTACACTAAATGGTTCCTGCACACTTTCCATGAACGTGAGGAAAGGTACCTGGCACAGGTAAATCCTCCCCTTAGCTGTTTTAGAAACCAAATTAAATAGTTAGAGGGGAAAAAGATATGAAAAAACAGAGGAGGAAGAGTAATTGTTAACTGAGTTTTTGCCATGCTCCACTGTGAAAACAGCTCAAAAGGGCCAGCTTAGGAGGGAGGGGGAGGAGGGAGGAGGGGGAGGGGGAGGGAAGGGTAGAAAGGAGGGAGAGTGGAGGAGGAAGGGACCAGATGGGGAGGCTGTCACAACACTCACTACTAGAAAATGTAAGTTTTAATCTGGAGTTAATCAGTAATTGACTCTAAAGTTGAACAATTAATTCTGTGTTTTATAAAGTAGCAGAATTAGAGATGAGCCCTCACGCTCCTTTCTGTTCTTAAGAGATTATGTTTTAGCACCAATTCCCTGCCATGGTTACACTCACTACAGATTAAACTAAAGCTAGAATCAAACCAGAGCCTGTGAAGCCTTAACTGTCTTACGTGTTTGGGAGTGGCTTCGGCCTCCTTATTAAAGAGAGGAAGAACTTCAGTCGAAGGATGAGAACCAAAACACACGTTGTGCTGGCAGCTGCTGTGTTTCTATGCCAATGAAATCTAATTTTACAGCTGAGTTCTACCCTGTGGAGGAAAGACACTTGCCATGGCTTGCCACCTGAATGAAGGAAAGGGAGGTGATAATTGCTCATGCAGAAAACCCTCTTGAGACATGAGCAGTACGGAGAGGTATGTGCCCAGCTGGTTGGTTGAGGCACGCATAGTCTGGAATTTGCCTTCTTGTCTGATATGTGTTCATTAGTGAAGTCAAATCACAGCCGTCTGGAAAAAAAAAATCTTAAGCTTAAAAATATTCTAGCTTTTTGCATTCAATTAGAAGCACGGGAGCTTTGACAGAAATCCTGTGGAATAGAGTTCTTTCCATTAAAAATAGAACTATAGCAGAAACAAATGAATGGCGAGTCCCTGAGAACTGCCCATCCTGCTCTGGAGAGAAAGGGAAGGGAACTAAGTCACTGGCTGTGCAGGCCTGTCATCAACACTTGACACTCGCAGATCCATAGGTGTGGGCTGAGGACAGAACCTCGCATGCTCATGGCCTAGCTCCGCCCCTGGACACCTGACGGGTCAGGACAGTGTTCACAGACGCTTTTCTCCTTGTAACCTGGCTTTGAATATACTTTTAAGTGGCTTTGCTGAAGTCATTCACAGTGCAGTCATGGCAGAACACCCAGAGTTACTTAGGGAAAGTACTATTTTCAGGAGGGAAAAAAGTCCAAATATAAGACTCCATGAATATACAGAGGTTTCTTTCATAGCACGCCCCACACACCAAACTTTTACAGAAAAAAAAAAAAGGAAAGAATTACATCACTATATTATATATACACAATCTCTAGACCCCAAATCCATACCTCAGTTCTGCGAATAGTAACCAAAAGAGGAAAGGGGCTTGTCGACAGAAAGAGCTTACCAAGGGTTTGTTTGTTTAGTTCATTGTTTTTGAATAGTATTTAAGGAAGGCTGCTGACAGAATCAGACATTTTTACTGGAATACTTGGATTCCAGGTCCCTTCATACCACAGTACCTCTCACACCCCGCCTGGACATCCCAAGGATGGCAGGCCTAGCATCCTAAGAAAACATTCCAGAACGATGAGCCCTGCTCACATGCAGCCAGGATGACTGTAACTGCAATTGTGTATTTTCTATAAGTGAGATGTGGAATTTCATGTATATTTCCTTCTACTCTTTCCCATGGGACAGTATAAGGAAAGTCAGACAGGATCAGTCTGGCCACCGTGAACGCCTGCTATGGTGTCAGGCAGCCTGCAGGCACAGCATGCCGGCACCCTGGAAGCACTTCGGCAGGCCCTGCTGCAGTTCAGGTGTCTGAGTACTTCTGCAGAGGTTCCCTGACTCTCAGTCTCTCTGCCTACAGAATAAGTCATTGGTTCTTGAACACATGACTTCTAGATCATGTCATACAACCAACCTGCATTTTTATATCTCTACTTAGAGGTCTAGTATGAATGAAGCTCACATGTAAAGTATCTCAACGCCTGCCTGGGTACTAACAACTAAGCACAGCACCCTTTATCGTGGAAGGGAGGGGGCCTTGTGAGCACAATCAATGCGTTGCTTTCTGGAAGGGTCTGCAGGAGTTCTGAGCATAATTCTATCAAGCCTCACGACATTCATGTGAACTGTCAGCACAACTTCCATGACATCTAGGTCTCTGCCCAGGAGAAGCAGGTAAGTGCAGACGACCGCAGTGAGCCAGGGCTCCTGGTGAGCTCTCGGAGATCATGGACTCTCAGCACAGAACAAACCTGGATGAGTGGACAGCAAGATGGCCAGGCTGGTGGGTCTGATGGTTAGATGAAATGACCACAAAGACCAAACCCAGAAGAGCAGCAAGGGTAAATTCCACAGGGACCCTAAGAGCGCCACGCCTCATCTCCCAGGTGCACCCCACACCTTCTACACTGGCAAATGGCTTTCAGGCTTCAGTGAAGCCTTACCAAGACAGAGAGCTCATAACTTAAGGGCACATCTTAAGATAGATACCTTGAGGAAAGTTAAGTTACTCCATCATCCAATCTCTTAGCCCAGATGGCAAAGACTTAGAACAGAGGATGGAGAGGGAACTCCGTGGTAAAGGTACCTGCTTTTACCTCAAGTCAATCCCTGCAACCAACATGGGGAAGGAGAGGACCAAATCTAACCTCTGGAACATACTCACACTCATATACACACATTCACACACACTGTAACATTCATACACACACAATCACACACTGTAACATATATACACACATACACACACAATCACACACACACTATAACATAGATACACACACTCATACACACACAATCACACACACTGTAACATACATACTCACACTCATACACACACAATCACACACACTGTAACATACATACTCACACTC
>NC_034593.1:22466658-22483920 GCF_900095145.1 Mus pahari
TACATACTCACACTCATACACACACAATCACACACACTGTAACATACATACTCACACTCATACACACACAATCACACACACTGTAACATACATACACATACTCATATACATACAACCACATATTCTGTAACATACACACACATACAAGAAAGTGTAACAAGATATTTAAAAAGCTTAAGAGCAGGAAAAAAAGGCAGAAATAAAATATAAAGAGCTAACGTGGCCCCCTGGTGACAGGAGGTGTGTCATCATCAAACACAGAAGCGAAATGACTTTTCAGGAGAGGGCAGCTCTGCAAGTCACAGACTGCTGGGGAGTTCCTCAGAGTGAGCTTTGCTGCGGCAGTTTTTTAAGACTGCCATTTTTAAGGCTTTCTATCAAATATGTAGAAAAACCTTGAACACTTCTTTCTGAAAGAAACAAAATAACATACTAACCATGTTCCAAAAGCACTTGGCCAAAAAAGCAACTCACACACCAGTGCACCTGACCAAAGATAATCAGACACTGCCTAACAAATACCGCTGTGCGCCAGGCCCTGCTGCCGGAGTCTAAAATAAAGGCACGGGGTAACCGGCGTTGTGGTGAAACACTATACGGGATTAGGTAGGCACAAATCCACACTAGACACTTCTGGCCAAACTCCGCACATGTCCGCAGACCTCCACTCTGTCTAAGGCCTTTCATCTCTAAGCCCCATTGTCTAAATTTGGCTCCCCAGCTGTGGCTTCTTTACTATCTTTGAAATCTGGCAAGTGCTGAAAAGGTGAATATCTTCAGAACATGGCCCAGCCTTAATCTTCGTTTTAAAATAATATTTATTATTTGTGATCATGTGGGGGTGTGTATATCTATGTGCAGGTATGTGCACATGAGTACTGGTGCCCATGAATTTTGGATCTTCTGGAATAGGAGGTTGTAAGCCACTCCCCACCTGTGCTGGGACTTGAACTTGGGTCCACTTCAAGAGCACAGTGTACTCTTGACCACTGAAGCATCTCTCCAGCACCACAGAAAATAGTTTTCAGTGGGGCCCAACTTCAGCCCCACCTGGTAAATGTATCATCGCTCATCCATCATCACCGAGGCTTCTTTTTGCAGCAGATAGAAGCTACTGCAGAGATCCACACCTTGTCAAACTGGGGTGTCTGTGGAGTGCTCAAACACAGTTGGCCCATGTGCAATGCAAACTCTGGCTCCCTATGCCCCTATTATCAGACTCACGCTCTCCATTAAAAGCAAAGATCAACATCACCAAAGTCCAGACAACCAATCCTGTGTGTTTGTGCCTAGGTGAGAATCCTTCCTGCTCTGTCCACTGCACCCTTGCCAGATGCTCACTTAAGCCCGTCTGAAATGTTGCAACAATTTTATTAAGAATTCTCTAGGCATATATATCCCAAGTCTCAAGCACAGAGAGAATGATCAGGAAGACATTCACTTCCTAAAGCAGTGAGCTAGCGACATTCACCACAGCAAACAGACTCGCATTCAGCAGATGCACTGTGGACCAGAGACTTCCCTTTCATTTTTAAAAATAGATTTAACAGGCATATTAATTTTCCACTGGCCACTATAAATAAGTGAAACTCCGAAATCTCTGTCTTTGTAAGGGGTTTCTCGCCAGGCACTGTTGCCTGACCCGCAGTGGAGTGCAATATCTACATTGCCCAGAGGCCGCAGAGTGAGCTGTGGGAACCTTGCTCACAGATCTCCCATTCAAAGGACCTCCACAATAGGTACTCACACAGGAAGCAGGCCCCGGCACAGAACACCTCTGCAGTTCCAGAGAACTTTCCAAGGTCACCAGGATGGTGAGCCACTCCAAATGCCATGTTCACAGGCCCTGGCTGCCTACGCGGTTAAGCCAACAAAGCTACTGTTGTTCACTGCAGTTCTCTGGAATCCCTCCCAAGGTGAAAGCAAAACTGTCAAAGGTCCCATTCCCTTTTTCTAGATAAATCTCTCAAGGCATCGTTCTGCTTAATTAATATGCACATAGACAGACAGACAGACAGACACACACACACACACACACACAGAGACCGAGGCTTGATCCCAGACCGGAGCCTCGTCAGTGAGTAGGCCACTGAGACAGAGTCACCAGCCTCCGAGGAGGAACACTCGAGGCCATCTCTGGCTTGCACAGGCATGGGCACACAAACACGCAGATTTTTCAATGAAATTTAATTTAGAAAATTAAAGCCCTAAGCCCATGAAATTATGTTCTCAAATGCAATAAAATAGAGCACTCTCAAGTGCACGTGTGTGTGCTCACATGTACACACGTGTGCATTCATCCATGTGGAGACCAGAAGACAGCCTAAGGTTTCCCTCTTTGGTGCAATCCACTTTTTTTTTTTTTTTTTTTTTTTTGACTCAAGGCTGACTGGCCTTGACTGACTGGCCTGGGTGGCCCACCCAATGCTCCACCTACTTCTCCCTCCTAGGCCTGGGGTTGCAGGCCTGCCCAGCACATCCCTATAGTCAGTTCCAGAGCTCAAACTCTGCTTCACGTGTTTGCGTGCCATCTCCGCAGCCCAGCAATCCTACCTCCCGCTCGCTGCCTTTGGAAAGCCGCTGTGCAACAGGAGGAAAGCAAGCCAGGGATGTCCGGAGGAGGTGGTGCTCGGAGTGTAACGCTCAGGAAAATGCAGTCAGATTATATACATTATTTAAACACCGCACTGAAATAGACCCAAACTGTTCACAAGCTCACCTACTGGCTAATGTGGCAATAAATGAGTTATGGGTTTCCTTTTCTACTTATATGTTTAAAATAATCTATAATGAGCATCTATAATTTATATAATGATAAAAATTAACTTTTAAAAACCCACATAACTCAATTACTTTCTACCATGTGAGTGCTGGAATTTTAGTAAGGAAATACTCTGAAGCTACCATAGAACAACAACAACAAAAAAACACTTGACAGAGCTCACCTAGGTTTATCCAGATCTCACATAACTAATTGCCACCATTCCACTCTGCCTGTGGGACAGACAATGGCAGAACCTCTGTGGTTAAGTAAGAGTTTGGTAACATTCACAAAGGCTGCCCTTGGGTCATCTTGCTGAGTAAGCCAACATTAGGCATGCTCACCCGGACCAACCCAAACAGCTAAACTGGAGGCTCGGGTGGGGCCTGTTCCCTAGGGTTACTTTTTTTAGATAACCTGCTCCATAAAAGCCTCCTCTTTTTGCCAAAATAAATCAGACTTTCTGGGTGGAGTGCACCCTGCCAATCAAGTGAGAACCAGCTAGGATAAGCCTAAGAATAGAATCTGTTACATACTTTAGCTGAGGCAACTCTGTCCGCCTAGAACTTGCACAAAAGAAAAGCTCTGGGGGAGAGATGTGCTGGGTAGGCCTAGACTGCCAAGGCTGAAGAAGCCACTACCCACTCCTATCTCTGCCGACTCACCCCACTCCACCAGCCCTCTCAAAACCTCGTGAAAATATTCATCCCACACTTTAGTCCATGTTCCCATACACTGTAACATCGAATAGAGGTTCACACTTAAAATATTGGAAATTATGAAGTGAGTCATAACTGCTCACAATCACACACTCCGAAGCAGCATGGCTGAAATGGTGTGAGCATGCCAGTTGTGTGTGTGTGTGTGTGTTCTGTGCACACTAGTGTGTGGACACATTGCCCGCGCATGTACACAAGCATGTAGAGACGAAAACAAGGTGTCTGCGCCTTCCTCTATTGCTCTCTCCCTTGCCACCCAGATAAAGGGCTCTCACTGAACCTGAACCTGGCCTTTTTGACTACACTGGCTGGCCAGCAAGGTCTCTGGATTGGCTTGTCTCCAGCCCCCAGCCCTGAGGTTACAGGCCCATGTATCCACATCCGTCTTTTTACATGGGTGCGCGGACTCGAACTAAGGGTCTTACGGTTGCCAGGTAAGTGTTCTTACCCAGTGAGACAGCTCTCAACTCCTGTCTCTTGTCTTTGATGCTTATGTTAACTTTGAAGACTAAGACTGGAGATAGAGCTCAGCTGATGGAGTGTTTGCCCAGCAGGAACAAAGCCCTGGGTATACCCTTTGCTCAATATAAAACAAACGAGGTGGTGCACGCCTACAGTCCTAGCACTCAGGAACAGAAGTATGATCAACTCAAGGTCATCCTTGGCTACATACTGAGTTTGAGGACTAAAAGAGATCCTGTCATTCATAAATAAATAAATAAATAAATAAATAACCTAAGGAAGGACTGGTTCCTAATCTTGGCAGAAAGATGGGAGAGGAAACTAGGAAAAAGAGATGTGTACTGGTTAGCCCCATGTGCACTTGAAAGTATGTTTGTTTTCTTTGGAAAAGATATTCCACTGGACTGACATACCACTCAGATGCATGCAGCTCTTAAACAGAATTATGAATGAACTCTATGAATTAATTAGACTACAATTATGCATCTATGTCTGCCATGTATGCAAGTTTTCTAGAAAGCCAAAAAAGTTCATTCGAAACCTCCCTAGAGCAACATAAGCACATGTCTTCCTTACTGCTGTTCACACCTCCTTCACATCTAGCACATACCAGCAATCAACATCAACACAAGGATCCTTGGCCCCAAACACTTAACCTTGGGCAATGAGGTAGAACCCTGCCAGTAAAATTCTTAATAGAGAACCAGGCTGGCAAAATGTATGGCATGACTCCAAATACCTTATGGGTATAAAAGTAAACGGCCAAGCACGACCTGGAAGCTGGGAGGTACTTCATCCATGCAAGCAAACACCATGGCAACTGGAAAGGATATAGAAAGGAATCTGTAATCATGGCACAGCCATTCGGAGATGGATGGGTTAGCAGAAGGAAGCCCAGGCTGTCATCCTATTTGTGTGAAAAGGAGTGATTATCATATGTTAACGTTCTCCTGGACTGGTATAGGATACTAGGGAGGTGACTACATACTATGGTTCCATCAGATCAGAGGCAGAAGTACAGGGTCACAGGGTGTCCCCGTTGCCTGAACCCCAGGAAATCCTGTCAAGAAGGCTAGGGGGTAGACGAGAGAAAAAAATCGGGAGGGGGCAGGGGACAAAGGAAAGCAGGGAAAGGCGAGGTGACATGTTCACACTAAGGAGGTGAAGTGAAGCGTTTGCCTTTTTTAATGCTGTCCATTTTCCTCCTGGCAACACCGGGGAGCCCAGGGCCTCAACATGCTAGAGGAGCCCTCTCGCACTGAGCCAGACTCTCAGGCTTCTTTTTACTTTTAATTTCGGAACGAGGTCTCACTCAGTAGCCCTGGCTAAGGTTGAACTCACATAGCCAAGGCAGGCCTTGAATTTGTGAACCTCTTGCCTCAATGTCCCGAATAGCTGGACACACAGCCCAGCTTTGCCAGGTCCAGCTTTAAATTGAAAAAAAGAAAAAAAAAAAAAAAAGTTGGGGGTAGGCTTAGTAATTAATTAAGAGCACTTATTGTTGCAAAGGCTCTGGGTTTGATTCCCAGCAACTACATCATCCCCTCAGACACCAGGCCTCGAATGTGGTGCACAGACACACACGCAGGCAAAGCACTGATACGCATAAAATAATAAAAATCTACATTTTTTAAAAAAATAATAATAAAATAAAAATTTTAATGTTTTAAATGTCGCTTTGTTAGGAAGGGGAAAGAAGACACAGTTCCTTGCAGGGAACAATCTGAGAAACAAACTGTTCATCACACACCTTTGTGGTTTGCCATTCATGCAAACTCAGTTGGTACCTCAGCTTTACATAGTACAGGAACAAATCTGGACTGACTGTTGCAGGCAATAGAGACACAATGGCAATGGTTGTTTCCCTGTTACTTTTACTTTTTTTGTCATCTGAGAGGGCACACATGTGTCCTGGCGTGTACGTGCAGGTCAGGGATGCGTCCTCACCTTGTTCGAGACAAGCTCTCCTGTTCCCAGTTTGCATATGCAGTCTTATTGGCTGGCTTCAGGAGAACCTCTAGCTCTACCTCCCATGTCAGCACCTAACACTGGGTTACGGCTGCATGCCGGCACATCTAGCCTTCCATGGGCTCTAGGGGCTCAAACTCAGGGCCTTGTGTTTTCTCTACAAGCACCTTACCCACAAAACCACATCCCGCCAAGCATGTTTGTAACATGTCTCACCAAAGCTTACCTAGCCACAAAACAGGGATGAAAAGATTAAAATCTATATCCCTGCCCATGACGCTGGCCATGCATTGAGCTTCAAGACTAGACACTGCTCTGAGAGTGCTTGAGTCGGAGGCAAAAGAGAAGGCCTGGCACACAAGGACATGATGGCACTGTAATAAGCGGGCCATGAAGGCCCAGCACACAGGATGCTATAGTAACCTTGTAAGAGGTCAGTGAAGGTACTTCACTTAGCTTTTTATCTTTTCTTCAGTGAACTGACCTGAGCTTAGTGCAAAGTGTTACTTTACAACCTTTTAAAATATTTTTAAGTTTCAACTCTTTGGTCCCATACAAACAACACAAGCCTATTAGCAGCTATATAAAAGCCATGCTGGAAGCCTAGCTCAACAGTAGCCTTTTGCTAATACTGGCCTGGACCTAGGTTCAATCTCTGGCTCTACAACTAACAGAACAATGTTTGCTTTCTTCACATCCCTATTCTCTAAGTCTTGTTCTACTTTAAAATTCCCTGAACATAACTGTCTTGTTCATAGTCACAAGGTACCCACTTGTTACCACTGAGTCAGCACTTCTTCTTGTCGTGGAGTTTTTTGTTAAAATCTAGCTCACAAGCACATCAGCCTAGGCTCACAGAACACCTGGGTCAACGCCATCACCATCATCTACTTCTACGTCTTTCCACTGGGGCATGGGAACCTTCGGAGAAGTGACACGCCTGAACAACTCTGGAGGTATCCTGTGGGTCTGTTTATGTCTCGTTAACATGGAATGTACGATGGGATGCTGAGGGCCGAGGGGTCTCTGGGCAATAGCAATTATTCAGTTCCCTTGAATCATGTGGGACCCACATACATAATCCCAGAGGTAAAGTCATCTTGTCAAATGTTCTGGGGACAGATGAGAAGAGCGAACATCTGAGGAAAGACAATCCCATCACAAAAACATCCCACAAATGCCAGTGCAGAACCATACACAGGCTGTGATAGCCCACTTCTCACACAGCCCGCCCACCCACCTCCCACACAGAGCCCACTCCTCACACAGCCCATCTCCCCACCTAATCAACCCACAAAGCCTACCTTATAACACAGCCCAGCTTCCCACAATGCCTACCTCCCCACAGAGCCCACCTCCCCACAGCAGTTGGTGAGACAGCTCACTGGGAAAGCTGCAGGTATAAGAAAACTCTGCCCTCGTTTTACTGAACAGCCAGAAAGACCACCAGGCAAGGACCATGAGGTTTGTGAGCCCCCCAAGGAACTACTTTAAGTTTCGAAATATACCACAAAATCCAGTCTAAAAAGGAATTCCACAAATTTCACTTCTGACTCAGACTTGCAGAACATATAAACATCCCCCATATACCAGAGCTTCAAAATATCATAGCCCAGATTTTTTTATATAGCACATCCTTCAGTTAGTTATCCCAGGATTTCCTTTCTCAAATAGTAAAGGTACTTCCATGGAATAACAGGAAGATGGGAACAGCCGTGGTCAGAATTAGAACTGTGCCCAAGTCCTGAACACAGAAACTGCTGGGTAGTTTTAAGCCACTTGTTGAGCAGTACCGTGCTCTGAAGAAGCCTGTCAACTCTGTTCCTCGTCCCACTGACTCCAGGACCCATGCAGCACCCTGCTCTGAAGCCAATCAGATTCTGCATCCACACTCTGCGAGCGCATGGGACCCGTTATCCTATCTACTGCCTCTCTATCCTTCCCCTTTGCTTCACTTTGCCCAGAAAACCATGGGTCGGATAACTCCAGACCATTCCTTCCACTGAGCTCCACACACACACTGAGCAGGAGGAAGTCAGAAGAATGTTGAGGGGACAGTTCCACAAAACAACCCCTGTAAGTTTATGGCCAGTCTGGTCTACACAGTGGGCTTCAAATTAGCCAGAGCTACACAGAAAGACCATCTCAAAACACACACACACACACACACACACACACACACTTGTGTGTATATACATATATGTATGTATATATACACACAAATTTGACATTATTGAATATTTAAATATATTTCCTACTAATGAAAACAAACTTTTTGAAGACACTAATGGCTACTTACTAAATTTCAGCTATAAATATGCTTTCTTATATTTTTCAGCACCACAGCCACAAAATAAATATACATTTGTGCACCTACAAAATATGAAATGCACAAGTATGTACATAGTATACTGCACACTATAATACCCATTTCTAAATCGATTCTACAAATCTGATTTTATAATTTATAACTTGGGTTGAGGATCCCTTATCACAGATGACCAGGACCCTCTAGAGGGGTTTTTGAGTTTTGAATTTTCCATGAATTTTACTAGTTGAAAATCCCTAACCTGAAAATAGGAATCCAAAAATGTTTCAAAAATAATCTTTTGTTGTTGTTGTTGTTGTTGAGTATGAGATCAGAAGTCAGACAGCTACAGGTTCAAGAATAATTGAGATTTCCTAGCTGGGGCCACTTACCTGAGCGTTATAGGAAAACACCAATCAGAACACACTGGGTCTTCACACAGCTTCCCATTCTTAAACTAGTTTTGGTAATCTGAGAATTTAAAGGAAGCAGCAACCAAAATAACTGAGTGGAGCACGGCAGAAACTTTGAGCGGCCGACTAAAGCCCTATCTGCTACAGCTAGGACAGAGCAGGACTCACAGTGCTTGTCATTTAAAAGCAGAGCCTTCCTGGGCACTTCAGAAGAATGCTCTGGAATCCACCAGCCTCTGCCTAGTCCCGAGGTCAGCCCTATCCTGCAAAGGATCTCCCATACTTCTCATAGGCCAAGAAGACTTCTGAGATGAAAACATAGCTTAGTTGTGCATTTTCAGTACCCAGATCCTACAAAGAACAAGGCCACCGTGTCAGCTGAGTCCAGGCTATCAGTTCAGTTCACAGCCTCATCCTGCTGCGTGAGCAAGCAAAATGATACACAGCCCTGTGCTGGGAAATAAGGACACCTCTGCCTCTGTGATCCCACCAGGCATAATGCAAAGCTGCTTCCCAGCATGCACTGTTTGGTGACTGCCCTAGGTTTGCTTTTTCATGCCCAGACTCATTGATCTGGGGTTTGCCTAGAGTGCAATGTTGAGAAAGATTAACTGCCCCAGTTCAGTGGTCATTAGAGATGACTTGTCCAAGGTCATGAGATTAAAGAGCAACGAGATCCATGTCATCTTATCCTGTAGTGTGAAAACAACATCCATTTAATCACTCCTCCCTGGAGTCGACACAGGCACGCAATGCTGAACAAGTCACGCTCACAAACTCTCGGCCTCCACTTCAGATGATTTGACATTGAATCCATAAGTGCCTCAAAATGTTTCAAAGAAGCATCTGATAAAATGTAAAGTCTAGAACTGCAGCTGGGAAACATAGCTCAGTTGCTAGAGTGCTGGTCCAACTGTACAGAGCCCCGGGCTTCATCCTCAACATAAAACTGGGTATGGTAGTATATACTCCTGCTGTCAAAGGACTGGGGAAGAGGATCAGGAATTATCAGGGTTATCCTTGGGTATGGAGGGAGTTTAAAGCTAGCCTGGGCTACATGAGACCCTGTCTCTAAAAATTAGATAGATGATAGATTAGAGATAGATGATAGATAGACAGACACAAGAGCAACACCTATCTTGATAGAAAGAACTCGGCTAACAAACACCACATCTAAGATATGGCACACTAAAAACAGGGACACATATGAGTAATACATGTTGAAATCACACTTGCAACTCACGACCAAGAGATGAGATGGTTGACCTGCAAATTCATCCCCCCGTTGTTCAAACACCCTCTGTGAAGACCTCGGAAATCCAGTTTTGCACTATGAGTAGCTGTGCTTTCCAGCTAAGACGTCAAAGGACCCGGAAATAACTAATCCAAAATAGGATTCTCGAAAGTCTCAGACCTTGATTCCTTCATTGGCATCTTTGTTTTCAATGATCCAAGACACTCTCCTCGATTAAGACAGTGCTGTGCCTGTGATTACTCCGTGATATGTTCATACTGTGGAGGGTTTGATAAAACTCACACCAAGTTGTGTGTGGAACTGTGCTGCCTCTTCAATCAGCCAATGACTCACTACTGACCATCCAAGGAAAGCCTCCAGACGCCCGCACACGGCTGTACCACCCGACATCCTGCATCCTGTCTCCAACATCCCTCAGGAAATTCACTCATCCCTGATGAATTTCTACTGCTTTTTCTCCAGGGTTTAAGAAAATTCTGTGGCAAAACTTCTTGCCTCTAATCTCCTATCCTATTCGACATTTTTAAAGATAACGTCTGTGTATTCTTTATTCTTTTCTCTAACTTGGAAGCCAAAATCAGAAAAGATTAGTAATAATTTCCTCTAACCTAATTCTTACTTTAAGAGCACATAGGCTGAGTTAAAAAAAAAAAAAAACTCAAGAAATTAAAAATTCTATTTATACCTGTCTAATTCTGCATAATTTAATCCCCCAAACACCGTTCTCTCTGTCAGCGCCTGCTCTATTCCATAAGAAAGCTAATGTCCTCACCACTTAAGACCCTAAGTACCAATTGGCCACTGTATATATATCCTCACATGTGGATGAAGTAAATGAATAGAAAACATTCCTTTCTCCATCTTCAGTACAAACTTCTCGCCTTCAGCATCACCCACTTCATAGAACACCCCTAGCACAGACAGAGTCACGCAGTGCCAGCAGCTACTCTCCCGACAGTTATTTTTAAAATGCTTCTTAGCAATCAATTACACTTCTAAACATAATCATCAAGGAACGGGCTTCAGTAATCTCCCCAAATAAGAACTATATTTAAACTGAGAAGGCATTTCTCAGGGATTCCAACTGCATGCCATGTGGCCTGAATCGATCCACATGACACTGAAGAAGGCAAGCTTGAGGCCCAAGCTGAATCCAAGTTCTGCTCTGAAGGACTCCATTTCTCACACCTCAGTTTCTCTACAGTACTGACTATTTAATCCAGACGATGGACAGATTCCCTCCTACTCTGAGGACCTTGGAACTTGGTTCACCTGGAATTAGAATCACCAAGGAAGGAGAAACTCTCCCTAGACAGTACCTCAGTTAGCCACAGAAACACAGGCTCGCTGAACAGCCATTGCTCAGGTCCCACCTTGGAAGATTAGCATTTCTGAGCTGCCAGCTGTTCCTGGAACATGACAAGGCAGGCAGCTTCCTGGTTCTAAGTCCTTTACACACTTAGAGGAAAATGAAGGGCTGGGGGAGGGGAGGCGCAGCTGCAGGCGGAGGGCAGCACTCTGCTCCGGACTGACTCACTGCCCCTCCTACCTGCTCTCATTATTCTGAGGGAGGGGGTTCCTGATTTCCTTCATGTGATACAAGAAGCTGGTGAGCAAGGAACCCTTTAGCTTTTACAGCCCCTGGCAGACACCAGAGATTCCAAATCATACTTTCACATCAGCACTGCTGTTCTACCACAGGATGTGATTTCCCTTCTAGCACATTACTAATCGGCACTAATTTGAAAAACATAACTTCAGCATTTAAAATTTGCAATGGAAATTTTTAAAATCTTCTTTAATCAGCAGCCCCATTGGGATCATCTACACTGCTTCTTATTTTTCGGGGTCCAAAGGACAAGGAAAGGCCTCTCGTCTCCATCTAAGTCTACAAAGTTTGTTATTTTCCACACAACAAGTTATGATCTCTTTACAACATCCACTCCAATATAGACTCAGTCAAACTCCCCAAATGGTACCCCATTGTCTCTGCTGAGCACACCAGCTCCTGCAGGCAGAGTCCTACCATGGCTAAAGCCAAGAGTCAGTCAGCTGTACCTGAGGGGCAACAGTTCCCTGGGGAGCAGAGAGCCAGCCACAGCTAGGCTGGCAGCTTGGAACACAGCCACGTTAAGTGGGGTACCCTACCTACAAGCTGAAGGATAACCATTTCTTTCAACATTTTATCTTATGGACCCCCAAATAAAGACGCAATAATTATTTTCTCCATTCTGTCTGAATTCTATGCTAACTTAATCATATCACCCCTGAAAGTACTGTGGAAGAGATGTCAATATATACCCAGGTTCAAAGTAAGAAAACTGCCAGGAGGTAAGAGGCAGAGGCAGGTGGATCTCTGAGTTCGAGGCCAGCCTGGTCTACAGAGTGAGTTCCAGGACAGCCAGGGCTACACAGAGAAACCCTGTCTTGAAAACTAACAAAACAAAAAGATTAGGGAGAACAAACTAAAATGCATGCAGGTACACGGGACAAATGCCAAGGCACATCCAACAGGAAAAGGAACCCCAGTGGCGACCGAGTCAGCTGAGAGGTAAACGGTGGAAGTCCTGAACCCGTAACCTCAAAGCAGCAGCCTACACCGGGAATTACAGCACCACTCAACCCTGCTGAATAAACACTGTTCTCAAGTTCTAGTGTTACCTGAGAACACTCTGGGCAAGCAGGATCTGGAACAGTGTAAATCTCAATGTTTCTAATAAAATCTCAACTTTACAGAGATTATAAGAACATATAAAATACTACTAGCACATCACTTACATAATCCCTTCAAGTAAGAACTTTGCTCAATTTTCAGGTAAAGAGTCAAATAAAATAGGCTCTCTTGGCTAAGCCCATGATTAAATGAGCGTTTCATGAGGCTAAAGAGATTGTCGTATTGCTTTATTCACCCACTTATTATCAACATATAAGCTGTTTTTCTACCTCAGCATAGTTTGAAACTCCCCCACCTAACATACCCTAGGAATTGTTGCCATTTATACTGAAAGGAAAGTCAACTAACTCCAAATGTGAAGATTTCAAGGCAATAACAAATCTAACTGTTCTCCCTGATAAAGTTTCACTTTCTTAAGCAATTGTTTCTAATCTTTCACATTTTATAGCATGATTACAAAAGGAAAACACTGATTGTCTGACAAGAGATAGATGTTACATCTTTATGGCCTTCACAATGTGAGATATATATTTGCAATGTTATGCCTGGCTGTCAACCAATGTGGCCATGCCCTTTTAATGCCCAAACTCATTACCCATTCAGTCCACAGACAGAACACTGGGGCTGCCTGTCTCCTTTAGGTGACTCTCTTCCCCTTGCAACTGCCAGCAATCAAAACCCCAAACTCCAAAAGGATGGGGGGCTCAGTTATCTAAGACACAAACAAAGCAAGTGCTATGGCGTTCAAGTGCCTGCAAGGACCAACCCAGACAGTTCCGTCAACACCATCTCACCCTTCTCAAACATGGCTACAGAGAGACCATCTTCCACATTTAGTCATCTAATTAAACTATCACATGATGGCAAAAGGACACTTCCTCCAGTATTCCATAGTAAGCAGAGAGAGATGGGGACTGTGACACTCAGAGCAACTGCCCCTGCTGACCCCCACCGGCTCTGCACCTCCACTAACATGAAGGCAGGTCATAGAGCCAGGCCTCTCAGTTTCTCAAAAGAAAATGGAAATCTTTTCTATGAATTCTCTTAAGTACTTAAATGCCACTTCCATTTGTCCATAAACACCAATGAAGCCCCAAACCCAAACCAAATCTATACATTCCATCTTATCATTCCAGGTTATGACTTCCATCTCATAGAATGAGGTGAGGTGATCCGTGGTATTCGAAGACACCCAGTGACTTGCTCCAGGATGAGGGCGTGCTCTAAGACTGCTCTCTTCTCCTTGCAGCCCCACGTAGATGCAACACACTGACTTAAGGACTCACTGGACAAACAGCAGGACCCCTACTGTAGACCAGTGCTGGGACAGACACTGGAGAAAGGAGCATAGCCCATTCTATGGAGAGCAGATTCTAGTGTGAGGAAGCAATTAAAGTAATAAATACATTATATGTTATGCAAGAAAACAACATATAAGATTAAAAACCACACAGGGTGACTGGAATAGCCTCCCTCTTTTCTAAGATTAATTTTATTTGGGGAGTGAGGGACGTATGAATCCTATGGAGCTGGCGTTACAGGTGATTGGAAACCACCTGACATGGTTCAGGGAATCACTCTGCCTCACAAACTACAGAGGTTCCATGGCTCGGAGCAATAAGCACCTGCTTCATAAGCATGAAGACTGGGGTTCAGATACAAACACCCACATCAAAAGCCTGGCAGGAGCAGAGTGCCCCAACCTCAACCCCAAAGCATGGGGGTAGAGATGAGAGAGGCTGGATGGACTAGATAAGTCAGTGAGCTCCACACTCCGGTTCAGCACGAGGCCCTGCCTCAGAAAATAAAGTGGAGAGAGATGGAAGACACCAGCGTCATCCTCTGGACCCTACACACCTGAACACAGGTGCATCCTCACACATGCAAACATGTATACATACGTGCGCATTACACACATTTAAAAATAAATAATGGACAAAGATAAAGTTTTATTTAAGCAAAAAAAGCAGCTGGGGCTGGTCCTAACCTCAGCAGGTTAGAACACTGGCTGTTCTTCCAGAGGGTGCTGCTTCAATTCCTAGCACCCACATGGTAGGTCAGAACCATCTGGAACTGCAGTTCTAACACCCTCTTCCGGCTTCTGCAGACATTATAGACAGACAATCAGGCAAAACACTTCAACACATACAATAAGTAAACCTTAAAAAAAAAAAAAGAAAAAGAAGAAGACAAGCCTTAGTAAATCAGCTGTACCCGTGAGCATTAACTTGAATATTTGAATGTTTCTCAGTTCTCCTATCCACAAAGTGCACTATTGCCTGACCTATTTAACCCTTCCAACCCTCAGAAAAAATTGCCTCCATGAGAATATTGGAGTGCTTTCGTGATAAAATCAGACTCTTAACCCTCGGCACACACTGGGCCTCCTTCCTACCTGCCCTCCTTCCTACCTGCCCTCCAGCCTTTGCAGATCCTGACCCTTCCCAAGCAACGACCAGCCCCACCTCCCACACACACCTCTAATCTGAAATCAGTTTTTAAAAAGACTATGAACAACTTCCATAGTTTAAAAAAAATAAAAGATCATATGCATTTTGAGACAGCATCGACCAAATGTGTGTATCCAAAGAGCTACTTCTGTTTTAACTTCATAAAAAGATACATGGATTTAATACTATCCAAAACTTGTTTGTGCCCCCGGTTTTCTGTTTGTTAATTTTTAGTGTAATGTGGCTACCTCCTGAAGTCAAGATATTGTCAATTTATGGGAGAAATCAAACTAATGTCTGCATTTTTCTTCCATCAGTCTCCAGATTATCCAGCACTTATCCAGGGATAAGGTTCTGCATTAATCTGTTTCACTAATCTATGAAGTTCCTAGTACTATTTTACTTGCTCATCTCTTTCTCTTTTAAAATGTTTTTATTACATTGTGTGTGTGTGTGTGTGTGTGTGTGTGTGTATGTACATACACATGCATGGTGTGTGCACAGGTGCCCCTAGAACAAGCAGCAAGCTTCCCTACTTGCTGCATGTTATAAAAACACAATAGTTTCCAAGTTCTCCATTGCTGGGCAGCAACACAAACCCACTGCTAGGCGAGACAAAGCCACCTGAGTAACTCCCTATCACCCCATGTAAACCAGAGCTAGGACTAACCAGGATGCCGCCGATGTGTACCCCATTCGGTAACCCAAGCCATAAGCTTCTTTCTCATGATGCTGGAGTTCCACCTCTTCCAGGTATCTGTGAAACAGCCAGAAGCCACAGAGATCTCATACGAGACAAAATTAAACCGAAGGCTCAAGTCAAGTTAAAGGATCATATATTTATTCAGAAACATCCCCCTGCACATTTGTCAACTCCTCAGCCCTAAGAGCATGCCTAATTTCTTATGTATTTTATCATTTAAGCACATCACCAGAAATGCACACATATAATGAATTATCTCATACCGTATTGGATTTCAGAAAGAATTACGACAGCCCAATGGAATCCAGCTATCACAGACTCGTCACCTCACTTCTAAAGAAGGAGCTGGAGGGCTACCTCCTGCTTGAGACGCTGGCACTGCCAACCAAGTCTCCCACCCTTTCTACCTTAACACCGAACAGGAAGCAATCAGAGTTCTAGACAGAGACCTAAAAGTTCAGCCAAAGGAAGCCAGATGAAGTCAGATGATGCTGGCCCTGAACCTGCCTCCCCATGTCACAAGAAAGCCAGGGCAGAGGGAACTGTGTCTTTCTTTTTCCAGTTGTAATTCCAATAACTCGAGTTCGGTCTACACGAGGGGAGCGTTCCCACTGCCTTGCTCAGTGCTGAAGTGGTTTCTGAAGTGTGGCCCTGCTGACAGGCTAGACAGTGAACTAGATGTCCTTCTCAGGCTGCCTCCCGCCTGAGAATCCCATGGTGTGCTCATAATGGAATTCGGCTGCTCTTATAATTAGAAATGGAGCTTGCAAGTCACACATCTGGATCAGATAAACCTGCACAAATAGCATCTCACCAGAAGCAGAAATGCCAGGCATTCAACAGCAGTGTTGTTACATTATCCTCACAAATAACAAGGAATACTACTTATCCATCGAAAGGAAATGATTTGGACAGGCAGGAAGAAAGCTTAGTTTATTCAAGACAATTTTTGTGCAAGAAAAAAATGTTTATAAAAGAAAAGACTGGACCTATTTTCATATTAACTCATATAACTGTACAGAAAAGAATCCTCATACATAATAAGGCCTCAAATAGCAATTAATCCATACAATCTTAGTGAATGGTGAGTCTCCTGTTATTGATCTAGCAAAGAGGTCATAGGTACCCTGACATACAGCAACATCTTACATGCAACTATGAACTGTTCTACGATGGACTAGGAGCAAAGCATCATATGCACTCAAGAAATATTCACAGCCATAACCTATGTGCTGCAAGTTAGCAGTTAACCACAGTAAGCCATGATATTTAGGGTGAGAATAAACAGAACAGAAGCTCTTCCCAACCAATCAGGTGGTCAGCATTAACTACCACTTTGAAGCAGGTCTCTGAAGCCTAGAAAGTTAATATCCTAACCTAATTGCTCTGAGGAATAATAACATGAAAGAAAAGAATGGGGAACTCATCTCCTGTCCCTCACCAACACAGTCCCCGGGTGTCACCTGTCCCTCACCAACACAGTGCCTGGGTGTCACCTGTCCCTCACCAACACAGTGCCTGGGTGTCACCTGTCCCTCACCAACACAGT